>NW_024884586.1:25496189-25742880 GCF_019232065.1 Centrocercus urophasianus
ATTCATTCATTCATTCATTCATTCCCTTTCTTTCCTTTCTTTCCTTTCTTTCTCTCTTCCTCTCTTTCTTTCTTCTTAGTTGAAAGCAGTGTATGATTTTTTCTTTGAAATGGTACTCTCTGCACACACAGCCTCTGCTATACTATACACTCTGGCATAGATACATGAATTCTTACACAAACAGGCACTGCCATCACCAAAATATTTACAACTCTTTGTTAAGCTATGTCAATTTCGATAAATACACACTCACTTGGAGTCCTTATCCCATCACCATTAATTCTGGATGATTTTTCATCTATACCTACAGACTGAGAGTTGAAGATTGCCTAAAGCAGTAGCACTGGCATACAGTTCTTTCCTGCTATGACCTTTTTAGGTCAGAGTATTTCACAGCCCTACACCTCTCCTTCTCATGTTGCTAACATACATATATATTTCTACGTACATACATGTAGAAAATACACACATACCTTTACACACAGATAGTGTCTCATCTGAAACAGACTGTGTTTCCTCAGAGCACTTAGAGAAAAGCAGGAGCTAGAAAAGGCCAAGAAGTTTATTGCTACATCTGCTTCAGAGTTGTATTCACAACTGAGCAGAACTTCAAGACAAACCAGGGCTGGAGTGAAGCTAACCACTTCATTAATTGTTCTAGAGATGAGAAAACCGATGCCACTATCTCTGATTTCAGAATAAATAAAGTTTAGGAGCCTCTGACACCCCCTTTGGACATGATTCAGCAATGAGTGGCTGCTCCCGGCTTTGTACCCTTTGTCAGAGCCAAGTCACAGCACAGACAGCTCTCACAGCAAAGCACTTCCAGGCTGGGATGAATTCACAAGCTCTTTTCTCCCACCTCTCTGAAGGCACAGCCATATCATGGAGTGACACCAATAATCTAAACCTGCGTGAAGCAGTTGATGCAGCTGGCTTGGTTCCTTCCTTCACCTCTTCCCTCTTTGCCTTCTGCACCAGATCTCCATTCTTATTCCTGCTGTGCCTTTTGCAGGCCAATGCTGAGCCATTACACAGAGCACTCCTGAGGGATGAAGGACGCTGCTGTTTCAGTGCAGTCCCTCTGGGACTCTGCCTTACATACTATGCCAAGCCCACTTAAGGGACGCCTCTCCCACACTTCTATTTTTAACTACAACAAAATAATAATAAGTTAGATGGATTTTCTGGGTTCCAGTGTTGGAACAAATTATCAGCGTGCAACAACTGAGCAGGAAAACAACTGCCACACTACATTAATAACACTTTTTTTTTTTTTTTTTTTTTTTTTTTTTGTCTGAGCTATCTCCTTCTCTTCTCCTCTGCCTTATGCATATCACTATGCATTACCGACCCAGTGTGCATTAAAAGAGAAAAAATGGGGGGTTTCAGTATATGTATAAATGTGAAGGAACAGCTCCCGTTTTGTGCTGTAGATGTTGTCAGCCAAATTAGAGAGGAGCCCCATTGTGGTCCGCATGTGCTAATCAAAGTTTAAAAGAAGTTAGCATTCAGTGCTCTTTCCTGCGGCACTGCAGATGCTGTCCACGCGCAGCAGGGACGCCTCCATTGCTGCTTCCAAAAGAGCCTCATGGGTCACTGACTACACAGGTGATAGTCTGGATTTTTGTATTTGCTGGAAACAAAAACGAGAAGAGGGGGAAAGGACACCCAGCGACGTCCTCCGCCACCTACACCATGTCTCAATGCCTCGGTTTCGACGCCCCGCGGTGAGGAGCCATCCGGGACGGGCAGATCCCCGGTACCTCGAGCCACGCACGGTGGCTCACGCTGCCTAGGACTGACCATGGGGGGCCTCAGGACAGCTCCAAGCCTTCCCTCCCACCACGTCGGCGGGGGGCTCCCTATTTGGCCATGCGGCGGCGGGACAGCGCCGCTCCGCACCTGCCTTAGATGGCCGGGCAGCCGCGCCGCGCCTTGCGCCATTCATGGCCGCGCTGCGCCGGCATGGCGCCGAGCCGGCCAAATAAGGAGAAGGTGGCTGCCCCGGCCCGCGGCCCGCCCGGCCCCGCCGCAGGCTATAAAGTAGCAGCTTCTTGCCCCGCCGGCACCCAGGCGCTCTTCAGTAACCGCTCGCTGTCTGCGCTGCTCCGGTGAGTGGTGCTTTAAGGAGGGACGGAAGGGATGGAAAGAGAGAAGAATGGATGGGGAGCACCGACGGGAGGCACTGCTCGGCTCAGCTTGTGCGGGTGTTACAGGCGCTCTGCCTGCTCCTGCCGCGAGCACGGGGACGGGGACACCTCCCTCTGCCCTTCTCCACCCCTCGGGAGTGGCTGCGGCTCGACGGGGCGCGGTGCCCTGCCGGTGGCAGAGTGCGCTCGGCAGACTCTGAGATACCATTTCGCTCATCCTTTTTGATCTGTGCCCTGATGGTTCCGCTAGTGATGCCCTAAGTTAGAGTTCTGGGTGCCTTTTGAAGCGCGAAGGCAGCTGCCGACGGCTCCCGTCGGAAGCCATGCCCGAGCTTGGCCGAACCCCGCGGGACCTGCCGGGACCCTCCGAGCCACTCGTCTCCTGTGTTCCCGGCAGGTGCCCTGCGTGCCCGCAGGGGTCTGTATGCACTGCCGCGTTGTCTTGCAGGTCCGTGCCTATCAGCCAAGATGTGTGACGACGAGGAGACCACCGCGCTGGTGTGCGACAACGGCTCAGGGCTGGTCAAGGCGGGCTTTGCTGGGGATGATGCCCCCAGGGCTGTGTTCCCATCCATCGTTGGCCGCCCCAGGCACCAGGTAAATTCCTACCCAAGAACAGAACCAGGCTCCATCAGGAGTCAGCCTCACTCCTTAATTCTGTTCTTCTCCTGCCACCCCAGCCTTCTCTTCCCTTGTACCCTACTGACACTTTTTCTGTTGTCTGTGCTGCTTCCTTACATTTCCCTCTTTGGCTCGCCATCGTCTTATCTCTGTCACTGTCACCCCTTGTACCAGTTCTTTCCAATTCACCAGTATCCCTCCTCTCTCCCATAATGAGATAGGAAACCCTTTTTCCTCCAGAGCTGCTGCCCACACCATTCCCATAGCTAGACATGCTTCTGGTATTGGTTCAAAGGCATCTCCATAGGCTGAACTTATCCCACCCATCCAACCCAGTGTCCCACATATAAAGCCCTTGCGTTTCCTCTGCTGCTTTTGTCTGTCTCTGCCTTCTTACCACCTTCTAAGCCTCTTTTTCTGGGGTCCTATTTCATTCTCCTTGTATTTTCTCACAATTTGTTCAAAACACAGAAAACACAAGGCTTTTTCTCCTATAATTGCTGTGACAAAAAAGCTTATCATGCTTTTCACTATCAATTGAACTTTGGTCCAGAAAGAGGTAATTGAAAATGAAGGATATATATTTAAAAAAAAAAAAAAAAAAAGTGGGAGAAGTCCTTTGATCTGATTAAAGGAAAAATAATTTCAAGAGAGAGCTTCAAGATCTATTGAGTTAATATTTTAATAAACAACTTTAACAACCTTTTAGTGGCATTACTGCTTGTACCTTTCTGGAAAATAGCATAGTCGATTGAGGTATAAATCTGGTTCTGTGATGTTGTCTTTCTCAAGTCATGTGTTCCTGTATTTTGTTCTTTTAGGGTGTTATGGTTGGTATGGGTCAAAAAGATTCCTATGTGGGTGATGAAGCACAGAGCAAAAGAGGTATCCTTACTTTGAAATATCCCATTGAACATGGCATCATCACCAATTGGGATGATATGGAAAAGATTTGGCACCATACTTTCTACAATGAACTCCGTGTGGCCCCTGAGGAGCACCCCACCTTGCTCACAGAAGCACCCTTGAACCCTAAAGCTAATCGTGAAAAGATGACCCAGATAATGTTTGAGACCTTCAATGTACCTGCTATGTACGTGGCAATCCAGGCTGTCCTGTCCCTGTATGCCTCCGGTCGTACCACAGGTAAAATAGACTTCTTTCCTTTCAGGACCCACAAACCCTTTCTCCTTCCCACTCCAAAGACACACACATAGACAAACATACAAAACAGCATTCCAGTTTACAGAAAATCACTCTGTTGGCTTTTTTTTTTTTTTTTTTTTAAGATTATGCTTATTAAAGGTAACTGACTAGCAGAAAAGCTAGTTTGTGGATGGAACTATGTGAATTTGACTGCATTGGTTTAAAAGAAAGGCACTAAGGAACTGATTTTCCTGCTGCTTGTCATGATGCAAACAAGGAGACATCACTGCAGTTAACACAAGTATTACACCAGTTTGAGTTTAAATTGGGCCTAAGAGTTGCCCTTTACTGGATCAAGGCCATCATTACATCAGTACACTTCCTGCTCAGTGTAGCATTGGAAGGCTATTCATATGGATTCATTAAAAGTCTGTACGGGACAGTTTTTTGTGGGGGTTGTTTGACCAAACGGGAATATCGGAAGGAGTTGGCAAGACCTGCATGTCAGTAGCTGGCTAAAATTGAGCCACGCTGCTTTATACTACCTGAAAATGTTCTGTTGTCTGTGGTACTGCTGTGTTGTAAGGTTTATCAGGTGATTCCAACTGGTTTCTGGCATTTCTCTTTCAGGTATTGTTCTTGACTCCGGTGATGGAGTCACCCACAATGTGCCCATTTATGAAGGGTATGCTTTGCCTCATGCTATCATGCGCCTGGATCTGGCTGGCAGGGATCTGACCGACTACCTCATGAAGATCCTCACAGAGCGTGGCTATTCCTTTGTGACAACAGGTCAGTCCTTCAGCTTGACCTCTTCTGAATATCCTCATGTCTCCCTTAACCCATCTTCTTTCCCTAGTATTTTGCTTCTCCAAAACTTGATTTGATTTCTCTGTGTCTGCAGCTGAACGTGAGATTGTTCGTGACATCAAAGAGAAATTGTGCTATGTTGCACTGGATTTTGAGAATGAAATGGCCACAGCTGCTTCGTCATCCTCCCTGGAGAAGAGCTATGAATTGCCTGATGGTCAAGTGATCACAATTGGTAACGAACGTTTCCGCTGCCCTGAAACCTTATTCCAGCCATCCTTTATTGGTAAGTGCTTTCAGGAAATTCTTCTTTCAGTAGGAGGTGCAAATGAATCAGAAGTTCTAGAAGGTGTCCCACTCCTCTTCCTGTTTATCTACATTTTGCACAAAATCAAATATAAATAGGGAGTTTGATTCTCTTCTCCCTGTTAGCTGTGCTTAATGTGATTACTAGCTGGTAATTAGCTGAGCTCCAGACTCCTGTTGCTACTTCTAGGCCAGCTTTTAAGTTCACAATTTTTAGTGGTGGAATATACACTGACAATATTGTCAAGTCACCAATGTCAAGAACAGCTTTCAGTGATGTATTTGTACCACCTATACTCTTCACTACTTCAAACACTATCTGGTTCCATGAAGAAATAAAAGTGTGTGGGAGAGAAAAAGATGTAAGGAAGAAGTGTATATTTACATACACTGAAATTAAATCTTGCTGTGGACAAGATGGCTGGTTTTGCTGTATGTAGATGCAGCTGACGGATAACAGCAAATGCTTATAATCTAAGCCCCAAGCAACAAATGCAGTTGTTCATCAGCTGATGTGTTACTGTGGATTTAGTGTCAGTTCTTTCAGGAAGCACCTGTTAAAATTATAAATTGGAATGCAACCTATGAACATTTGCTTCTGGTTTCTTTTTACTTATCGCCAAATAGTAACATCTTCATCCATGTCTTGGTCTTGCCTTCGTGTTTATAAATGGCATAGACTCACAATAAGTGAGTTTATCTTATGTGTCTAACTCTTCTCTTATTGTAGGTCTTGTCTTTTCTTTGCACATGCATTATGATTCTTAGTTTTTCTAACAAAAATACTAGTTTTCTAAGCTTGTCCTATAGCTTTGGGTTTGTTTGGGTTTTTTTTTTCTTTTTTTTTGTATTTTTCTGTACAACTGGTAATCAGTAAGCAATTGTAGAACAAAACAATAAAACTTCATATTTATAGTGACCTTTTCACAAAGACCTCTTGTATAATATACTGATCAGCTTCTTTTTTCTCAAGGTATGGAATCTGCTGGTATTCATGAAACTACCTACAACAGCATCATGAAGTGTGATATTGATATTCGTAAGGATCTGTATGCTAACAACGTCCTCTCAGGTGGTACAACAATGTACCCTGGTATTGCTGATCGCATGCAGAAAGAAATCACTGCACTTGCTCCTAGCACAATGAAAATCAAGGTGAGGACTTTGACTCAACTATAAAATATGAATAAGGTTGGGGAAGATGTCCATGTCATTAAATTGGGATATAGTAACAACTCATAAATGAGACCATCAGCTGATGGGCAAATAAGATATATTGTCATTAATTAACATAGTGACATTAGAAGAATCAATTGTTACAAATCAGGAAAATTGATCTGTAGATTTACTTAAAGAATATTACGTTACCAGCTGCTGAAGACCAGTAAGTTACCACACATTCTTACTTGAAGAAACTCCTAGCTGTTTGGTGTGTTGATGATTTGGATTAGTTGTGCAGGAATGTAACTGTTAACATAGGATTTTGCTGTTTCTCTTCATCCTAGATCATTGCTCCACCTGAACGCAAGTACTCTGTCTGGATTGGTGGCTCCATTCTAGCATCCTTGTCCACTTTCCAGCAAATGTGGATCAGCAAACAGGAGTATGATGAAGCTGGTCCATCCATTGTCCACCGCAAGTGCTTCTAAGCACTTTTCCCTACATTTACTTCCCACTCAGGATGACAGTATGCTTCTTGGAGTCTTCTGGCAGCCCTTCCTGAACTCCTCCGTCATTGTACAGTTTGTTTACACACTTGTGCAATTTATTTGTGCTTCTAATATTTATTGCTTTATAAATAAAGATCTGGGACTTGCAACCTACAGATGTTTCTGATTGTTTTATTGTAAGTGTTATTTGGTTAAAAAAGAGTCTGTGAATAACCTGGGATTTGGAAACTCCTTTCAAATTTGTCATGCATATCTTTCTAAGTGATGTGGACATGTTAGGTTATATTTCATACTTAATAGTGTTAAGTTTTAAAGTTGAAACAAAAGAACTATCATTTACAAAAAAGTAACCTTGAGGGTAGACCTAAGGAGTGAACAAGAAGGAAACCTCTCACACTGACTGAATGGGCTTAGAATTGTTTGGTTTTTTTTTTTTCCATTGCGTTGCTTATAACCCAAATAATTTAATATCAACTTACTGAAAGCCAAAGCCTCTCAAGAAGGATTATGCTAATACACCTAGAAAGCAATTTATAACTAATTAACTCAGTACTTGAGAGTCATACAATTGTTTTCTGTGGGTTATAAATATTTATGACAAAACGTTATTTCTAATTGACGATTTACTCATTTTCTTCCCTCTTCTTAAAGCCAGAAGCCTTAGTTGTGCTAATGCAAAGAGCCAAACTGTTGCTATGTAAACATACAATTGTTATTGCCCTGATTAGTTGCACATCATCATTCATATGTCTTTGGCAGTTTCTAATCCATAATCTTTGCTATTCTTATTACCTGACCTACATATGCTTTCCATGGGCTTTTGTGTTCCTCACCATGACTTTTTTATAACTGTGCTCATTGTTTTAAAAAAGTAATACCTAAAAGGTGAAGAACCAGAATCACCTGGGAGGTTTTCATCAAAATAATGGAACTAGTCAGTATCCCAGCTTGAACTGTGTACAGACTGGAGTTAGTCCAAACTTGATTGAAGAAATCAATTAAAGTATGTATCAAATTAGTACATGTCGTTAGGCACATGCTCAGCTAAGGGCCATTGCAGGTGGTTAAAAACATGAGATTTAATGCTAATTTTATATTCAAATGCAAATAAAAAAAATATAATAATAGTTTAGATAGAAAAGAACAGAAACTTTTTCTATTCCTCATACCTCTTAATCTTTGCAAGGGCATTTAAACTGGTCATTTGGTGTGATCTGCGGTTAATCAGAACTGATCTTACCTTTTGATTAATTTAGACATGTTTACTACCTGTCTCTAGTTTACTTAATAATAGAAGGCAGTTGAAGCCAGTTGGCTTAGGTACTACTGTAGTTGCCTACCACTGAAATGTATCTGAAATATTTAGCTGCTTCTAGTTATTTATTTGATTTTAGGCATAGAAGGTGGATAGAATTGTTAAATGTAAATGAAATTTGAACATAAATATGAAATATACTGCACAAAATATCACTGAAATCCTTCTACAAACAGAAATTTTCACAGTGCAGTAGAGATTAATTATCTGTGAATCTCTTAAGGCAAGGTCAACATTTACTAGTGTTTTCAAGAAGGTTTCCAGAGTAGGACATTAAGCTGAAATTCATATAATTGAGGAATAGTATATGTTTTGAAAATATAGGAACTTTACCAGATTTTTGAACAAGAGAAAATCAAGTGTTCAAGCATAAATTAAATTAAATGAGATTTTCTTGCTTAGTCTTGCTTACTATTTGAATGATATGGCTGATCAAAGAGGTCATCTCAGGTGTTACTGTGAATTAATGAGATGATACTGGACATAAATTGCAACTAAATGGAGCTTAAAATGTTAAACAAGTATGCGAAAGGCTTAGTAAGTCAGGCCCTGTGGATTCCTGACTGCCTGGCTCCAATAAGCCAGGAATGGCAAGCATACGGCTGGCAGCACTGCTGTGACTGTGGTTAGAATTTTATCCTTAAGCTTGTGGGCATAAGGAGGGAACTGAAAGAAGTCACTGATTCCATGACTGGTGAAAAAATTACTTACATAGAAAGTTCTGGCTATTTACAGTTTATGGAGCAGCAAGGATTATGTAAAATACAGTATGTTTGACCACAAGTAGGGTATGATTAAACAGAACTTGCACCTTACTCTTTTTCTCTTCTTATAGCATGTTTCCAGATATATTCAATTTTAATCCAGTTATCCCATATTATGCCATTATCAAATATGCATTCGCAGTCAGCACAGTGAAAACTTCAATAATTCAGTAGAATGGAAAGTATGATAACTATTTATGGAAATACAACTTGGGAAATTTTTAGAACCTTTAAATATAGAGAATGCAACTGACCAGTTTGATGGAGAGGAATTTGGGTCACGTAAGCTAGAACAAAATTCTGCTAACAGAACCTATTGCTGAAATTTATCCTGTTTACATTTTACAGCAAGACTCAATTGCAGTTGTTAATGTTTTATATACTAAATGAAGATTGTGTTTAAAATGATTGCTTTTTAACAGAAAATAAGGACATGTTTCAGAAGTTTCTTGTTAGTTCTTCAAGGCTCTTTTTTAAAAAAAGTGGTACAATAGTCGTCATAAATTTGATAGTTATCTACTTTGTGCTAATCTCTAAAAAGGATGTTTCATTTAAAGTCTTAAAAATGCCACCCTTGGGCTAAGCACTAGTATGAAAATTTTTATCTTTAGAAGAATTTAGAAAAATTGAATCCCATAGCTTATGGATATAGACTAAGAGAGATTTATAGTAAAAAATTTAGATAAGCAAGTATATGTGACAGCCGGATTAATCTACAGTAATTATGCAACAATAGAAAAAGATAAAGAAATTCCCTTTCTTTGCTAGTAGGACAGATTTAGTAGAAGGACCAGACAGGAAGAGATTGTTGCTTTCTTTTACTAGTAGTTAAATCCATGCCGGAGCATCTCATCTCTGGATTATTGTCATTATCTCCATTATTATCAAGATAAAATATATGGACATATATATATACATATACATATACATGTACATATACATATACATATGTAAATAATGAGTGATTAGTAAATCTCACTCATTGGACTCAAGAAAGAAGCAATTCAGGCAGCCAATATACAACTTGTTATCTTTCGCTTTTTCTCATGAGAAAGTTGACACTTGCAAATTCAGCATACAGAAATGTTAATTATTGGGGGAAAAAAAACATTGATATGTAGTTAAAAGATAACTTTACTTTGTGATCAGGCTGTCCTGTGTGAAATGCATAAAATGATTTCAGCAGACATTAGAAAAAATTTAATATACATGGTGATGATCTTATTTTTCATCACAAAGGAATAGTTCACACCGATAGCCAACTACAGAGAGTAGAAGGAGAGGCAACAGTACATGTCAGAAATTGCTCTACTGCTACTGCAACTAATTTTGGCTGTCTTGGAACAGCTGAAGTTGCAAACACTCTCTAAAGCACAGTTCCTCAGTTTCCCTGTCAGCATTGCCATTACACCAGACAAAGTCTGAAGGACACTGCAAAGCTCATGAGGGAATCGAAACCCATTGGAAAGAAACCCAGCATATTCCTCATTCTCTTTGACAATACTCTTACTGGTGATCTCTTCCTGATCAGAATCGACTCAGATCTAATCTTTAAAGTACTTCTTTTAATGCCTTGCTACCTAAGTTTTATCAGGTACCTTCCCTGACTTACTTATGGTTAAAAATGTTGCTAAAACACAGTTCCTCTTCTCTAGTAGAGGAGAGCATACTACCCTCCATTTGATATTCCTTGGATATATCATAGGTACCTCAGATGAGTTGGGAAGTGGGAGAAAAATCAGTTCATTTTATTCAGAGGAGGAAGGGGTCTGGAAGCAACACACTGCTGGGACAGTCAAGGTGGGGAGATCCTCCACATCCAGATCTACAGGGGCTTACAGCACTAGATGTCAGTAAAGGAGGAATCAAGCCATACTGTCACATTTACATGATAGATATCTTTTGATATTGAATATCATGCAAGTTCTCTATTTGTTTTGATTATATAAAATATTTCAAGGACACGGGTTAAGTTTCTATTAAATAATAAACAAACAAATAAATAAGTAAATAAACACTAAGAGAACAAGGAACATCAATTTTAAGCCAGAAAATTGTCTATCTTGACTCATGTATTAAAAATATTTCTGGTTAGTAAAAAATTAGCTGTTAGATGAATGAACTGAATTACTTCTTTTGAAAAGCCAATGCAGTATGGTTTGCAGTGCTTTGATTTTCTGGTAAGCCAGGAATTACAATCCTTGCAGAAATAGAAACCTCAGCAGATTTTTAAGCACAAAGAACTCAGAGTATCAGAAAAAAAAAGTACTTCTTACTTTTATATGAATTATGTCTTGAATTTACTACCAAAGCAAGAAGATCCTTCACTGTCTAGGAACAAGAAAATCCAAGAAAAAAAACCACTGTTTTCCATTAGTTAAACCACGTCATTTTTATGGCTCTAAATTTATTTTGGGCTAAAGATTAAATGGAATAATGTTCTCCTCTGTCTTCTGTTACACTCTTAACAGAAAACCCCTTTCTTATGCTAAACTTTTGACTCCATTATCTGTATTAGTTTGACAATTAGAATAACTGATGATGTAAATTAATATCATTAATTGATTTGGTAGATCACCATTGGTTGTGAATTCAACCTTATTTGCTGTTTCATTCATAATTAATATACTGAACTCATAACAGATATGAGTGTGTGCACGATGTTAACATTCATGACTGAATCAATAAGAAATATGTAGTAGTTTATTATTTTTATTGTGATATAGCCATTAACTCCAACAGTGAAGGAGTTTAAAGAATCCAATTACTTGAAAGACAGTTTCCCCCTTTTGTGTCTATTAGCATCTTTGATACTCATAATGCTATATATCTTCCAAAAGAAGATGCAAAATGTGAGGTATGGAGAGATAAAGTTATGTTTTTTCAGATCACTAAAATCTAGAAAGAGTTTCTTGCATCTGGGTAACTAAGAAAGTGCTTGTGAGAAATAAAGTTTGTGGTTATATGCTTAAAGAAATTTAACAATTTATTTGAACCATACTTAAATTATCTATATATACATACACAGGAAAGAATAATTAGTAGGAATTTAATGTTTAATATGGCTTAATATGACTATACATCACAATCCATTACAATGAAATACTACAACTTGTCCAGATATGCTATAAAATTATCATTTCTTGTATTGTAGACACAGAAACCACTCTAATATGTGATGAAGAGGTTTACAAAAGTGATTTACAACACTTATTAGTGTTGAAATGATTGGATTGGAGCTATCTTGTGCAGCTTAGCTCTATATGGCAACCAGACAAATCGCAGTAATGCAGCAGTAGCATTTGGTCTTCTGCCGGTATATTTTGGCAGCTAAATTTAATGGTTTTGAAAGAGACTTTTGTGGTACTGATGAATTCACTGTACATAGCAAAATGAGTGGTTATGTGATTGCTGGTGATAGTCTTTTGCATTTGGTTCCAAATTCTCTGAAATGCAAGTATTTTCTGTAAATCTTCTCTTTAACTTCTCTTTACAATTGAAGAATGCCTCTAACTCAAACACAATTCAGAGGTCATGTCCAAATAACATGGCAAATGAGTATCTCCTCTAGCAACATAACATGGATTTTGGAAGGACAAATATTTCTTGCCATAAAATTCAAACACATCTGATTAACACAGAACTGCTGATATTTTGTAGCCTGAATTCTAAGAAAGAACTCAATTCCCATTTTGATATTATGCTTGAGATAAAATCTAAGAACTATAGACTTTTGAGAAAAGATCAGAATTTGAGTACTTTTAGTCAAATGTGAATTACAGCCTGCAGTCAAAAATCCACAGAAATGTGATCTTCAGATGTAGCCTAAATACATCACATACTACTGGAAGTGTAAAAAGTGTCCAAAGTCATCTTGAGAATGTGTGCTGTGTCTAGCATCACATTCAGTGTTTTAAGATCTGCAGCAATAGTTTCGTAGAATTTTTCTTTCTAATAAAATGTAGTATCAGCCACAGTCATCAGCTTGCTAGACCAATTTACTTCCTTTTCATTTTAACTGAGATTTTGCCCATTGTACTAACAGCTACTAGAAACAGGAATCTATCCTTTGAACTTATTTTTGTAAATAAAAAGAAATATTAAATGAATAGGAATAGTACCCTGAAGGATCTTCCTTTTGCCAAAAGGTATACTTTGCTTGTTCTGTCTACGTATATTATACAAAGCACATACAATGTCCTTTTAAGTACTAAAAACATGATTTCTTTTACAAGTAATAATCCGAGAAGATGATTGTGCAGTCTCCAAATAGGGTCATGTGGTGACAGGGAAACAGTGGGTGCTATTAAAAGCCTGACATTTATCATTCACAGTGGTTAAATTTATCATGGTATTTATGGCATTTGCCAATCTAAGTATAGAGAATGCCACAAATACTACAGAACAGATAAATGCTGACTTGTGGGTGATGTGAAGATTGGATGCCATTTTGGGTATAGTGAGCATGAATTCATAGAGTTCTTGATTCTTGGAAATCTAAGGAGGAGTGTTAACAGAACTGCCACCTCAGTCTTCCAGAGGGAAGACTTTGGCCTGTTTAGGAGACTGGTTGACAGAGTCCCCTGGGAAGCAGTTCTGAAAGGGAAAAGAAGGCTGGACACTCTTAAAGAAGGAAATCTTAATGGCACAGGAACAGTCCATTCTCATGTGCTGAAAGATAAGCCAGTGGGGAAGAAGACTAATCTGACTGAACAGTGCTTTGGCTAGAACTGAGGAAGAAAAAGAGTGTTTGTGGCCTTTGGAATAAGGAGTAGGCTACACAGAAGGACTATAAATATGTCATGAGGCTACACAGGGAGAAAATTAGGAGCCCAGCTGGCAATTAATCTGGTTACCGCCACTGAAAACAAAAATGCTTCTATAAATACATTAGTAACAAAAGGAGGACTAAGGAGAATCTCCATGCATTGTTGGATATAGATATGGAAGGAAATACAGGGATGAAATATTCTCCAGCCTCAGGGGGTGAGCATGGACTGCCTCTCACAAGTGTTTACAGGTGCAAGTGTAATTCTGTCCCTCCTTAACTGAAGAAGGTGTTGTGGTGATTAAAATCATGGGTATTAAGTTGGATAAAGGGACTTTTTTTTTTTCTTTTTTTTTTCCTTTTCTGCCATAGTTTAAAAAAGTATAGCAAAAAGCTGAAACAATAAGGTCATAGTTGTGAAGAAGGAGCTTTTACTGTTTGTTAGATAATGTCGCTTCCATGAAGATGTTAAGGCTTTTTCTTTGATAATCTCTTCAGTTATTGAATGGATCTGATTACTGCACTGAGGAGTTAAATTCCTGGGCTGGGGACAAAATTTGTGTGTTACAACTCAGGCCTACTTTCCATCCCTGATATGAAATTTTTACCTTAATTTAGCAAATCCTTTATTATTTACACACACACTCACACATACAAACAAAAGAGAGAATCTATGTGGTGAAAGCAGTGGAGGGAAGTATACTAAGGAAAGAGACTACTATATCCAACTTGAATAATTTATAAAATATTGTAGTATTTCCCCAGATCGTAGGTTGATATCTTTAAAAATCACTTGAAGAGTGGAATGTGTTTCACTTTGGTAAATATTATTTTGGAAGACTGAAATTATAGATATAACTTAAATTTAGAACAAAAAAAAAAAAAAATGCAGTATATTCTTGTGTTGATAATAAAAATACTGGGGGCTTGAATCAATTAGAATATTGCTGGTGTTTCAAAGACAATCTAAAGCACATGAAAGCATGACTACTTTTCTGAAGTTTTTTTTTTCTTTAATTACTTGCTTTAAATCTATGCATACTTCTAGTCAACCATTGAATATAGATGCTGAAAACAGTGAAGTGGAGAAGCTCTGTTCTCATTTTTTCCAACTGTGTCCCTTGGACCAGATCCTAGTACAACTTGCTGCACGTACTGAGAATTAACATCAATGCTGGTGTGTGCAAATTTTGAATTGTTTATTATTCCCTCAAAATTCTGGAGGTTTATATGTTATATTAAATGCAATGATATGCATCCAAATGCTACTTCACTTTTGAGAAGATGATTTTCATAATAAATGCCAAATATCAGAAACATTTATTCTTTTAAGTAAGAATGTACTGCTATGCAGTCACAAGACAATTTATAATTTGAGTAAAGTACAACTTCATATTTGTCATTTCTATGTATATTATGATTTGGCTTTCCAACTTATACATTTGCTTAATTAAAAACAAACAAACAAACAAAAAAGTAATACTGAGCTATTCATAGACACTGCAGCAGTGCACCAGATTTGCTGCAGAGCCAGCTGTGATGTGACATACCATCATCTCTGCAGGACAATCATCTCTGCCTTGTGCTTCAAGTACACAGGCACTTTCTAGCACTGGAAAAATTGCTTTTCCCTGCAATTGCTTTTCCCTAGAGAAAAGAACAATTAAAACTCTTTAAGTATGTCTGGATATATTCACTTAATGTATTTCTCTGACCTACTCTTCTCAATGAAAGAAAAATCAGATATTTCTTATATATCACATCAAAGAATATCTTACTGTGTTTATTTTTTTTTCCAAGATAATCTAAAAAACTGAAGAAAACTGTATTGTTTTGCTTGGCAATTGGGAATCACAGAAGAAGAAATTTTTAAAAGCGGAAACTAATTCTGTGTTCTTTGCTTAAGGATGTTTCTGTCATCATGGCACACCAAATTTATCTTAGCTTGTTGGTCTTATTGTCTCACATAGTGCAACATGCTGTATTAAATGCATTTTCCATTCAACAGGAACTCTGCCTGCCTGATATCTCTGACTCATCCACCTGTCTAGTTGGTGTTCTTTGAATTAATTGATCTATCTTTGAGCTCATGTTTTCTTTCATGCCTTGTTTGCCTTTGTGGCAGTTATATTTGGATTTCACACATTCAGTGCTGCCTTATGTACTGCCTTCAAGGCCCGGGAACATTTTGCACTGACATTTCAGGTACTGTGACTCTGGACTTTGCTAACTTGTTGGTGTAATTAGTCTAAATGTGCCTCACAGATTTTTATTAAAGCCCTGTGTGGACTTAATTTTTTTTCTCTCCACCTGGATTAGCCTTCCTGTAAGCTCATTCTCCTTATATACAATTCCTGATCCGTGACAGATCCGTTGCTCAGAGAAAATACATGAAATAATGAAATTTATCAAAAAGTACTAATGAAACAAAACAGATTGATAACTTATCCATGTTTTCATGTTATATTAGTGACATATTTAAATAGGTAAGGCCTTTGTGTGCTTATCAACAAATATTTGAAGTCAGTAGCCTGGTCTTTGCTCCCAAAAACTCTAGCATGAATGTCCTTATAGTCTCAGTGAAATAAGGGCTGGAAACTACAGATTCTTCTATATCAGAATCCTCATAAAATGTTGAGTGTTTCAGAGTTTTGGAAAACACTGGGTAGCTGTGTTGCAATATCAGACCTTGAAATCCTTGTCTGAAAATGCTGGAGAGTGGAAGTTTATAACATATTTTAGTCTATTTTATGAATTCTACATCTAAGGATAGAAATGGGGCTATCCTCAGTACAAGTAAAAAAACTAATTATTTTATTTGATTCCTAAATCTGAGAAGTTGCACTGTGTTGTTGAAATTAAATTGCAGCAGCCATATTTTACAGCCAGGATTCCCCCTATTCTCAGCTTAAAACAGTTCCCCAATTATCTACACCAGTAACCTGACGCCTGAAAGCTCTCCTGACTTCCTGTGCAGGAAGGTAAATGCTCACATGACATTTGACCACAGCGAGGTTATACTGCATTCCCTCAATTGCCCTGGTCCTGTTCTGTTGGCTCTCTGTAATTTCTCATTTGGCAGAGTGAAGCCTGTGGGATAAGACAAGTTTTCCGTGGATCAGTTCTTAGACACTTCCCTCCGAAAGTCTGTTCTGTTATGTGCTGTACAAGAAAGGGAAGGGGAAAGGGAGGCTTATTGTCCCAAGGCAGGATGTTTGGACACAACCTGAGTGAATCTGTACTGAGGAAATTGTGTGGAAAATGGAGAGGCTGACTGAAGAAAATAAAATTCTGTTTTTTACTGTGTGACCAGCAGGCACAGACTCATGCAAGTGCAAGAGATACTTCAAGACTGAAAAATAGGAAAAGTAGATAAAACACAAAGTGTTCTTTACAACAATTCTTATTAATTGATACAAAAAAATAAATTGATAAAAATGTATGCATAAAATATTCACCCATTTGCATGCAAGTATAGATCTATTTCACCGTTCTCACTGCTGGAACCTTTGGCACTCACTTGACTAGCATTTTAAATGACAGGAAGTACAGAAAAGACGTACATCCTGGGAAGTGGTGATGATGGCGTGCTCTAGGTCCCCTGCCACCCCACTGTCTGTAGAACGGTCCCCAGGGGTTTCTCCTACTGGCACTGCTGTGCATGGTCCACCTGCCCTCACCAGCCCCTGGCTTTCTGGGGATTTCAAGGAGAAGGTGGGGGAAAGGGAGGTACTTCTTGACATGCTCAGCTTTCTGCTGAGGTGGGCAGATACATCTTTCAACTAAGGAAATCATGGGGCAAGGTACAAAATAATATTTTTTTTTTCTAAAGATTGTTGCTACTTTGGATGTGTTCACATGAAAACAGGCCATGATTTCTTGCAGGGAAGTGTGAAAGATAATGTAAAGAGCTGCAAAGCAGAAGTTCTAAATCTCAAATGAGAAGTTAATATCTGGTTAAAAATGAGGTCAGATTTGCATAGGATGTGTTCAATTCAGTGCAGCCCTGGAGCAACTGTTACCTATGCAAGACATTACAGGGACTTCTCCATTGTCTAGAAAAATAATATTAAATATAATAATATTAAATATATTGGATACTGTAGCTTCCAATACCATAGTGACATTATGCAGAATGAAGATATTTTTTTTTTTGGAAGCACTGAAATAAAGCATACACAGTTTTACAATGTTTTATAAATTATTGAATTTATTTTTTCCTCTTTTTTTCCCCCACAAATTATTTCCTTCATAAATAGTCAAAAGTAAATGAGTTTTGATAGATGCTGAAAAATACAGTAGGCAATTGAATATTTCACAGCCTTAAAAGTATGGAAAAATCTCTGTATAACCACTTTGATTTTATGGGGTAGAAGAAATTGAATACTTAATCACATATTTTTAAAACTCAGGAATTTATGTTCATAGAATATTTTGATACTCCAAAATTGATTTTCCTTCATTTTGAAACAGAAACATTACAAAAATTTAAGGAATATCCTGGATTTTTTTGTTTGTTTGTTTGTTTAGGAGAGGTTAACAAATAGTGTTTTGAAAATGTAACACTCTGCGCAGCACTGAAAAGATGCAGTGTGTTAAAGGCAGTTGTGGAGGTGATAAAAAGGCCAATTTCATCCCCACCTGTGAAACTCCAGATTTGCATGGCTTGGAGTAGTTCTAGGAAAACATTGTGGGTCTATGAATTGGTGTTTTTCAGTGTGTAGATCTGTAAATGAGACTGAAGCTTCTAGTCTAAAGACACGTCATGTTGAATTCATGACACTTGAATGCATCACACTTGCATAAAGTTATAAAATTTATATTCACTGGATTTTTTTTTTTTTTTTGTAATATTACATGTACTATTGAAAGTATATCAGATTATTCCGTTAAACTGTATGTCCTTGATCCACTGAAGTAATTGAAAGGATAACTCAATAGCTTTCAACTTGGGACTTAGGAGAAAGGCTAAAATCACATGGAATTTGAATGCATCCTCCCCACGTAGGCCTTCCAAATTGTCCTAACAATCTCACAGAAGAGGATTCCTAGAGAACAGGAATTCCTATGGAATGCTTTAGTTAATATTGTGTCATATTTTTTTTGTGTCAAATGGACTGTAATTATAAAGCACTCACTGACGTGTTTGCACGTGCACAACTGTATATGCATTTGTACTTTATATGTCTAATGAATTGCACAGCATTTATATTTTGCATAACTGTAATGAATTTGCATATCAAATGTATTTCACCCATTTTTATGGTAACTGCAAAACCTTTGAATGACAAAAGGATTTTTTAAAATTCTTATGAACTTCTTCTGTTACTGAGTTTTTCACTCCTGCTGTCATAATTTACTTTTGAATCAATCATTTGCCTGCTCTAGTTATTTCAAGGGATTACTTCAGCACAGCCTCCATTGGGATGTTTTAATGTAATGTGAATTCCCTTTTAAGAGATGTGGTGGGATGTGGAGGGAGAGGAGAAGAGTGATGGACATCAGGAAAGCTGAAGACGTGGTGGTATGACAACCCAAATAAACAAAAGCAACTCTGCTGCAAATTATGCCACTGAGTGGAAAGCATCTGGATATATAAGGATGTAGCATTTGGAGAAAATAAAAGTAGGGAAGGCAAAATAGTAGGTCAGAAAAGAATGCTTGATGTAATGCATTCATATTGAAATACTGCAGCATGAATTCTCATAAATGGTTATTCGTTTTCCACAAGATAGAAGAAGCAAAGGCTGCTTGCAGTTCCAGCATACAGATCTTGGTTCTTATTACTGAATCTTTCTTTTTGCTATTTTTGCTTTTTTTGCAGCACTCACTTTCTCATCATTAGCATTTGGCCACTAGTAATATTAAAATGTCCTGGTATAAGTAAGATTTTATGATTTTTTGAATTTTGACCACTCAAAAGTCAGAATTGACATTAGTAGCACAAAAATTGACTACCTAGGGACTGAGATATTTTTATGTGAATTGAAAATAAATGCTTTTGAATTTATTATTGTCATTGTATATGATTAATTTTCTTCTGGTTATTATATATAGCTCTTTTTTTATTTGTAAGAAGAGGAAAATCAGGTTTGACAAAAAGAATCTTGCCAAGATTCTGTATTTGTTCTAGTATGGTGGCCATATGATTGGCTCTTATTTTAGCATAAACTGCCAAACATTTGTACAGGACTGCATATCTTTTTGAATACGTGTCTTTGAAAGAATGGACCTGCAATTAGAAAAGTGAGATACAAAACATTTTCTAGATAAAGCAGTTACACTTAGATATTTAAAATTCTTTTAATTCATAATATTATGAAGTTTTTACTCAGTGCTGGCCTGCCTCATGAATACTTCTTGTACCAGTTCCCAGCTGGCAAGACTAGTTGTAGAAATTCAGTGTGACATATAAGCCCTAACGTTTATGCCATCTTTCCTAAAAACATGCATTGATTTGCTAAAGAACTTTTCACTCATAGCATTCTTCAGTAGTAAACAGTAGGCATGGACCTGAGACTGATAACAGTCTTGATTTCATTGTTAGGGTAACTATTTTGTCTGTTTACGTGTTGCATGAAGCCCTGACTTTTGTGCAGCCAGTGCCTTGCTGTTCCCTAGCATGGCGTGCTTCCATTCTCATATCAAGGAACATAACTGCCTTGATATTGGCAGTTTTGATACAAACACTATTGTCTACAGGACAAGAATCTGCTACATGTTTCTCAGAATCAAAGTGATGGTGTTGTGGTCTGTTGTTGCTTTGTCTTGAAAGCAGATGACCTCTGGCAGCGCATGCAGGTCTTGCACCTTTTCAGAAGTCTTTTTTCTTCAAATTCATTCTCTGTGGTGTGAAACAAAGAAATTGCCTACTGTAGAAATTTCATAGAAGAAAAAGCATAGAGGATTTCTGATTAAAATGCACAGAGCAGTTGTGCCAGGGTTGCACTCACACAGCAAGAGAAGACTGAACACACAACTGTTCATTTTAATGAGGAAGTGCAGGTGAAAGAAGATGACCTAGATGATTTTATGAATAAAAGATATAATCTGATGCAATCATTTCATTAATACACACATGGCATCAAATGAAAGCAGAGTGTAGCAGATGGCTGCGAGAGGTCTTAGATAGGCGTTTTCAGTTTAGTAGCTAACTACTTAGATTTTGTGGATTACCCCAATTGCTATCAGAAAGAAAGCATTCATCACATTGGTCTTTAAAAGAAAGTATTCCACTTTTATAAAAGTAATGCTGGAATATCTCACTTTTGTGACACTAAATCGAAAATGCAATCACAAAGCTGATGTAGGGAAATACATTCCACAAAAATTTCTGGAAGAAAAGCCTATTATTATTATAGCCTATTATTATAGCCTATTATTATAGCCTACTATTCTTAAGTGATAGCTTGCAATTTTCTTTGCTCTCAGTTTCCTACACTTGGTAGAAATGGTTTTATAATACAATCAGGAAATACAGTATTGTTATTCAAGTTTTGAATCTAAGCCTGACATTTATATATTTGCTGTAATTTCAGATCCACCATGTACAAGTGCAAAACACAGATCACCAAGGAAGGTCCTTGGGATAGTATCAAAAAAAAGGCGATTTGTTCTGAGATAAACTATATGGAAAAAAATAAATCTATATTATTAAAAGGATGTAGTATTTGGGAGATGCTTCTGTAGGATCTGGACCTTGTTTTCACATGAGTTAATCTCAACATAGAGAACAACAAGGTGGGAACACAGTGATTCTGTACACAATCTGAAAGCAGGTAGGCAGCAGCCAGCTGGCTACTTTGCCCTGCCCAAGTCATGCCATCAGTACTGGGGCTGCAGGGAGTCTGATATCAGAGCCAAATGTGTAGGTGAAGGCCCTGTGTGCTCAGCCCTGTATTTGAGGAATGCATAGCCTGAGAGATCTGTTGGCTTCCCCGCCTTTTGCAAAACCAAATCAGGGCAAAAGGGCTGGATTTCTTAGAGAGAATCTGTCCTATCGCTTCTTAGAGACAGATTAACCTCAGTTTGGCATCTGAACTGAGGACACACACAGTCTCATTCTCCAAATCTAATCCAAGATCAGCTCCATCTGTATTATGTTAACATGAATTAATATTGAGGCAGAGCCTTCTTTGAATACATGTGGGAGCCGGAGTTCTGATTTTGTTTCAGAAAGGTTGTTTGAGCTCAGTTGCTGTCTTGATTTTGGTGTGGGGAGTTCTTTTTGCTGATGTGAGGTTTGTGAGGGTTTGTTATGAATGTATAATATCCTGAATTTAATCTGCAGATGAATAGTCACTTTCTTCAAATGCAGAGCAAACCAAATACAACTACATTCTCAACTCCAAAGCCTGTGCTTGGGAGTGTGAAACCAACTTTGTTTCCTTTTTATACAGCTGACAAATATGTCGAACTGGGCAGGCCTGATCCTGTTTCTTTAGTAGGAAATGGTTCTTTGTAAGCCATGAGCTTTTTAAGACTTAAAACGCTGATAATCCTGTGTGCTTGTGAATGAAATGTATGCATGATTTTATAATGTGAATAACATACATGATGCAGATACTTCCGTAGCATTCTTAGCAGCCTACTCCTGTGCAAATCATAGCTTTATCATGGGCTGAAGTATTCAGGGAAATGGCGGAAAATCCAATAAAAACTCCAAGAAGCTGAAGATCTTCTTAAGCCTACTGTTCAAACTTTGGACACTTTGTAATTTAGGTATTTGTCAGACAAGTCTACAGGTTGCTCTTACCCATCTGGTGAATAATGGGAATGCAAATAATTACTTTCAAGTCACTTAAAATATGTGTTACCATCAAGAAAATGACACTCAGATTGAAATTATTATCCTTTTACCCAAGCTTACAGAGATCTGAAGTCCACAAACTGTCAAATATAACGATAAGTGTTCTGAGTAAGGTGGTGGTGTGGCATATGAGGCTACTGTTAGAAAAGGAGAAGTCAGCTGTTTCAGAATGAAATACAACTCTTGCAACAGTACACCTGAAATATTTAACTTTAAAACACATATAAATAAAAAAAAATATTTCATATCAGTATTTATATGTCTGTAACATTCATTTATGTTACCTCCCCTTTATGTTTCTCATCACATACAGCAAATACTGGTTAACTGTTCATCAAAAGCTCTGTGTTCGGTTTGATCAGAATTTGATTCCTTTTTGTTTGCTGGTCATAAAAACTCAGATATGTAAGTTTTTTATCCTGAGGCTATTTAACAGCTTCCCTTTGTAGGAATGCTTATACTTGACTGTGGACCAAAATCTCCTCTGTGCTCTTCAGTAATTTCTGTCAAGGTCTTTCTCTCTGTTTGGTTCTCCAAATAGGATTATCATCATTAGCTTATTAGCATACTCCCTGCCCTCTCTCCTTCTGCACATGCATTACTACTTCCTTTCCTGTTTTGATCTCTGTTATTTTCAGATCCCTCTCCACCGAGACACTTTGGGACCCATATGAAAAACATCGTGGCTGGTAGACAGATAATGGAGTCCTCTTAAAACCAAAGGAATAACACCTACTATTTTTTTTTTTCTTTATGGTGTTGCTGCAACAGCAGGTTTACAAACACACACACTCACACTGCAGGAGGTGTGAGATTCAGGTTTGAAGAAGGATGTAGTCAGGATTTAAGGAAAAGCAGTGGTGTAGGAAAGAACCAATCCAGAGTACTTCTTAACAGATTCTTGATTGGACAAGATGAAAAATCTACCATTTTCTCTGCAAATAGAAGTATTCACTGATCTTCTCATATTTGACACTTTCCCATTTCAAAGATTTAGGGATCCAATCAGGCAATCAGGCAACAGATTCTAGTAATGTGAATCAGAGACCATCTGCACCATCAAATGAAAAGACAAATTTTGAGGTGTTTAAAACACACCAATGTCCTGCACATTGATGAAGCTTGGTCTTATTTTTTAGAGAACACTTCACATCCTTATCACAACCCAATACTGTTTCATGAGAGAGCTGCAAAGTAAAAAAAGGACCACACTGTTTACAGTGGCCTAAACAGTTCTGCTTTGGAAGAAGACTGATTTTACTGAGTTTGGCAGCAAGAACACTATTATCAGACTGATTTGAATTTTTCTTATGTTCATTTTAATAAGATCAGTTGAGTAGGTAAAAGGCTATAGTTTATCTTTATGGAAATGTAGAGAACACACTTTAGGTTTCACCATCAGGAAAGAGTCAATCTCAGCTGGTGTCAGTGGTTTATCTGAAATTGTTGGGGAGTGTCTCAGGTATTCAGGTAAGGGTAGTTATAAAATAAAAAATATTTTAAACATATTGTAGTAATTTGGGGGAATATGTAGGTGTTTTATAATGAAAGAATGTCTTTATTCTTGTGCTGTTTAGAGATGCCTTGAGTGAAGGTTTGGTGTCCTTTCTGACTTAAATCCAATCTCAGTCTCAGAATTATCTGAAATGGCTATATATGTTCACTTCTCCTTCCACAAGCGATTCTTGTATTATATCTGTGATCAGAGGAGAGTAACAATACAGTTTTAAGACCGGTTATCCCCCAAGGGTAAGCAGTTGTTCTAGATGAAATTACTGCTGCATGACACTGCTGTTCTCTCAAGCCTGGGCAGCTTGCAGAGCCCCACAGTCCCCGAGACTGCAGCCAGGCACGGGGGCACAGCAACCCAGAGTAGCGGCCGCGGGCCAGCACTGGTTCCCAGGGGGACACTCCCCTGTGGCCTGATCCCAGTGGTGGGGAGGTAGCCGGAGTGGCCTCACTGCGATCAAGGCGGGCTCTGGTCGGGCGAAGAGCTGCTCGTTGGCGAGAGGAGGCTCGTGGTGGCTGGGTCAGGTCTTCCTCCGCCTCCCTCCTCCTCATTTATTTACTTCATTTGTTTTATCCCATTTATTTATTTATATTCACGGGAATAATAAAAAATGAGAAAATCCGAGCGCTGCTTTTGGCTGCTCTCCACCAACCTGTCAGTGACGCAAGCGGAGACTACTTAAAGGCAGATTAGAGGCAGCAAGACATTAAAAGCCAACCTTCCTCTCCTCCCGCCGCGGGTCCGCCGCTCCGCGGCACGAGCCGAGCGGGCCGTGCCGGGCTCTGCCGCCGCGGGGCCCCGAGTAGAATCGGGCCGGGCCGAACCGGGCAGAGCCGAGCCGAGAGTCCTCGAAAGGGCTGCCGCATCCAGCTGCCTTCCTACTACCAGACTGCAGGCGGTAGAGGGGGATTTCTCTCGTTTTATTTTTTATTTTTTTCTTTCTTCATCCCTTGCAACACAACAACAAAGAAAAAAAAAAAAAAAAGGGGGAGGGGGGGAGGAAAGGAAGAAAGGGGTAGGAAGAAGTGAAGATATCCCCTCCGCTTGCCAAAGTCTTTGTCTCCGGATGAACAGCGATGGGGGAATGGACTATTCTAGAGAGGCTACTGGAAGCTGCCGTGCAGCAGCACTCTACTATGATAGGGAGGTAAGGGCGACGGGGCGCTACGGGGGGCGCGGGGGTGCCCTGCTGCTCTATAGAGTCCCGGCGGTGCGAGCAGCCTGCGCGGGGCTCCTACCGTGCTCGCCTGGAAAGAGCCCGTGTACGGGCGGAACGGGCACGGAGCCACGGCACAGGATGCGGAGCCGCGGAGACACGGAGCTCTGCCCGACCCCGAGGAGTAGCGGGGCGGCGGGCAGACATTGAGGGAATCCCGCCGCGACAGCGGTCCCGCAGGCAGAGCCCCTCCGCGCCTCTCTGCGCGTTCGGCGGCTGCGGCCCGCGCGGTCGCTATGGGTTCTCCTAGAGGGGCCGGGGCAGCTCCCACCATGGCTGGGGCTTGCGGCGACGCATGGCCGCTCCCTGCCGCGCCGAGGCGATACCGCGCCGGCTGCGGCGCCCCGGGCCGATCAGCACTGGACAGCTCCCGGCCGCGCGCACTGACGGGCTTCTCTGTTCCAGGATCCTGCTGACCGTGGTGGTGATCTTCAGGATCCTCATTGTGGCCATTGTAGGGGAGACGGTGTACGATGACGAGCAGACTATGTTTGTCTGTAATACGCTGCAGCCAGGCTGCAATCAGGCTTGTTACGACCAGGCTTTCCCTATTTCTCACATAAGGTACTGGGTGTTCCAGATCATCATGGTGTGCACTCCCAGCCTGTGCTTCATAACGTACTCTGTTCACCAGTCTGCTAAGCAGAGGGAACGGAGGTACTCCACTGTCTTCCTCACCTTGGAGAGAGACCAGGATTCAATGAAGCGTGAGGATAGTAAGAAAATCAAGAACACAATTGTCAATGGGGTGCTGCAGAACACTGAGAACTCCACCAAAGAGGCAGAACCAGACTGCTTAGAAGTGAAAGAGATCCCCAATCCTGCAATCAGAACTACAAAATCAAAGATGAGGAGGCAAGAAGGCATTTCTCGATTTTACATCATCCAAGTGGTCTTTCGAAATGCCCTAGAGATTGGATTCTTAGTGGGGCAGTATTTTCTGTATGGATTCAATGTCCCTTCCATGTACGAATGTGACAGATACCCTTGCATTAAAGAAGTAGAGTGCTATGTCTCTAGACCCACTGAGAAGACTGTGTTCTTGGTATTCATGTTTGCTGTCAGTGGCATTTGTGTGGTGCTCAATTTGGCAGAACTGAACCACTTGGGCTGGAGAAAGATCAAAATGGCAGTGAGAGGAGTACAGGCAAAAAGGAAATCCATATATGAAATCAGAAATAAGGATCTGCCAAGAATGAGCATGCCTAACTTTGGCAGGACTCAGTCAAGTGACTCAGCTTATGTGTGAGGCTGTGACAGAACTGAAACTTGGTGCCAGGTGGAACAGACCCAGACACCATTAGAGAAAGGTACATTGCTTAGGCAAGCATTTTATCAAACCACCAAGAAAGCCATTAAGGTATTGGATCTGCACTTACTGAACTAGCTGCAAAACTGCAGTGCTATGTAAAAGACTGAAAGCAAAACAAAACAAAACAGCTATAAAACCATGGTTGATCTAGCCTTACAGCTACTATTATCACTAATTTTGTTTCTAAAGATTGGATGCTATCTGTTGGTGGAGCAGCTTTTTGGTCATCTTTAGGATGAGTTTACAGTTTGGACTGTCTGATAAATCTTTGTAAACATGTAGAATGTTCATATTAAAAATCTGCAAGGATACTCTATATGGGGTGGGATGGGGTGGGGGAAACTGTTGTGATGTAAGATGTAAGCATGTTTTAAAAGGAGGGTAATTGCACTGTGACCACAGCTCAATCAGGACATCTGCTCTCACCTATCTCACAGATGTCTGATGTTGTTTTGCTTGTCTACATCACAGAGTTTATTCCTGGTGTGTATTACTAGCTATTTTCTAACATAGTTTGTGCATCATTTAGTTGTGCTAAACAATAAATGCTGAATATAATTTTGCCATTTATTGTTTGCCTGTCCACACACACCAGAGACCTTAATCATCCTATGTTAGTTGTGATCTACAAAATATATCAGTACATTTCAGTTCATTTCCTGATATGTGCACGAATAAGATGGAATTGGTTCATGCTGGCCAAGTTACGTACTTACCTACAGTTACCTATGGTGACACACATACCAAAGGAACAGAGTTCATTGCTTTTAACTGTGATTATATCACCTTCTCTCTGCTCTTATTTATATAAGTGCCATACTTGAAACATCCAACTCTGTACTTAATCAGAAGGTTGTCTTGGAATACCAGCTGGAATAAAGTGATTTTATACTCTCCTTCATTTATTTTATGCTATTTGTTTAGTCATTGCAATGGTGTAAAAAGCAGCTAAAATCTCTATTCATAAATAAAGTATTTGCCTTTTTTTTTTTTGTAAGCCAGAGAGGTTTGTTCTTCTTTATTATTGTATACGGTTGAAGAAATACACAAGGTCAAAATAATTGACTTACAAATACTCTTCAGGGTTTAAAGTGTCTTGTTGATATTCTGAACTCTAAGTGACAAAACCTGGAAAATCAGGACTATTCATTATGTCCGTTTTCTTCCTTAAGCAATCTTCCTCTGTCTTTAAAGCCTGATCCAAAGCCCACTGACACCAACAGCCTTCTTTCTGCTGACACAAAGGGCAACACAGTTGGCCGCCAAGGTCATTCTGGAAATAGCAGGGTGCGTTTACCTTGAAAATGAAACGATTGCAGCTTTTCATCAGGGAATCCAAATAGTAACCTCAGCTTTTCTGCTTTACAGCTGATACAAGAAATGCACTGTTCCTGTCCCCTCAACTTACTCGTAAGCCACTGGGGCAGTCAGAAACAAATCTCTATTAATAGCAATGATTTTAATATAGGGTACTAAGTTTTGCTTATGGACCGTACTTAATTCCCACTGAATTTGACAAAAAATATCTCAGTGGCAACAGTAGGACTTGGATCAGGACTCAAAAACCATACAAGTTCATTTCTAACTAAGTGGTATCTGCATTTTAAAGAAAAGTGCCCAAATGGTGCTAAAAAATTTGGGGATACTTTATAACACAAAAAGGAGATGAGGGCTTGGAAATGCAAATGGCCTTTTGATTGTATTTTATTTCAAGCCTGACAATGAATTTTATTGTACTTTGTCCTGGAGATGCATATATTTTCTTTTTGGATTACAGTTAATAATTCAACATTTAATTCTTGTCACTTGCCAATGTTGACAAAAAAACAAAAAACCACATAAAAAAAAAAAAACAAACCACAGAAGTAATTAGTTCTTAGATAGTATTCATTATCATTTTTGTTTACAGGCGTTTTTCTTCAACACTGAAACATAAAAAGACTTTGAAATATGTCATGTTTTTAAAGATTTTAAAAATCTCTTTCCTTATGTGTAAAATGAAAAGTTTTCACAGTTTGATTATAGAAGATCATAAAATGGATTTGTCAAATGATTCTCTGCAGTATAAATGCTCATTGATACTGCTAGTTGACTGCATGTTCACTGGAAAACTGGCTGTTATTTTTAGAAAGGCAACATGGAAGCTAAAATCTCCATCTGCAATATAACAAGCTTCTAAAGATTACTATTTGACACAGGAATCCAAGCCTGATCTTCATTTTGTGGATTCATGGTGTGTTCTGCAAAGTCTCCCTTTGAATGTATATTGAAATGAAAAATGTTTGACAGTTGTAAGGATTGTTTTACAGTTGAAAAAATAGGAGATTTTGTGCAAAGGGCTTGATCCATTGCCAATTAAAATTGAAGGAAAAAAATCATGCTGACTTCACTGGGCTTTGGTTCAGGTTCAGCTTGATTTCTTGTCAGGCAGAAGCGCTAATGCAAGTTATTTCCTGCAGATGCATAGCCAGTGTTCAGTCAAACTCGAGTGAAGGTGAACATCTTCATAGCTGTAAGATTTTAATGCTTAAAATTCCTTCATGTATGACACAGAAATGATTGTAACAGTCAAAGGAAGTGACTCAGTTCATTCAATTACTTTATGCGGTTGCACATTTTGTACTCCAGTAAGCTGGGATTCTTCAGAATTTTCATAAGAGAAATATATAAGGAAATACAGATGTTGATTTATTCAATAGAATCTATGATAAAGAAGGTAAAAGCTCATAATTTGGTCAACAGAAATGCAATTCCTCTATTTTTTTCAGTAAGTTCTAAATCATTTTTGTATTTCAGAAGAGAAATGAGATGATGTTAGGAGATCACATTTTCAAGCCTTTTCAACTGCTGCATTTTGTTTCTTACCTATGACTTATTTGTCATAAGCAAGAGAAATATTGGAAACACCTTTTTCAGTCAGTGTATCATATAAGAGTTGTATGATTAATGCTAATGGACTGTTTGCTCGAAAGATGACTATTCATTTACAGAATAAATGGTTTAAAATTATCACAACGATGGGAAAGAGTGTTAACTGAAAGAAAATGAATGAGAGCCAAAGCATAAATTACAGTCACTTAGACTTTGCTCCTGTCTCACTAAAAATGAATTAATTTTTCCAGTGATATGTATGGAAGATTCAGATATTAAATGTGAAAATTCGGTTAGTCTTTGTATTTTTCATTGTATTCCCTGTTTGGTACTAGTGGACAATAATGTTTCTTATCTTAAATGAAAACAAATATTATGATCACTATATGTTTATGGAAAGCTGCAGCAGAATTGAATATGCTATTGATTTCTATAAACAGACATAAAATAGTAGTGTTATTTTTTTATTTTTTGCATCGTCTTGATCTTGTTCTCTCTAAACTTGTGTGGATTTCTAAAATTATTTGTTTAGGGTTTCTGTCTTGCTAGGTATATTTAAGTTGAAATATTAGTTTTGTGGGGGGTTTTTGTGTTTTTTTTTTTTTTTAAAGAGAATAAGGAATTGCTTTTTTTTTTTTTTAAATTTAATAGTGAAAACTAACTTCATTTGTACAGAGGGGAGATAAACTGTCTGAATTATTCCCATAAATATTTCAGCTTTATAGATCATTGACTTAAAAGATATGTAAAGACCTTAATCTTTGTTGAAGAATGTTTGGAGAACAAACATATCAATTGTAATGATTTGATTTGTTCGATGTACAAGTATAGAAATGGGGTCCAAAAATTGTGAGAGAGAGAACAGGCCTAGATAGTTCTGGAAGTCTGATATTGTTCTTTATGAAATGATGAAATTTTGCATTCTGAGAGACCAAGACAGTTCCCAAATGAAGGGAACATCTCATTATTTCCTGAGCTTAACAGGGAGATTACATCTTCTCTAATGTCCACCTATTTTTTGGGATACTTTTCCCAGAAGTTCTATGTTACTGTAAGCTTTCAGAAAACATGTTAGGTTGCTATCAGCTAGTATGCTTAACTCCAAATTGTAAATATCCCTCTCTGTGAAACACTGATAATATTTCTGTGAAAAACAGAACTTGAAAATGCTTCATACTGTGCCAGTTAAAATGCGTTAAGGAAGTCAGGAGTCAGTTGCCTGTGAAATAAGTGCAGTCAGATGGTACTTCTCCATATCATTCCATAGAACTGCAACAATAATAAACCATACACGCATGTGAGTACAAACACACACACAAATATTTGAAAAATTGTGAAGGGAGTTTTCCCTAAATTATATTACTGTGTAAGAGACTGAACTGCAGAGATGGATACAGAAGAAAACACATAGTCAAGGACACAGTTAAAAACTAAGTGCATTCTTTTAATTGAACAATTCACATTTAAAAAACAAACAAACAAACAAACAAAAAACCTTTCTTCCTATGAAATTATTCGGCTATAGGCTATGGTAATAGCAAGTTTAACTGAGCAACTAAAAAGAGGTTTGCCTTCATTGTATTAAAATCTGTCCGCTTTTTCCTGGTAATGACTGAAGCACAGATGATGACTAAATACATATGACTTCTCTATAAAAATGCATGGTATAAAATCAGATGTAAGTTTAATTTTTAAAATATTTTATGGTATTTCTGATGCAATCATGGTAACTTTTTTTTTTAACGTTAAAACATTGCTTCAAGGGTAACTTGCAATGAACACACATTAAGAATGGATTTACTCCATGGTTAAAAGATTTTAAATACAAAGAGGCTTCCACTGCATGTGATGTTTTAAAAGTACTGGTGATTTGAAGAAACATAGCTTTTCTAGATACTTCTTAACTTACACTTAAAAAATGTTGTCCTGCTCTAGCAATGCCTTTTGCATAAGAATGTGTGAAGCTCTGTGTATGCACGGCTTCTTTTCTAGTCATCATAATGAACTGATGAGATTCTGCACATATTTTAAGGAACTGTAATTCTAAAACAGGGTTAACAAATATTGTCATGTTTTTTTTGCCGAATTTAAGTGAGACAAGCTATTAAGTATCACTAGAATTTTGCAATTGTGAGCCTGTTTGTTTGTTTTACAAACAAGTCCAACTCTTTTCACTGGAATTTGTTAAGCACTTTAATTATTAGTCTTGAAATGATGTGTTCTGTGTTTTCTCATGGCACTGTCTTGTCTGTAAGTGTATACTGAAGATTTCCTCTACCTTTAGAAAGGTGATACGCTCTTCAGATTTTGGCTTGCTTTTAGATCAGTAAGATCAGTGTGTGAGCAAAATGATCACACAGAAAAAAAAAAAAAAAAGTGAATTTTAGAATGATGCTGATCTTAGTATAGAGTAAATTAAGTCAACCTCTACAGTATTTATTATAAGACATACATAAGTAAATATTGTGTATCATATGGAACCTTTCCAACAAAAAGGCAGTTAGAGACTTCTGAGGGACCCTTGTTTTAAAATCATTAGTTTTTAAATGTCTCAAATGGTTGTTTAGAACTGTCTCAAGATGATGTTTAGATTGGAATGTAATTGCGAAACTGCATGTACAATTCAACTTTGCCATTCTGGTAGTAAAGAGAGAATGGACTTTAATTGTACCATTGTTATTACAATACACTAAAATCATGGATAGGTAAAACATTTCTAGTACGATTTATGAATTTGCCAGTATGACTCATGAACATTAACAAGTAGTGTGCAGCTAAATCTTAGTTCATTAAGCGGAATATATTAATTAAGCTGTGATGTTTACTCAACACACAAACTTTCTACAGTAAATTATATGGTATTTTGAATTCACTTCAAACTTGTTAAACTTTGAGGCCCTCTTTTATGCTCATGAGAACACATCAGGGAGAAGCTAGCTTGTCACGATGAGCATATGGTTATCTAAATTTAGCCTATTTTATTGAAAAGGTGCCAAATTTGATACGTTGAAACTGTCACACCATTGGAATAGCAGTTTATGCTTTGCAGTATTGAACACTTTGTAATGCTACAGTGAGCCAAGTAGCTGTATGGCACTGGATACTTGATTCCTCCTAATACTGAAAAGCCTAGGAATTTCTTTTATCTGAACTTTCTTTCCCAGAGACCTTCTGCTTTGAATAAAAAAGACAAAAAAGGAATCAAGACAGAAGCATGGCCAGGAGGCTTGGGTATAGTAAGGAAATATGTGTAAGGTTCTAAAACAAAAATATAAAAATTGAACAATGCATGGACCATTAATCATAGCCAAGCAGGACTTTTGCTCAGAAACATCCTCTGCTTCTCTATTATAAGGTTATGAATTATGCTATAGGGCTATCTCAGCTACAATATGGTTGCTGCACTCCTCTGTGGAATTATTTATACGTAATTAGCTCCTGAGCGGCTATTTGTCTGAGTGTATCTCTAAAAGATACTGTATGGCTTACATACCTGTTAAAGAGTTAAAATTCCTGATTTTTTGGTCAGCATCACTATGCTGTTATTCACAGTGAAATAAAAGACATTCATTGAAGTGAATGTGTTTTCTCAAAGTTCATCCTAGGACAGCTGATAATATTCTCAGAGGAACTAGAGGCACAAAACAGATGCAAGTCTGTTCAGCAGCAGCATAAGCAAAGCCATAGGGAAGAGAGAACAGGAAGATCTGGCTTTGCCACTTTTCTACTGCTAAGGAGAAGTGGGGAATTAAAGCTGTGATTACAGCTTGTCCTTGCCTTCACCCCTGACTGCTCTGCTCAGAGGCGGCTGTCACCTCACATATGTAGCCCTTCCTGGACTTAGCAACTGAGCAAGCTCAGTGGCAGTGCCTGCTGTTGTCTTGCCTTTGCAAGATGTGTAATGGGTCCAACAATAGAAGAACCCAGGCAGTTGGCAGCTCTTGTTTGTCCAGGGATATCTTCATTCTTCTTGTGCAAGACAGCTGCCCGTAAGATCAAGCCTTGCCTTGGGCATGATTATTCATGCATTCAACCCATAGTGCAAAAAAAGTCATAAAACATGAGAGTTATTGTATGAAATTAAGGCTGCAATTTCTCAGTGGCTCAGAGATGTACACAACAAAATTCTTTACATCAGATCATTCATCCAGAAATGCTGACTCATTACAAAACTAAAGCATATCAAGTTAAATTCTATCTATGAAGGGATGAGGGTACTTTTTTGATGCCAGTTGGAAAACCTCAGAGTAATCTGAGGAAGAACAAAATGTCACATGTGTATGGGAACTGCTAAGTCATGACCTGAACCTCTGATTGATCACCTCAGGTGAGCCATGAGTCAGCCAGAGGAGCACAGGTGAAGGCAATTCACCTGTGCTGCCAGACGGGGTGGAGCCTGGCTGCACCTCCCCTAGACCTATTTAAGAGCTGGCTACCAGAGAGGAAGGATCTCTTCTGGAAATTGCCTCTACTGGTGTTTTGTAGTGAGTGTGGCATAAGGGTAAGCCTTCCATTTATTCTCTTTTGTTATCATAGTCTACTTTGCCTAACTCTCTTGTTTATTTTGTAATTATAACAGCCTAATATTCTTTGATTGTATGTACATGAAATTAATGAATTAAATGTACTGTCAATGTTTTCTATGAAGTTCATTTTTATTTTGAAATAAAATGCTAGATAATATATACGGAGGGGCTTCCTTCCAGATTTACTTGTGATGATTAAAGTGAGTAGGTGTCCCCTTGCCAATTTTTTCAAGTACTTTTAATAACACCTTCTTCTGGCACTCAGCGAACTCAGAGCTTCAGGATAGTTCTATACTGAGATGAATGTACTTAAATAAATAAATATTCTCAGCTGAAAGAAGATAAAGTTTAAAAAAGGTAAAGTTTTAAAAGTCTTCCAGAGAATTAATTCTGTTTTCTATACTTCAGAAATCATTTGAATTGTTTCTTAAAACAAAATGTATCAAGACAAGTTTTAAGCAACTTAAATGAAAATGGCAAACATTGCTGGCATTACAATGTTATAATTCAATATATTTTAAACCTCTATTTATATTATTGTTTTAGATTATGAAAAAAAATGAATTATGAAGCTGGAAAATAAAACTTGTGTAGAAGCAGTGTGTGCTTATAGATCCATGCTTAAAAAACTGCACTTGATCTTATAATGATATTGCTAAAAGCAAGCACAGTTATGTGTACAAAACATATAACCACTACCATTGCTACGGCTGATAGGGCGGAGTCTCTATTGGCATGTCATCTGTGGAAGTTTCCCAATTTTTTTTATCCAATTTTGTCTTTGCAAATAAATTGACTTTTTAGAAACATAAGACATAAATAAATACAAAAAAAAAAAAATCCATAGTTCTTAAAAAGTTTCTAATTCTATTTTTCAGTGTATTTGCAAATCTAAATTACCCTGATAATTAATTACATAGATGTTGTGAAAGAATAAGGAGCATGTATTAGAGTATTGACTAAAACTATTCATCACCTTGTTAAGTGAATGTGCTTTATCTTAGATCTGACTGCCCTGAGAGAAGCAAGCCTCCTGCAGCAGATTCAGGTCAACTAGTAGAGGTTGTGAGTGTTCTCAGTATGTGCAAAAAAAAACCAGTGTACACATGTATACACCATATGCAAATCAGACACAGAGTGCTGCACAGCACAACAGCCTCATTCTGCTGCCTTCTCTGGCAGCACCTTCACTCAGTCAGGACAAAAACAACCAACAGGTGCTTCAAGCTTTGCTCATCTTCATGAGCTTCACACCTGGAAATTGTTCCTGAGAATCTCCTGGGATAGCCTTGAGATGGGGGATTGGGGAGGGGCCTGGGTAGAATGTCCCTCCCTGACTCCTTAATTTAGATTTGCCAGCTGCTTTTGTGTTTCCACTCTCTGTTCATGTGGAGGTGATGGTTTTCTGGTGGGTTAATTGCTCCTGTGATGGGCTTGGGAGAAGATGGCTGGGAGTCTTCACTTACTATTGTCTCTCTTTTGTGCTTCTTTTTAAGTGTGCAGATGAGCTTTTAGCACATAAAATTTTCTATCACACTTATCTTTTGCTTTTGGAATTTTTACCATCTTGCAGTGGGAGCTTATGACAGAAACACTTAACAGGAAAAGTGCTAAAATCTCCTTAGCTGTATCCATGCAAGATCCTGCACTCTATTGCAAACTGCCAAGGTTGTTGTTTCAGCTAACATTGGTAAGCTTTGTAAGAAGAATCTGAGCTGTACAAATATAGAAGTTTTTTCTGATTTTTGCAATGGTAGTCAGTCACTTTATATGTGGGATATCATTTCTTTCATCAGCTCAGTGAAAGTGTCTCAGTAACAGGTGCAAGCCGACCTCATGGTTGTTAAGAAATGCACCCCTGACATATCATCTCAAGGGAAACTGAGAGCTGGGATCAGTGACTTCTTAAATAATCTCAGCTGGTCCTTCTGCAGTACCTGTCAGCAGCCTTAGATCTGTTTCTCAGCCAGCAAAGCAACTTTTGTCCTTCATAATAGCATGCGATACCATTTTTCTGGATTGAGACATTAGGTTCTCTGGCCCTGGTCCAAATCTGAAATCAATGGCAATAACACTATAACTTCTGTACATGCATGGGATTTTTATGAGCATTTAGGGTTTATGACTAATCCGAAGAACACAAGTTTTCACCTAGAGTTTTCATCTTAAAAATGAAAAACCATTTTACCCATATTGCTGTTCCCATGATTTTTTTTTTGTTAATTCACAACTGTGTTATTGATAGTATATAAGGTTTTGGGAGTTCTATTTCTGATTTAACACAAATTATGTGGAAATTTATGTGAAGGTCTCATTGCTTGTGTTTTGTTTTCATCTTTTTGTTAATCTGATTAATTCAAATAATAGTTTCAATTTCAGATCTTATGTTTTAACTCAGTTTCTTTATTTTCAGCTCAGTGGTTGCTGGTAGTAATGGAAAAAATCCACTATTTTAATGCATTAAAAGTGCCTCTCACAAATGCTCTGTTAGAATCTCAGTAATCATATATCTGAATATTTTTCACCGTTTTATTACAGGTGGAAGGTCTGAATTGAAGTACTGTGAGGCAGACAGCTGCTCATCATTTGTCCTCTTGCAGAGAAGATGCAAGAAATGTGGTATGCACAGAGGAAATAGAGAATGTAAGAATTTGAATAAAAAAGAATGCAAAGAAATGTTGGCAGTATAGTTTGCCCATGGTGGACTTGACCTTGCTTCCCTTCACCAGCATCCAGATTGGGTTGTAGACTTGGTTCAGTCTCATTTTCTCCATGTAAAGTGAGAACAGAGTCTGGTGCTGTTTTTAAAACTAAGCGATATCATAAAAATTCTGATTAAATTTATTCTGTTGTGCAATTCCTGCAGCTGCATGTCAGTATGAACAGTATGGCACTTCAAGATGAGTATGACAGCTGTCTTTTTCTTTCTTTAATCCAGTCACATTTTTTTGTCATCTTGCTAGTTCCCCATACACATAAAATTGTTTGTATTTGTTGAGAAGATTTGAAGTTCTGTTAACTCCCTTGGTGTGTTTAGGCTGTCTTTTATAAATCTTTACAAAAGGAGATGGTCATCTATTGCACAGACGCATTAGGCCTTCTCTTCCCATATAGACTACTTTTCAATAGCTGGTTATCCATGGGATTATTTTAACTCCATTCAGGTGACCTTAAAAGTTAATGACAAAAACACTCATCAAAGAAAATAAGTGGCTCATCCTCACAGCATTGCAGAGCATCTCATCACGGTGAGAGAATATTCAGTCACCTTTAATTTAAGAATTACATTGTGCAGTTCCTTCTGCTGAATTTAGCAGTTACTCCTATTTGTGTTTACTCCACTGATCTGAATGTATCATGAGAAAACCTGTACCTCTCTCCCTGTAAGACATTTTTTTTCTAGCCCTTGCTGTCACTCACTGTGAGGACTACTTTTATGCTGCATACACAAATAAGCTCAAACTCTGTTGTGAGCCTAACAGTGATGCCAAAGAACTCGGACTGCTGGCTGCCATCCTCCTGAGGCTTAGGTGTCCAGGGTTAACTAAACTCAGTTTATAGTTTACCCCACTGCAGGCAATTTAGGGACACCATTCTCTGATCTGTGTTTTCTGTGTATCTTTGGATCTTGTGGTGGAACTACGCTGTCATAAATACAGTAGTGGTGGAGCAAAGACTACTTTCTCCCATGCCTCTCATGCTACTAATATCTCCCTATAGAACATGAGGTCTCAAGTTTTATGAAAATATTCTGCATCATACAACAGATTCAAAACTAAAATAATAAAATAAGCTAAAATACATATTGTACCAAATTTCAGCTGCTGATTTACTGTTTTTCACTTTGTTTCTTTCCATGAAGTTGTGGGAATTTGGTTGCTTGTTTTTAAACAAACTGGACTGTCCTTTGGCATCTTGTATGCAAGTAAAAGCCTGTGAATGATGTTGAAAAAAATGGCAGATAATTTACAAAACATGAGGAAAATCTGCAGCAGAGTCAAGAATAAACCTTATAGGAACATTCAAGCCCTAATAATAAGATTAAATATCTTCAATCTTAGGTAACCATCAGAACTACAATTTCTAGTGTTCTGTCCTTAATGGTGAGTGAATCCTTGTTCTTCATTACTCAGAAGGTATTCAAGCATCAAGATATCAAGGATGTCAAGTATCTGATAGCTGATACATAGTCTACAAAGATAAATGGTAATGAAATTGGCCAAGCTGGGTTACTTAAAGTAAATGACCTAGAACTATGGGACTAAACCTCATCAATATAATTCAGTCTCCTGTTACCTAGCATCCTTATAACACAGCAAAATGACCAGGAGATGTCCTGTGGTGTTTCTTAACAGTGAGAGCTGTTAGAGACTTTTTAAAATCTAATTGGTTCAAATCTTCCCTTATGCTGTTGACTAAGTTAAACTGCTCTTTTTAAAATTAGGGCTCTGAATTACTTTTTTGAGGTTAAGAGCTTGTAATTATATGAATTTCACACATGCAACCCCAATTCTCTCTCTTACAGTACTGCAAAAAAGGAGTGAACTGGAAACAAAATAGCACCAATTCTATCAACTTTATACTTACACAGGTGATTATGACTCCACAAATACCCTGTTAAAATAAAGTAAGACCTAAGACAGAATTAATTGAATAAATTAAACCCGTACGTCTGTAAAGGGATGATGGAGAGAGATGGGGAGTATTTCTCCCCAGTTCAGGACTGGTCACAGTAGAGGATTGTTAACAGAAACTTTGAGTTGGGAAAGGAAATGCTGAATTCCCTGAATTGTTATATTCTTCCTGTATTACGAAATTTGTGAAACTTTATAGAGCCCTTCTACGTCAAGCCAGTTCTTCTACAGCTTGAGCCAGCTGAAGATCGTATGGTTTAGAATGCAGAATTTCATTCAAGTTTGTTGAGAACTTGGTTTGGAAGTTTGGAGGATATGACCACTATGTAAAACAAGGACAAAAAAGAATTCATTTCAATCTTGGCTCATTAATTGGCTCTAATCCTTTATGTACAAAGCCCAGGATGCTTTTAATACAGTAATGTCTAATTCATCAGCTATCCTGAACAAAAGCAAATGAATAGAAGTGAATCTCATTATGCAAAAATCTTGAAGGTGAAAGAGGAAAGCATTCCAAAAATATTCTCCATATGTAGCACTGTGACACCTGATGAGAGCTTGGTATCAGGGGTAAAAGTGAGATATGCAGATAATTGCAGCTTTCTGTAATAAATGTTTAATTCAGTAGATTGCCATTACACTGCTTTGCAGATCCACCTTTTCTAACCACCAAATAAAGTTTTGTTCTTAGGGAAGAATTAGTTGTAATCTTTAATTATTTTTTTTCTCATTAAAAACATGCATATTCACGCAAACTTACATTGATTTCTTGTGAAAAACTGCAATTTTTCAATTATTGTGAAAATCAGTTTTCATATTTCAAAATGACTGTTCATTCAGTTGAAGATAAAACCTTTCCTTTGTCGTTGTTCTATTTGTTTTCTATTTATTTATCATATTTTTCTATTTGTTTGGGATGCAAATTCCTTTTTTTTTTTTTTTTTTTTTTTTTTTTTTGTAAATAATGTTGGAATAAATTTTAGCCTTCCTCCACTGATGAAAATATATCTTTTCCCTAGAAAATCCTTTGTGTAATGAAACTGATGAAAGTACTGGACAAAAGTGTCATTAATTTGAATTTTGATTAGGTTCACAAAAGAAACATTGTTAGAATTAAATTGCAGGAATAATCAAGGTGGAGAATATTGATACCTATCCTTGATGTGACCAGAAAATAAATCCCGATTTTCTAATTAATTTGTACCACAATAAAGTTCAAGAAGTAGAAGATGACACTCTACTGTGTATACAAGATACTTGTATACTAGCTGTAATTTACATTTAATTACTTTTTGAACATGTATGTTTGTACAAACCTATTGATTTTCTATTTGTTTTATGTGTCTATCTTAGAGTATAATTTGATCTGGTGACTTCATCTGCTGCCACAAAAAGTAAGATTATTTTGATAGGAAAACCCACAGGGAGTAAAACGCATATATCTGTCTGAATTAATTTTAGTATTCCAGGATGGGATTTAATGATGAAACACACTCTGTTCTCTGGTAAAAACAGGTACCAGATGGTATGCATAGCAAAATATGTTTGCTATATACCTGTGGGTTTTGAAGTAAAATGCAACCTTCTTAACAGCTGGCATATCACCTCAGGACATCTGAAAGTACTCATATGGACAGATATTATCAGGTTACAGAAAACTATGTTGAGTACTTTTTATCTTAATTTTGTATAGATAGTGGTATGAAATAGGAACATCAACAACATTCCAAAAGTACTACCTCCATCCAACATTTCATATCTAATATGTATATTGCTGGCTACATAATACCAACTTTCTTAGAATAGCTACACATGTCATATATAATTTATTCTGTAGTTTCCATTGCTAGACATAAAAAAAATACAGTTATCTAAAAATGTGTTGACATTCTTGCTTATATATAAATAATAAATACTTTTGTACAATTTCCTAAGGGAGCTGTCAGAGAAGAAATCCAACAATAACCTACGGTATCTTTTCTTTTTCAGTAGGGGTTATACAATACAGCATTCATTGTTTCTGTTGAACACAGAATCTAAATAAGCCTATACTATTTGTAAATCAATAGAGTTAACATGTGGAACTGCATGTATATATTTATATTTACATATCTGTATTTAAATTTTGGGGGGAGTTATATTTCCAGTAGTAGTACTACTAAAATGTAGCTGTAGGAATACTGTACTGACAATAAGCCTAATTTTCTTGGATTATTTAAGGTTTGTAACAAAGCCAGTACTCATCTTAAAACTTAAGTTATCTTCACTATCTCCTCAGAGCTTTTTAGAGCGCTGTGAAACTTTTATTTACAAACTGGTAAATTCTAAATCATACTCAGTTCTAACTTAAAAGTTCTTAAAATATCCAAATTTTATTCTGTACAGGCTAAAGTGGTTGTATCATGTGGTTATATGAGTTGACATTTTTCATATCTAGCATCTATCTGGAATACAGAAATAACTTCTTTAAATTAAGTGAAGAATTATTCAGAATAAGGGCAATTGGGGTTTACTTCTTTGGTGTATTGTACTGCCTAGTTAAATATTCCGTAGCTGGAAATGACTGTAAAGAGGCTGGTGACAGTGCTCAACTGATTTTGACTCCCTCTTTCAAATGAACAAACAAGGACAATTTAGAGCTAAGTGAGAGGAGACAAAATGCAGTAGTAACTTTAATGCCACACTGGTTGTCCTCATGGACCTGGTGGTGTCTCTGTATATACCTTCTGAAGAACACATATTCCAATTGCCATTCAAGTGGCTTGTGATCTGGCAGTGGATTATAATTTGAAGACCCTCAAAAGAGACTGATAGAAATTTTGGTCAAGCTAGCTGCTGTCTTTACCCTACAAACAAGTCTTAGTTCTGAAGAGATTTGGCTGAAATAAAGTTGTACTTTCATTTTTTTTTAGGGGATGTTCAAAGTAATATGGGAAATCTCTAAGGGAAAATCACTAGACTATGGATATTTAAATGACAGCTCAAGCGGGAATATGTTCATATTTTCAGGCTAAATATGCTGCCATCCTACAGCCTATGAGTTTCGGTATTTATTTAGCTAACCTTATTAAGTTTCTCGGGAACTAAAGTCTCATTTTCTTTCATTAGCATATTTCATTCAATGGAAGACTTTAGGCCAGTACTTGGACATTTACAGGAATTATTCTTCGCAGCAATGTCTTCACACATTTAATCTGAAAAATCAAAAGTCTAAAAAAATCTCAGCTTTAGGTATGCAGTTCTTGGAACTTAAGTGTTATTTATACAGTCTGCTTTTTTCCTTTATCATCTATGTCTGAAAATTATTTTTACTGAAGTTTTTTCTATCTCCCTTGTATTCTCAGGAGATGAAGTTTCTTGAAGTTTTGTTGATAATGCTTTTGCCGGATGTTATTATAATACCTGTGGTTTCTAAATGGAACAGTCCAAAATTCAAAATAAATAAATGAAATGATATACCATTCTTAAACGAACCACAGTATCTTAGCTCACCACATAACCTAATGAAAGAGAGCTCTGCACTCATAAATCTTTTCTTGATTCAGTCTGTAGATGGAACAGTAGTCTTTCTTTCCCTCTATATATGAATACATGAAATTGGACAGCAGAAATTTACTACTTGAATATCTCTTGTCTTTGTATATTTTTGTATATCCTAGTCACAAAATAGTCTGTAACAGTTTTTACACTTATGCTGAAAATCAAGGCTGTTCAGTCAGAAGCCTGTTCCTGCTGAATTCAGCACATTGTTGATCAGGAAACCTGCCATTCCACTGAGAATAATTTTATGGTCAGACTAACCTTGCTGTTTCTTGGAGGCAGATGGAGCTATGGGCCAGTGCACTGGCTTGCTGAATCACATACACTAGTTGCCTGTGAGATGTTTTAAAGACTCTGTTTTAAAACATTGCTTATTCAAGCAAGTGATGTAAATAATTAACCACAGGAAAAAAAGCAAACATGGGATTGGTGGCTGGGGGCATAGGCAGGTCAGTAGTTTAAGGTCTTCCTTCTTGGCAGGCAGTAAAAGCCCAGTGGGAAGCAAAGAGGCAGACTGATGGTCTGTGTTCCTTTTGGAGCCTCCTGTCTTTCTTCTGTCTCTGAGAGAGTGCTGCTCATCTATACAAATGAGCAGTTTTTGGGGGGCAATGATGCTTGTTTGTTTAAATTGGATCCTCTGAAGCAATATTCTGAGCCTGGCCAGGGAGGAATTTTACTATTTCTATTCAAATTTGAGAATTATGAGGGGCCAAGTTAATTTCATACTGAAGGTCATGCTGCTTCCTCGGAACCATAAGGAGGCTTGTGGCCTTGCAGGCAGGTAGCAGATCTGGTTTGATGACAACAACTGACTGAAGAAGGGCAACTGAAGAGATAATGACAACTCTAGTCCCAACATTTAAAGTGAGAAAATATCTCTTTAGGGAAGAAATGTTAGCTTAAACTGATTTAAAATTGTTATTGTGAACCAGGGATTTTAACACCTGTGTTTTATTGATGTCTGGTAAAAAAAAAAATCACTAAGAATTTAGCGTCTTAAATGACTGAATATTACCTTCAACCTGTTACTACAAGGATTGGCAGAAAAGATGAAATGTAGTGAAGGTTGAAAAAAATTCCTGCCCTGTGTTTTTGTGGATAAGAACATTTCTATCCTTGTACCTCATGTTAGTGCAATAAACAAAATTCTGTACTTAACTTTGGAGATAAATGTGCTCTTAATACATAAAAAAATAAAAACTTGTCAGTTGTATATTGCAAGTTAGACCTTCCACATCTGTGGTTAAAAAGAGAGGAATTCAGTTGTTATCTCAATTCATTCTTTTGAGTAGTAATAAATTGTTATGTCAGTGAACTGTAAGTAATTAATGTCACAAGTGCATACTGATTGGGAAATTTCCACCTCATTCATTTTCTAAAAGACACTGAAATATCCTGAAACAAGAGTACACTACCATAGTGTCTTGATTCAATTACAGGAGGGAGAGGATGTTCTTTTAATATATGCATACCTGATGGCAAGATTAAGACACAGTAGGTCAAATGTTTGCCCAACCAGTTTATTAGGAATCCTAGTCAATCAGGGAGATGGGGAAGGGAAGGCTGGTGATTAATATGAATTAGAGTGATGGGGAAGAGAAAGAGGGTGATAGGAAAGGACAAGAATTACTCCTTTGTAAAGTAGGGATAGTCACCACTAAGGTCTAGCAGCATCCCGTTGCATGCCATTCCAATGGTCCAAGGCCAATACAGGAGGAAAAGAACAGGGTAGAGAAGAAACAGAGTGGCCTGCCTTAGGCAACAGGCAGGTACAGAGACAGCGAGTCCAGGAGAAACAGGCAAGTCTCAGGTAGCAAGCCCAGAAGAGTCCAGCAGCAGGTAGGTATCACATCATGAGGCATGTCAGACACCACTCACTTGGTTGTAGGTTCCCTTTTTTATCCTCTTCTTCTGCCAACATGGCATTCCTGGACACTTAGGTAAGTCATGTGCAGCGTTCCTGAGCATGCAGATATAGTTATCTCCCTCGAGAGGAGCCCACACAAAAGTCTTCTTGCTGGCAATTAAGCTGCTATTAATCTCTCTCTCCTTGCCCCTGACCTGCAAATCTTCAGAAAAAGGATTTCTCAAATTTTGACCAGGACTTGCTGGCACTTGTCAATCTGTGTTCAACAGTAAGGTTTGAATCAAAGGTGCAAAAAAAAAAGGAATGATCTCCTAGACATACAGGACTGGAGAAATCCTGCTGCTTTGCAAAAGAAATAAGAAGATCAAGAAGAGAGGTATGGGTTTAGTGTTCCTCGTAAGGAAAGATCCCCTGTCACTCTTTCTAATGAGTTGGATTGCTGGATAAAAATTCATAGCCAAACTAAACAACAAACTTTATACAGAATATAGTGGAATTATATTTGGAAGAAGACTTTACCATTAATCATCTAACATGCAAAGAATGACCTTATCAATTGAATAGTTCTGTCTGAATTGGAGTGGTAAGATTATCTGGAGTTTTCTGGGTCTATCAACTTTCCTTCTGCAATCTCAAAAGCTTTTTTAGATAGTCTTCCTCTATTTTCATATTCCCTTCCCTGATAATCTTTTCCTTGACTGTGGATATTGGAATGTATCAGAATATACACTTCAGTACCTATAGATTCCTCAAACTTCAGTTATTTTAGAATAAATTTTGCTTTGTTGGGTAATTCTTTTTTTCATCCTTCCCCATGTTAGTATCTGTCATCAGAAAGAAGACTTTGAATCACCAAATTAGCCTGTTGGTAGAAATTTCATGAATCTGTTTCTCCTCCCATAATATCCCAAAGCTAGGGTTATGAAATATTTCAAATGAAAACATTCTTCAAACCATAGGAAAACATGAAATATGCTGAAAACCAAAGAAAACATATTCTATGAAAGAAGTTTCCTTTTCAGTCAATCAACTGTAAAATATCAGAAACATAGAAAGTTCAAACAATTTAAAATATTTTGGATTTAAATATTTCTAAACAACTGAAATATTGTAGCTGAAATGCTAAGCCATGGCATGAAATATTAATTGAGCACCTGGTGGGAAGGTAAGACCAACCCAGGGGAGTTCAGGTGCATGCAATACACTGAGTGATTGGAAAGAGTGGAGCCAGGATCCACCCCTTCCCAGAGCTAATTTAAAGGTTGACAGTAGAGAAGAAAGTATCTCACTGGGGATCTTTTCCTACTTGTGGCCTTTTGAAGGTAAGTAGCTCTTTTCTTTTGTTGATGCTTCTATACTTGCTTTACTTGGGCTTGTCTGCATTTGCTGCAGCCAAAGGCTTTGCCATCCTGCTATTATGGTATTTTCCATCATGTTATAGAGTTACAGGTGCTTTCTTGGACTGTGTGAAAAATGTAAATCTCTAATACAATGTTAATGTCTATATTCAGAATTCAACATCTAGACACAAAAATGTAAATCCATGCTATCTATAGTGACCAAGAGCTTAAAAAAAATCTGTGACTTAGAGTAACTTAACATTTAAATATAGAATAAAACAGTAAGTAAATATCATCTCACTGAGAAGCATTAGCAGATAAGAAATCCCAGATCATAAAGAAGTAGGTTCTGGTTGTGATTTTTATGAAAGGCAATAGATTGCCCCTTAGCAGCAGGTACATTGGGATCCTTAGATATACTAGATCCTTAGAATAACTGATAAAAAAGAAAGGAAAAAAAAAGATAAAAAACAGGAGTTCTTACATGTGAGACAATTTAAGAGATTGTGTAATATCATACTGTCAGTATCTGCTTAATCTCTGATAAAATACAGCATGAGTATCTCTGTAGATAGATTTTCATCCTTCATGTAATGTTCTGCAGGAAGGAATTTTTAAAAACTTAAGATACAGCTAGCACAATAAATACATGACTTAATATTTCTGCTTTAAATATTTAACACTGAAGTAACACAAGAAGCCAAACTGAATACAGCAAAATAATCAGAATGCGAAGATGGCAAGGAATATAACCAGGCTCAGTATAATAGATAGTCCATGGTCCAAATGAGGATAATGCAAAGTCCTTTAAATCTCTGGCTTACACAACATATTCTTCTGCATTTATTTGAGGGGAAAAAAAAAATGCTGATTCACAACAGCAGGGGAAAATTAAATCTCTTCTGTAGTTTAAAATTATCTGTTATTTGATAATTTCAACTAACTCTTAAATTAAACTATCTTTATAAACCCCACTGACTGAAACAGATGGATGTGTAATTCAAATAATGAGCTGGATCCTCTCCCTGTAGCAGTCAATTATACAGGTTTTTCTTCAGTATAGTCTTCAAGAGACTAAGATCTTTCTCTATAAATAGATCACCTGAAATGACCTTGCTTAGGCAGTGTCAGAGCCAGAATGGAACAGTAGGGTATGTATCTTGCTGCATTTTAAAAGCACAAAAAATATTGTTTAAGAACGAATGTGTCCGACAATGTTCGTACTTAATTTGTCCTCAGTACTTATTATCAGGATCTTTGAAAGTGATACTTTATCTAGATAAACTGCCTAGAGACACTGATATCTAAATGTGTGCCATGCAAAGTATTCCAGTACCCTTGTATTTTGCTGAGAAAATAAGGACAATGAAAGCAGTAAACTTCTTTCATTAACAAAAAATGCTTATCTCTAACCAGTGAGAACTCATGATAAAGATTTAATTTGCATCTAATACTGCATGTGAAATCATCCAAGGTGGCATGTGTAGGGTGTTCATGTAAAGTATTACATGAACTTCTCTTCCTTTGTGCTCGCTCACAAGAGCTCTGAAATATATTTTGAGACAGGACAATGTAATAGAGTAGGAACTTTTATTTGTAAAAGCATTTAACAGTGCTGTGGAAATTTCCTTTGATCCATGGTAAAGAATCAATAATAAAAATTGTGTGAACTGTATTCTAGTATTTGGATATCTCATTAAACAAATGAAGCAAACTTCCTAACACTGGATAGGAGCCTCAAACTGTTCATATACATTAATCTCATCAGGAATCATTGAGAGGCGGGAAAAAAACCAAATGGACTGTTTTCCTTTGGCTTGTGGATCTTTATTAAGGGTAAAATTTGTGTAGCTCATGAAGTAAGTAAATCCTAGAAAACCTAGTAAAGGCAGTGCAGCAGACTGGACCTTGTCAGGAAACAGCTTGCCTGCTACCTAGCAGAAAAAATCTTGCTCACTGTGGAGCAGCTGAGAAAGGGAGGAACAAATTAATTTTCTGTTCTGATTTATATAAGCAATTGGTATGTGAATATAAACACTGATTATATGTAGCTGTGGTCACAGTGGTGTGTAACTCCAGGAACAAGAGGGAGCTGAAACCTAGATGTGCAGTTAAAACCAGACAAAACTTCTCTTTTTTTTTTTTTTGCAAAGAGACGGGATGTAATATGTTAGAGTTCATAATCTGAAGAGTTTATTTAATTTTTGAAGTATTTTCTTCATAAAGAGACATAGGAAATGTATAGAATTATTGTTACATGATATCAATACAATAACTTCTGTATAGCAATTTTGAAGTTGGTTACCGATTATGAAGCTTTCAAATGCATTGCGTTGAGTAAATAAAGCCATGGATATGCTCTGACTCATTATATAAACGCAATTAACAATTGTATTAATGCATTCTGAACATACTGTCATTTTTTGTACATTTATATTCAAAAGGATACCTACCAAATGAAAATAAAAACTTTACAAATTATATGGAAAAGGATTTATTTATTTATTTATTTATTTTGAGATGAGAGGCAACACTTTCATTTTTGCCTCACTGGAGCATCATCACTTTACTTTTTTCTTTATATCTTAGTATTGTCATTCAGGATACTTAACAATGTGAAGTAATTTCTTTCAGAACTCAGAGCATGGTTGCAATCTAAAAACGCTTCTGTCATTGAGTTCACTGAGGTTAGCCATAAAACACTGCACTTTTTTTATTCTCCTTGATTCCATACCAGGGCATTTGTCTTGAATCTGCTGGAACTGGAGTGAAGGCTTTGGATTAGATTTGGTGATTTATAGTAACCAAATCCTTGATTGACCCCTTCTGTTTACACAGCTCGTATTTTCTTTACAAAGCAATTGGTTCAAATTCAGCCCTCCATCTGTTCTCATAGCTGCAATTGTCTCTCAGGCATCCCTTGGGAAGTTATTGGTTTCAATTTTTCTATATTCTTCCTTCATATTCAGGGTATGTACATAAGAGAGTGTTCTCCAAACTTTTCATTGCCTTCCATGATTAGTTACTGTGCTTTTCTCACTTCTGGATTCTAGATGTAGGAAAGAATATTGTATTAAAAATATATATATATATATTTTTTTTTTTTTGGTAACATTCTTCCATGCCTAGAAAATGTAATTTTCAGAATGGTGTTCTTCCTATACTGGTATAAATTATTCCTGAAAATAGTAAAAGCATGTTTCTCCTGGTCATTAAATTGCTGAGAGTTGCTGAGTTCTCTAATTTATTCAGCAAGAGCATAAGAGTACTAAGTGCAATGTTTAAAGACTTAAAGAGCAGAATGAAATTTCTGGAAAAAAAGATTTTTTTTTTTTTTTTTTAATTATTTTGACAGCGTATGAAATTCATTAAGTGAAAAGCGATGCATTTGCATGATTTACATGAAGTAATGGTAGCTTTTACTACAAAACTGTTGGGCTTTTTGCCAGTAAGTCTTTATACTCTAATTACTTGACAGGTTTGTTGAAGTCCCTTTATTGGGACTTCAAACACAACAATATTGGTCTATCCTCTGCTTCAGAACATCTTTGAAGCGTGGACTGCTGGAAATTGAGATATAAACTGGAGAGATTTAGCTTTCGTATTCTTGCTCTGTTTGCCTTACAAAGGTAGATTGGCCGTCTTATTTGGGATTGTATGTCTGTACTTAATATAATCAGATCTTTTATATATGTGCTGGTATGTATATATGTATAAAAATGCACTTCCAATAAATATTTTCTGATATAGAAAAATATTGCTGATATATTTTATAACTTATGCTCTCTTCTTCATTTCTTTCATAGTATTTGTCAAAACTCAATCTCTACTTATCTCCTCCTGTCTTCTATGCCGCAGAGTACCTGATCATAAGATTTGCACTAGGGTTCTCCAGCTGTTTGGCACTAAACTCACCTCCATATCAGGCTAATTGGATGTCTTTCGGGCTACTATTCTTGTTTCCCTGAAGTTTCAGTTTCTCCTTCCTCCAAGCTCCATGTCCTTATTCTTTGAAGTCTTATACTTTTCTAGTTTATTGTACATCAATAGATGTCCTCTAATTCCATTTCTTTCATCACTCACTTCACAACTGCCTCCAGTCCCTACAGAAGTCTGCTAATAGAATTACTTTATAGCGATACTTGCACATCAAATCACATCTACCACCTTAGCAAAATTTTGCAATTGAATTAAATTTCTGCCAGCTTTTGAAAAGATGAAAATAAAGCTAGAGAAAGAAACAGGTTTTGAAATATATATTTCAACCTAATACAGTGTAGATTACTTTTCAGAGTTAAAACACAACCTTGGCTTCTTCTGGTCTGTGACATTTGCTTTATAGCTTCATGCAACTTCAAAAAGAGAAATGGCGTTTGTACTGGCTGTGAGAAGTGATGAATGTCAGCCTGTATCAGAAGAGCATCACATGCCATCTCCTTAAAATGAGGTGTTGGAATATGCTTGGCTCTGTCATCAGACCCATATATCTTGTGAATTTTTTGTAAGCATTTGCTCTTCTTGAAAACCCAAAAGAAGCTGAGTCACTTTCAGCTCCCTGGGGAAGGTAAGGAAGACTTCTGTGCTACTGATGACCTGAGATACCATCTGCTTTCCTTCACAATACTAGTTAACATTGTTTTATTCTCTTCTATCTTGCTCAGATAAGACATTGCTACCTCTTTAAGATTCCCATCAATATTCTCATACTTTCTGGCTCTGCTTATATGAATAAATTAATAGTGTCTGCATATTGGGGACTACTGGAAATGATAACTGAAAAGTTTAATTCTAGAGTCATTCCAATTTAAATGTGCTGTAGTTATCTAATATAGAGAAAGAAAATAAGGATAAGAAATACTGCCTAAAGACAATAGACTTATGCAATCAAACTTTCTGTCTACTGAGTCATCTATTATTCACATAATTATTTGTGACTCTTACAAATGATTTTCAATAAATCTGAAATTTACTTAAAATTTCAAATAAAATTAAGCTCCTAGAAGTTTTGAGGAAACTGACAGTGAACTTGGCAGAAACAAAACAGAATATGTGCTCTCGCTGATCACAAGCTCAGATGCCTTACTCTCTATTTAAGAGATTTGTGGCCAATCAGTGCAAATGTAGCTGCTAGCAAGTTGTGGCTTGCGCTGTCTTTCTTGCAGAGGAGGTCTCTAAGGGAGACAGAAGGAGCTGTTTAAAAATAAAACAAAAACAAACAAAAAAACAGGTGAGCAGCAGGAAGAGAGACTGGGCTAAAAGTTACAAACCTACTGGAAAACATGCTTTCTTTGTTCTTCTGTTCCTGGGGCAAATTGTGTCTCCTGCTCTTTAGGTTTCTATCTTTCATAAGAAATTGATTATTTCTGTGATTTGTTTCTATCACAGTTTCTCTTACAATATTAGGTGTCAAATCTTTAGGTATTAGTAGATGGATGATTCATTCATTGGATGTTTCATGTGGATATTTTCTATCTGATTGATATCTCTAATATTTCTGTAACTACAAATAGAGATAATGTTCCTTTGATACCATGAGATAATAATCTTCAGTCCTGGACTGAATGTCCAGTATGCAGCTGCTGTCATGATTCTTAGCTGTAAACAAATGACGCTGTTTCTTGAGGACACAAGATGCTGTCTTAAGCTATTTTTATTTATTGCTGTAAAGTAAGTTTTAAGAAATATCAAGAAGTCATGCGATGTGCTGCAGATAATGCAATAAATGTCTGAAAATGTAAATAGCTGAAATAGATGAAAAAAGATCTGTTTTATGAAAAAGCAAGACCTAATGATGATAAATTCATCTAGTAGGAAGTTTCTTCAAACTACAGATAAACAGGGGAAGAAGAGAAACCTAAAACATAGCAGCATAGAAAATAACACACACACACACACACACACACACACACAAAAAAAAAAAAAAATGTAGCAGCAAAGTGCTTGGAAAAGGTGGGGATTTTGTTTTTTTTTTTCTTAATAGTACTGACTTGAATATAGCAACCAGAAATTGATCCTAAATTAACATAGGACATGAAGACTTTCTCAGACTGTTTCAGTCATTTCAGTAGGAAGTGGAATTACAACTGAGTTACTGAGGGTTTGATAGCATTGGCTGAATATTGGGCAGAGAGGCTCCATGCATGCATGTGCTTTAGTGTTCGTGCAGCCTACATGTAATACTTATTAAAAACTATACAACTGGACTGCCTTTATCTATTTAATATTTTAAGTCATGAGTGTATGAATCTCATGATGGAGGTTAAAAATAATTTCAGAGGGCAATAGTGATTTTGAGAAGATGCAGAGCCACATGTTCATTGTTTCTCCACTATACTGTGGAGAAATGATATAGGCGTTTCCTTTGGCTTAGAACAAGGGAAAATAACTCTGAAATGTGCAAGTATTTTCAAGTATTGTCTGTCTTCAGCTATAGAAAGAGGGATTTGAGTCTTAGGGTACAAGAAGTTAGTTTGTGTTTGGTCCTTTCAGAAGTTTTCAGAGAGGATAAGAACTCGGGGTTTTTCAAGATTAGGTTAAAGACCTGGATAGGCAGCTAGAAAGCTTTAAGCTTTAAGTCTGTTTATGATAGTCATAAATTATAAATTTTTTTAGTCTGTTCTGAGTGCGTTTGTATAAGTAACTTGTATCAGTGTGGGGAAAAAAATCTACATTAAGACAAAAAAAATCCCACTTTTAGATGTTATGTTCCACAGACGTTACTAAATGATCTTGCTTTCAGATATAGAATCTTCAGAACTGTAGAATCTTGGACAATTTTAGCAGTCAGGATAAGGCCACTAGGAGTTACAGCGACAGTGGGAGCATGTTGTGATCCCTATTGTATATCACCCAAAAAGAAGGAAAAATTTGAATGTGTAGAAGAGATTCAGCTTATTAGCTATTGAATAAATGGCTAAAGAGCAAGCTGTTTTTATAAAGAGAATCTAAACACCTATAACAGTTGTGATGATTAGTTAATATGTCTCTACACATCTGCTCTGAAGGAATGGCTCGTATGGCATTTTCTATGCAGTTTGCCACATGAACCCACAAGAACAGCTGAAAGTCACAGATCTTGGCTTGGCTCAACAATCCACTGGAATCCATGTGGAGTTATGGAATGGTTTTTTTTTTTTTTTTTTTTTTTTTTTGTCCCTTTTAAACAAGTCTCTCATATTAAGAGATGAGAAAAGAGAAATGATTTTTCCATCTGCTACCAGTTCCCCAGGCCAAGTTTCCTGAGGTAGCTAAAAAAAAAAAAACCAAAAAAAAAAAACCAACAGCATTACATTTTACTTTAAAAGGTTATATTTAAAAGATCTTCAACAAGGACAGCAGAGACAAAACAAGGATAAGATTAGTGTTCTTAGATGATGTGTTAAAATATAGCAAGCAGTAGCCAAAAATATTGGGCTGCTATGATTTCTATCTCTGTCCAGTAGTGAAAATCTCTCCACCTCCACAGTGAATTTCTGTATATTTTTAACAACTTGGCAGCTGCTGCAATCTCTTGGTAGCTATTTAAAATTGTTGATAAACCTATTTGAGGAGGATGGACAGTGGTAGACCCCTGGGGAGCCTGAAGAGAAAGGCACAGTCCTCTCCTTCCTTTCACCCAGGCACTGAATGACTTGGATTTCTTCATAACTTAACCCAATGTCTTGGTCTTGGGGCTCAGATTGATTACTTAATTTTTTTTTTTTTTTTTCCCCAAAATATCTTTTCATCATCCACAGGCAGTGAGATTAGAATGGCATGACAGCTAGAATTTATTTAACAGAAGTTTATGATGCAGGTTTGATTTGAAGCATAAACAAAATCTCCGACCAAAGCGTTGAGTCTGCCTGCCTGATTTTGATTCAGATTTCTGTACTGGTTTGGCTGTGTAGAATGGTTTATTAAACTGTCCTGCTCTTGCCTCTTGTGCTGAAGTCTGACTTTGTAAGTCTGCATCTTTGAAAACGGTAAACGAACACAAGGTCTGTGATCTATATCTCTTGTAAAACCTTACAAAATACAGCAGATAATCTTTAATATCTGTTAGTACACTTAGTTATTGATGAAAATGAGAATGTTATACATATGAGAAATAGAAGGAAATTTAACTGAGAGGTAGAGCAAAGAAATCAACAGTGTCATAAAACAAGTTGTATCAGCTTTCAAATTGTGAATTTGTGCAATAGAAATCTTAGAACAAATTTATCATTTAGTATTTAATAGAATCCTATCAAATCTACTTGCTGCCTCGTGCAAAAAAACATACACAATGACAGTCCAGCTATGAATCATCGCATTTTGTTCAAGCAGTGCATCTTCTATTCTAGATAATGAATTAAGATATTGTCTCCATTCTAAAATAGGATCATTGTGTCAGCTTTGCCTTTGTTATTGTGTGGCTCAGCTGTAGCTCTTGTGTGCTCAAGCAATTCTCTGTAGGACACAGTTGGAGTCAAGAATCATGTTGACAGAAACATATGTGGACCCATTGGCCATTAAATCTCTCAGTCAGAATTTTCTGGCAGACACAGATGTAAGTTGTAGCAAGCTTTCTACATTCTTCAGAGAAACAGACTTCCACTTCTATGTGGGGCTTAAAACACTGAGCAGAACATCACGGACTTCAAGAAAAAATACTTGGATTTCAAATACTCCTTCATTCATATTCTTATTAACCCACTTTTTCAGTAGTGATTTAATACTTAGGGAACTAAGTCCCAGTGTTCAACTGCTGAGTGGTGAAAAATAACATTTCACGTGCTAGTTAAATCTTCCTTAAAGCCTTATGGTTACATTTGAATCTCTCTGTGGTATTTCTGAGAGTCTTAAGGGCTGGAGTTCTCTTTTTGACCCTGAAAAATCATAATGTACTGCTATTATTTTGCTTTAGAAAAGGGCTTTGCATGCTTGCCTCCCACTTAAATGGCTGAAATATACACGGGGGAGATCCTCACCTTATTTGGTTTGGTAGGGTTCTTCTTGCAGTTGACAGCATAAGAATGATATTTGGTCAGCTGATCAGAATCTCCTGTATATATGGCATGGATCTGTGAGCTAATTGAATACCTTCATATTATCTGGGTGCTTGAGATGGATCAGTGGGGTGAACCACAGTGTCTCCAAATGGTTGTACGTTATGCAGTGTTGAAGTACAGATCTACTAAAATATAGGTTTATGGTCTGATTCAGGTACTGGGTAATTATTATAATACTAACACAGGACTGAACTCAGAATGCTACACTGTTGAAAATGCAAGGATGAGCCATGAATCTGAATGGCAGAGGACTACTCAGAACTGGAAGATTTACATGGCTATTTTTGTTTCATGTGATACTGCAGGAGGAGATTGATTTGTGTAGATTTGTCTCTTTGCTTTCATCTGTGCTGTGAATTTTAAAAGTATTTTCAAGGTGGCAGAAGCTGAGTGGAACTGGGGCAAATTTAACTGTGACATTACACACAAAAAAATTCCAACATTGACTCTAGGCAAAGAAAATGCGGGATGCTCTGATTAATGAATGTTATTAACACTCAGACTGAGTAGATAGTAATATCTTGAAATGGATGGGCTTGTTCATCAGTCAGTCAGAAAGGTGAATTTAACCCTTGCTGGGTGGCTGCCATTTATGATGGGTGGCTGTGGTCAGGAGTGGATATCCTTCATAGAAATAAACCAGTGTTTCAAAGAAAATGGTTGTTGTTGTTGTTTTTTAATAGTGGGACCTTATTATACTACAGACAACAGATGGTCCTTACATTCTCTCTTTTTCAGGGTGTCTTTAAGGAACCTTCTCTGCAGTCCCAACGTTAGCTATTCAAAGAGGAAAAACTGTCAACAGATTGCCATGTCAGTCATATCAACACAAAGGGAAGCAAAAAAGGGCCCCAAGCCAAGCAGTTGCTTTTGCAGTTGTCCCAGCAGCTGGATGTTAAATAGAAAGTGAATTTAAAAATGGTAGTGTCTCAGCTTTCCGTCCACACTGGTCTTTACCTTTTCCTTTTGTTTTAATATCTTTGATTTCTCAGCAAACAGTAAAAAAAAAAATATACATTGTGTTTTCGTGTTAAATTTTTGTAATAATGTAGACTTAGTTTAAATTAGTAATAATATATTTGTTATATATACACAATCAGTATGCCTAGGATATTTACTTTCAGTATTGAGTCAGACAAAAAGTTGTACTTTACTCAGTGTAGATAGAGATAAGTGTGGTTAGTTTTGCATGTGTCATTTTTTTTTTTTAATAAGTAAATCTAAATATATGTTCACTGACTTTGAAACTCTTCGTGCGCTTCCAGTATTCTGAAAGTGCTGAAACTCGGTTGAATATGGGGGAATAAGTTCTCCTTTGTCAAAGATCAGGAAACTTTTTTTTTTTTCTTTCTCAAGGAAGTCATTAAATCTTTGATTGGTTTCAAGGGTGGATGCTTATGGCTGTGATTCAGAAAAGTACATAGTTCAAAGTATCCCTTTTAATCAAAACCTGCCCTGAAATACTACTGGTGCCATGGTTGCATATAAGGGTGCTTTATGTGGGCCAGGGTCTGATGGACTCTTTCTAGCTAAGAAAAGTAATAATACTTACTAGATTGTAATAACTTGTGATGTGTGATTCTGCTGAGGTCTGATGATTCTGTGCGCTACTGACATTACAGTCCCTATAACTTTAGAATCTAGATGTTTTGTGACTGTACTGAAACATACATGAAGTTGCCATATTTCTATATGGTTTTTGAAATAATGTCTCACTTTATTGTTCCATTCTTTGAGTTTTATTAGCAGGCTTTCAGCTTTAATTTATGCAAGGGATACCATAAGTATTGTTTGATTTGAGTAAAGTTGTACTGAAAAGGATTACCTACAGCAAGACTTGAGACAAGGCAAGGATGCTATGAGATAAAGTAGGAAAAAAAATTGCAACATTTTACAAATGAAGAATGTAACATCTTCATGCAGCCTCTTAGAAGTAAATTTGCTTTTAGCTTCCAACTCAGTCCCTTCATACATAGTTCAGCTATTCCATATGAGGCTTTTCCATGCAGGAAGAAATCCAGGGTTAAAAACAAATAAAGGAACAAACCAAACAAGCAAAGCAAAACAAACAAAAACCCACATCATAGAAAAAATAATCTAGCTCCTAGAAAAAGCTTCATCCAAACTGTCTGTCACATCATTCAAAATCCAAAGAACCCAAAGATAATTTCTTCATATTTCTTTAAGAGGAGCAGCCAGAAATAGTGACACAATGACTTTTAGATGCATGCTAGGGTAATGACTGGGAAAGACCTCGGTCTTTAGTAAATATGTGTGAAGATGGATGAGCCCCTGAACTTGCAGTCCACAGCTTAGTGTGTACTGTGCCATTAAAGAATTTGTATACCAGGAACTAAAATTGGCTTTAAAAATTCAATTATTGATGATAAAAACTTTACATATTTGGATTAAAAATAATTATCTCTTACGACAGATTTGTGGAATGCATTCTTGCGTGTTATAGGGAAAGGTTTTTCTGTGTATCAGTAGCCATTTCTTCTCTAAAGACTGAATGTCAAATTTGCTGACACAGGCTTATCCACTGGAAATGTGTGAGTAGTAGGAAAAACACTCTCCCTAACAGAATTGGTTAATACACAGTGGTTTGCAACACAAGCTCAATATATGGTGCTGCTACTTGGCCTAATCATGTGGGACAAGGCAAGTTCCAGGGTATTGATCATTTCAGATTAAATCTAGCTCTTAAGTTTGAATTGGTCCCTCCAGCTCTGCTGTCACATGAATAGCAGCAGAAAGAAAGATCTCTTCCCTTCTTAGATAAGGAACATTCAGGCAGCACTGTACCCCATCCCCCAAGCACAACTCTGTTACTTTAACAGCATTTACTACATGATGACTGTGGGTAAAATGATATTTTAAGTACTAGGGCACGTGTGCTTGCCATTTCTATTTCATTTTACAAAGCAAATGTACATCTTGCTGATTGGATTAAATGACATATGGATGAGAGAAATAGATTGTGCACATACTCGGATCCAAAAAATGTCTAGCTATTGAGTTTCAGATTTATTCAAATATGCTTGAGAGCAGAATATGGCCCACAATTGCAAGTTTTTAATATTGCGACTATGTTTAATTGCAAGTTTTTAATATTGTGACTATGTTTTATAGGAAGTCATACATCTAGAGGAAATAATATAGTGGAAAACAGACTCCTTATAAGACTGAGAGGAGAAGCATGTGATTGACCAAATGGGAGAACACTGCACATCGCATTGATATCCAACCTTCCGTCTCGGGTGCAAAACCACAGTACACCAGCTCCTTCAGCTGAAGAGTAGAAGGGATTTCTCCTGCCTTGTGCTGAGTGCTGTCTTCCCTATCATGATGAGTCAATGACATGAGTTTTGATATTTAATATGTACAGAGAAATTGCCAGGTTTTGCTGCTTGTTAGTTATAAACTATCAACAAGGCAACAGTGTCTATCAAATACCTCCCAAGGTGAAAGCAGCCAAGCTGTCTCGTCTATAAATGTCATAGTGGCATAGATATTTTCCTCTAAAATTGGCAAGTGACTTAGAAAGAGCATCTTAGTCTATTAGTAAATAAGAAAAGAAAATAAGAAAATATTTAAGGTAGTATAAAGTGGACATAATTCCAAGAGACACGTGACAGAGACTGCAAACACAGTAATGACAGCATGTGGAAAATAAGGTATAACAAATCCCTAGATCTATTTTTATTCCTGTCCCCTTTTCCCCAGCTATAAGCCTGGTCCCTCTATCCCATTCCCCAGCCTCACTCACTGTACCCAGAATGATACGTCTTCATTCTGTGCGGTGCTTCCAGAATCTGCCTCTTCGCATCTCCTGTAGGAAGACAGTGTGGTCACTTCACTGGCATGCTGAAAAGCTGTTATTCTACACACCCCAGAGGGAAGAAAATTGATTCAGGAGGCTATTTATAGATAATTCTGATTGCTTCAGAAGTCAACATCCAGGAGTTAAACATGAAACAGTTCTACCCTTCCTTCTCTCCTGTTTAAAAAAAAAAAAAAAAAAAAAAAAAAGGCATTGCAAAAACACGCATTCTAAATTGTGGATTGTCAGAATGGAAGTTGCTCACACATTTTTAATTCTGTATCTTTGTACTTATGCATTATGAAAGGAGATTCATCCTGGGCTGTTCCCATGGACTCTTCCTATACACGTTGTCAGACTGGATGATCAAGATGGGCCCTTTGAGCCCTGAAGCCCATGGAGCTCTGATCTAAAATGACATGATCACACACCGCTTTCCCCTCAGCAATGCCGACTTCAGTGCACCAGGTAGGTCTGTACTGCGACTGAATTAGTTTGCTCTCTTTTGGATAACTGTTCCATTTGTTGGAGAATTTGAGATATATTTAGAGTGGGAATGATAAGCACTCCTTCCCCACCCTGCCCTCTCCCCCCTCCCCCCCCCCCAAAAAAAAAAGGAAAAAAAGAATCACTCTGAAGAATTGGGTTCTATCCTTGACTCTGTCACATCGTTTTTTGTTTTTTTTTTTTTAATAAATTTTGGTGTCCACATGTGATCATTCATTTCTGAAGGTATAAGTTGTTTGAAAATTCATTTAAAAGCAAAAAAATATGTGTTTTGTATACAAATGATGGCATATATATTGATAAATTCTTTGTACATTTTTAAAAAACTGTTTATCCAAATTTGCACAGAATTTTGAATTCATGCATCTGGGAATAAGAACACCACCTCACTACAGTGGTACAAAGTTCAGTAGTATTTGTAAAGAGCTACAAAAGCCATACAAATAGAAGAACTACACAAGGAAGTAATTGTGTTTTCAGAACACAAAACAACTGATGTGTAATAAACAAGACAGTCGTCTTTCTTTTCTTTTTTCATGAAGACAAAGCAAAATAGGAAATAGCTGTTCACACCAAAACTGCATTATAAAAAATGCTCCTATAGAAAGTAAATTAAATTTATAAAAAAAGCAGTTAAAAACACATGAAAATGGCCATTTTGATTCCCATATCTGTTCTATTAATGTACGAATCCAGATAATGTCCTCTTTTCAGCTCATTTAAAATTTTAGCTGAGTGCAGATAAATTATAGCAGATGGAGATCTCCAGTGATCATTCAAATGCCAGAGAGCTCTCTGCACTCTGCTTTAAAATCCATAATAACTAATTATAACCAGAATAAATCAAAAGGATGTCTACTACACAAAGTAACTTGAAGCACTTTAGTATCAAGCTGATTTTTGTGTCTGAAAATCATGATTTATCTTTATATTAATCTTGATTTATCGTCTGAAGAGTGCTTATCAAAAGGCCTGCTAGATAATGTACGTATAATTTTAGTTATATAGCTCCTCTCCCACTATGACCATTTTCCTTGATAGCTGAACAGTGTTTCTGAACCGCTGTAGTGTTATGTCAGACCCCTTGGCTCACAAAAATGTGAAGGAATCCAAAGGAAATGACTGCAGTCTTATAGCACATGGTCCCACATGGAGATCCTGAATTATATACTTTTGAATCAGACATATTACAAATAAATAAATGGGAAAACTGCCTCCTGTAGAATAAAATGGAGGAGTTGGGGATACCTGCAAGGTAGTTTAGCCTTTTAGACTTTTAAACCTGCTTTATAGAGAGAATTTCTTGTGACCATAAATTAAGGTCGTGGTGTTATCAAATGTGGTAGATGACTACAGAGAAGTGTCCTGTAATTGCTACAGAAAATAGTTTAAAAATGTTTACACATACCCCTAGCAGAAATATATTTTCCTGTCCCTCTATTAGATCTATGTATTCTAGAACAAAGATTAAAGCAAAGTTCTCTGGGGACTACAGTCAGTTGTATCGGTGGCTTAATAGTCATTGTAATTAAGGAATAAAATGTGTGTTCTGCTGGCAGGCCTATATTCTCAGTGATAAATGTGGGATCTTCTGCAATGGTGGGAAGGATCTGATTCTTACACTGAAAGAATGCTGCTGAAAATTTATAGCTGTGTTTTTTTTACACTGCAAGAGTTACCAAACAAGGATTTTGGAAGATGCATCTGATTTACCAGTCTACTATACTAACATTATTTTGACAGGTGTGATGCATCAACACAGTATTATAAGCTTAAGATAAATTACAGCATTCTTTTTCATCAAGCAGCAAACTGCAGTGGCGTATTGCACAAAGCTCAGTGTGTTCAGTCAGTAGGCATTTGTGCCTGAAGCCTAAAATAGAATGTCTTTCTGTGATGGGTTAATCCCTCTTTGGCTCTGATCCTGGGTAGATTACTAGTTATAGCACGCCATGAAAGACTGCTGTGTAAGGCAAGTATTTCACTTAAGTCACTTACCACATTCTCTGGACAACAGAAATTTCTTGTGCATCTGCTAGAAATGTGGGGATAATTTAATTGCCTTTGCTAAGATTTCCAATGTAATTTAATAATCGTTTTTATTATAATGTACGTATTGTTAAAAGTTATCAGAACATTTTTACTCCTGGTACATTTTGAACAGCAGGGAGAAGATTTCGATTTTGATTAGGGGTCCTGATCAGTTTTTCATAATTTAGAGCACAAAATGTATTTGGTCATTCTCCATCACTTTTTTTTTTTTTTTTTTTTTAATTCTGATTGTCTAAACTCTATGGGTTTATTTCAGCTGAGTGGATGTCTCTATTTGAAGTATATTTTTCACTTACATTCAGTTAACTGAATTTTCCTGAAATGAATATATGTAGAAGTGAAGTGATAAATTTTAGGAAGTACACACTTTTATTTCCCTTAGTATTAGTGCCAAGCAGGGCTGCTTTATAGTGCTTGATTTTTAAGATGGCCTATACAGTGATTTTTACCAAATGGTCCTATTTGAAATGTTCTAGCTTGGTATCCAAAGAATTATCTTCATTTGCAAGTCACCAAAATTCTGTTGATTACAAATATTTAAGCTTTCAGAGCTTGACATGTGGTCAGAGAATGGAAATGGCACTGTGCGATGGTCATAACTAACCAAATCTCCCAGATATTTTGTGGGAGCTTTATGTATGAAGAAATGTAGAGATATTAGAAAAATAGAACATTGACCAACAGTAATAAAAATGTCACTAAAAAGTACTGAGTTAATATTAATAAAGAAAATTCTTGAGGAAATTAATTTGTAAACATTTGTGAACAGAAAGGAGAAAAGCTTGTGAGAGAAACTAACGCTTGAAATAAATATGGATAACTGTAAGGAGCAGGAAGTGTGTTTTTATTATTTTTTTTTTTCCTAATGTCATTGCTATATTTCTCTTCCACTCTACCTCTGTTCGGGTTTTAGTTCAAAATAGAGATGGTCTGATCCAGAATATTTTTCAAAAATACATAAACACATTGAGAATCCAAATATGCTTTTAAATGAAGTCAATGTGTGTCTTCTGTACATAGCTCTCTGTTCATAGTACTAGAAAATTGTTGAGGCCAAATAGTAGAGAGCTTTGACCCTGACAGTATGCAGTCTTGTTTACACAGATTACACTGAATTGAAAGTCCATGACTGGCTGTGAAGACTGCAAGATTTCCAGGCTGAGCAGGGTCATATGGAAGCAACTGAAGTTTGTATGAAAAAATCAGCTTTGTAAATGAGGAAAATGAATAATCAAATGCTCAAATTTTATTCCCTTCTGGTATAGGAAACTGGGAGATATTTTGCATGAGTGATTAACTGTTGTGCAGTGATTACTTTTCAGACCAGCCTCAGCTCCATTTTAGACATTGCAAAGAGGCTTATAAAGCAAGGTAGTTTCAAAAGTTTCTGACAATAATCATTCTGAGAAAGAGATACAAAAAGTCAGTGAAATCACAAGGACCAGATGTTTATTTGGAATACTGGGTAAACAGGGAAGTTCTGTTTTTCAAGGAAGATTAGGGAGTTCAATGGTAGGTACAAGGCCACAGTACTAAATGCTGACATGGACTCTCCAAGGTTGCCTAGAGTAGTTGTGCTAAAGTAAATAATTCCATGTTGCACCTGTCAGAAGCTACAACAGAACTGCTTTGAAGTGAGTTGCATTAACATCCATGTACTCAGCAAACTGAGCAATTATAAACAGGTCTCTGCTCTCCATGTTGGCTATTATAATTATTTGTTCAATTTGTTGCTTTGCCTCAATTCTAGTTAATGCAACTTATGAGCACTTAGCACGTACTGGAAAGACAAAGGAGAGAAGTGACTGCTGATGGTCTGGCAGTAGTCCACAAATTGTGACCTTATAGTAAGAGGCAAAGATGGAGCTGACAGTCAGGAAGCTGTACAGGATTGTAGGGCAGGATGGTGCCAGTTGGAAGCAGTAACACTCAATGCATTAAAATTGTAAAGAAACCAAACATTTCTTTTTTCCTCTTCTTTTTTTTTTCTTTTCCTAGAACATGATAGTGAACATTTCTATAACTGTTGTAGAGACTTCTGATTTTGCCTTTACAAGATCAAACACGCAGAAATACAGGAATTTGAAAAAAAAAACATATATTTCTCAGTATATTACATGGGAAATGAGGCAGATTAAGTTCTTATAAACTTCGTTATCAGTAAGTTTGACCAATATGCAGGTGATGACTTGAATTTTCCAAGCAGCAGATGTTCAGAAGTGGGGAGACAGAAGCTGGCCAAGAAAGCTGCTTCAGCAGCAGTGTGGGTTATAAAATCAGCATGGACAATCTGTTCTTCAAAGTAGAGCTAAAGTGATTTAAAGGGTTCATCAAGGTCACTTGGGAATACTATAAAGGAATACTCCAAAGCACCAGCTGTCAGGACTGTCAAGTCTTGCTAATGAGCAGTGGAATATGTAGAAAATAATACTAATGCTAATTGAAACCTGAATAGCTTAGAAGTCTATCAGGTCATTGCTATTGATTCATATCCTGTAATAATGTCACCTACAGAACATGCAGTGATGCCTGCCTACCTACAGTATTTGCTAATCCATTTTTGATGCTGTTCATACAAATATCTGGAAGATCTGAAGACATCTTCAAGAGAGGTGTTCTGTTACTTTAGAGATGATGGATCACTTCTCGATTTTGTAACAAATTCTGAGCAGTATCTTGGCTTCAGAAAAGGGGAAGAAAGTGCCCTGCTTCCAAGATAGCTTATAGTTCTTTAGGATTTTTTCCAAGGTCTTGAATGGGTCTGAATAATCTCAGTTAGAATTTAATTAATCTATTTATCTTAGTTTCTGTTTTGGGGAAGGAGGTGGAGGCATTTTTATAAAATTTAATATGGAACCTAACAGCACTTATGTCTTAGGTATCTGTGCCAAGTATGACTCTACAGTTGAAAGAGAGATATGTAAATTCTGGATCTTAAAATGCTAAATTGCCCTTAAATTATGGTCACATGTGTCTGCATAGGAGAACAAATCGGAACTCACCATAGCTCTGGCCTCATGGTCCAACTGCAGGCAATAAGCCCCACTTCTTCATTCAGGTATCTCTGAGACTCCACGGTATGTGTTCCCTATGTTCCTCTTTGAATTTAGTTCCATTTTAAAATTAGAACTTAAATGCCACTAAGAATAATACCCATGTCTAAGCAGACTTTCTCTCAAGGGTTATGTGACACATGTAACAAGCATGCTCAATTTCAGTGCAGTTTGTATAGTTTGTTGAAGAGAGCAACATTATCCCACAAACAGCATCTAAAACATTCAGAAAAATCTTATGGACCACCAGTGAGGGCCTTGATAATGAAGAAATTCAGACAGTTTTTGCTCAACTTTGAGTTATGATATTTCTTTAATTGAATTTGTGAAACTCATCTCAGAAATTTAGTAAATAAAAATCACAGCTTGCAAATAGTATTTGTGTAGATATCTACGCAAGATCTACAGGAAGGTCCTTCAGGTTTTTGGAATGTGAGTCTATTTCAACTATTCAAATATCAGATATCCTCAGAGTCACTTATTAAGTTATTACTACAAAACCATAAACTTCTCATGCCATCAGTTAGACCTCCCTTTGCTACTTGTCACTGGTTTTACTGTGCTGCCAGAACAAATACATTCATTTAGTGGTGAGTTACAAATTTTCCCCATGGTATCTTTCTGTGCACATTTTGCAATTCAGCAACTTAAGGAAAATTCTTGGATTTGAATTACAGTTATTTTTAATTAATGAGTAATTTAGTATAAATATGGTCTGGTGAGTGTCAGAGTTCTACTTATGGACTTAAGTTACAATTTCACACTGTGAAGACAGTAAGGTTTGTTCATCAGCTAGATCTTGAAGCTGAGAATAGAGTTATTTGCAATATATGCTTTCCCGATGTCAGGGCAAAACTCTACCAATGTATCAATAATAACTTTCCAGTTGTTTTTATATTATTCGGACACTTTCTGACTGTTTTTACAAATCACTGACACATAGGATCAAAGAACAGCTTGGGTTGGAAGGAACTTTAAAGACTGTGGAGCCCAAAACCACCTGCTGTGATCAGGGCTGCTGATCATCAGATTAGGCTGCCTGGGGCCCCCTCCAATCTGTCCTCGAATAACTCCATATACACCTAATATTGAACAAAATGAATAGAAATAGTATACGATTCAAGGAACTTAGAATTTAAATAGGGCAGTTCAGTGCACATTGAATGTTCCAAGTATGTCCAGAATAAGACCTTGTCTTTCCATTTTCACATTCATATTTTCAGGCTAGCATGAAGAAAGTTAATGTACTTTAATACAGTGAGATTATCAAAATTATATTTATCTATCTGAAAGATTTTGAAGATTTAATACCTGTATTAGTCCATCTGCAGGGCAAACAGAAACCCTAAGATGGCTATCTTGACTGATTTTACATTTAACATTCAGCCATCATTTCTGTCTCGTCTCTTAGAAATATGTAATTTATGGGAAGTAGACATAAGCAGCATTAAGACAGCTGCCTGAAATCTAGTTTTCTGGTCAGGTAAGAATGCTACAGAAACTAGAGATCCGCATGGCTGAGGAAACTGTATGGAGTGGTTAAAAATAGCTGATGCACTGAACTAGACAGTTTTCATGTCGGGCTTATATAGGGCAGAGGCTGTTAATGATTGTTGAAGCATGTATTTATAGGAAATTGACCATGTAGAAGCCTGGCCCAAATCACCTCAGCCCCCAGTACATACACAGAAATTACCTAGAGCCTTGTAAACAAGGAATACTCATGTTTTTCTTTTAAAAATGAGTTAATGGTTACAGATTTCCATTCAGAATACCTTTAGCTGTTTAGTGAAGCATTGTGTACTGTATTGACTGCATAATTATTATAGGTTTTGGAGCTGTTTGTAAGTGATGGCTTACAATAAAAAATGTCTTAAGAAAACAGTCTTGCTCACAGAATAGTAATTTTAGCATTCTATGAATGCTGCATCCTTCATCAAATTTCATTTTTGCTTCCTGTTCTGTTAAAAAATAAAAATGTAGCATACAAATACAGAGATGATTATTTCCTACTTCAGTGTTTTACACATTTGCGGTAGAGTAGATGGTTAAAAAATGAAAAAAATAGTTCTTAAAAATTTTCATTACATATGCATGAAAAAATTAGAAAAATGTAAGATAAATGGAACAAGCAATATTCTGTGACTTCCTGTTTTTGTGTTTTTGCAGTTCATGTCTTTCGTTTTTCTTTTCCTAGAAGTGAAATGAATATCAATGAAAGAAAGGAAAATAAAGGTAAGAAAAGTCTATCTTTCTATTCTTTGTACACTTAAGTTCTTTGTCAAATGTGAATGTGATAACTCACGTAAGTGCAAGTGTTTGATCAGGACTAATCAGTGAATGTTTATGAGAGTGTTACTAGTATACAATCTTGTTTGTCAGCTGTGATGAGAATGTTTTTATTTGCTGTAGTGTGTTCTGTAAAGCCAATCTATTTCAGTAATATAATCTCAATTTAACCTTCAAAATAGTCAGCACAACTACTTGATCTTTCAGGTATCAAAATCATCAGACAGAAATTCTCTAAAGATGCTGAAGCAAAATCCTAAATGATGCCTATCTAAACTCTTGCTGACTCTTTCGAAAAAAAATGTTTAATGACTCATTATATAGCATAGTGGCAGTCCTACCCTACTTCTTGCAGAAGAAAACACTATAATGGTGGAAGGAGAGAAGTTAGAGGAGACTATTCTACACTCCACATAAAGTCTAATTTTTGGGATCCTTTCCTGCTGTTTAAAACACCCCCCTTTTGTCATTGAAGCTATTTAGGCACAAGTTAGACAAATCTGACACCCTTACTTATGAAAGAAGATCATAATATTCTCTTCCGGCATGCAGCTGCTCCTATGAATAATTTAGTCAGCATTTATAGTCTCTTGAAATTGTAGAACTATTGTGTGAATGTATTCTCTCAAAAATAGCTATTACTGTGATAGTAGATACTAAAGTAAGAAAAGAGTACTCAATACTGAGATCTATTTTTCAGTGGCTGTAGAAAGTCACTCCATTTTTCACATGTAAAGCTCTGCTGCTTATATCAGTCTAAAGCATATTTTTCAAGCTGGTCATAAAAGCCTTAATGACTTTTCACAGCTCCTTCATGCTGAGAGAAAGTTCAGAAGTGGTATTCATCCAGCCTGCGTAGATGAATAAGGAAGGGTTTTAATGGATAAACAGATGTTCAGTCTTATGTAGGATTTTGAATTTGATCATTCAAAGAAACGGCAAGAAATATCAACTTGTCAGGCAAACCATTTCACACCATGGGCAAAAAGCACTGGAACCAACCCCTGCATCTGTTATTTTCACTTGAGCAGAAGAACCTCAAAAGCTTCAATTCTAGTTAGATTATTTTGAAAACAGTTTACCTGAATAAACAGTGGAAGTGCCACTTCTCATTTACAACATTTTGAAACGTCAAAAGCCATAATTTGGACATGTGAACAGAAGAGAAAAAACTCAGAGCTCTGTAACGCAACAGGAGTAAGATACTTTATAAAATGTGGCAGAAATAAAATGGTGTGCTTATTGCTTAAGAATTTGCCACTTGTATAAATTGATAAAGGAATATTTATAAAATTGAACATTTCAGTAGATCACAAATAGGACTATCAACGTGAACATTTAAATGAATAATGAATTACTAATAATTTATTAATGATTCAAAAATAACAGCCATTACAGGGCAAGTGTAAGGTATTTAAATAATATGTGAGTGAGCAAATATACAGTATATTAGATACTTCTCAGATTCATATTTGGATTTCTGGATATTGATTGTATTTTACTGATATGCATATCTCAAAATTATAGATGAGTAAACAATGTCATATTTTCAAAAATATGGCCACATATAAGCTGCTGTGTCTGTAGTTACATTCTAAACAAAAGAAAGTGTTTTGAATTTATATTTTGTTTTATACCAAAGTAAAATTTCCAAGATGGTCTATTTGAGTCCAGACCACTTGTTTAGGTACAATAACCTAAGGAGTATATTAATGACATGCAATGATTTTAATTTCCATGTCATTCTGAAAATACTTTTATTTTTAAAATAGATAAAATATTTTAGAACTTAAACCTAGAGGTGAAATAATTTGAAAGTATCACTTTAAGTGTATTTTTTTTTTTTTCAAAGCTTCTAACATCACAGTGACAGTGACAGAAGTTAACTATCACGTATTTTCATTCTCAAACACGTTCCTTGCTCTATCCAAAATGTCACTTCTTGGAGGATACAAGTTATTAACTTTTACAGAATAATGCATACTCTAATTATAATCAGTTGTAAAATTCTTACCATTTTTTTAGAACAAAAACAAGCTTTAAGTGGCATGTATAAAAAAAACCTGTACAGATCCAGTCAGTTCGTAAGCTAAAAGTCATTAATAATTAGAAGACTGTAGAATAATAAAGAATTCAATAGTACAGTCACTGTAGCTGAAATGCCCAAAGCCCAGTCTGTTTACATAGTAATAGACAAACAAACATAAAAGATGGAATCAGGTTGATTATTACATCAAGAACAATGTCCCCACATCCCACTTAAGAAGGAAAAATAAAAGGAGTACCTTCTATTGCTGAACTTTATCAGCTCTTCATTTAATGAATATACATGCTATGCTTTTGGCCTGAATTAGGTGAGTTACAGTTATTACTTATACTGTAGGAGAAGAAAAATCTGTCAGCATCATTAACCATGAAATTTTGTCTCAAGACTGAATCACTGTGTTGTTGCTTGACCTCACTTTTCTGCCTATCTGCATGTCTGAAGCTGTGTGTTGATCGTAGGGTGGTTATTTCAGCCAAAGTGAGCTTCCCAGGCTCCCTATTGAGCAAGACTGTTAGGCAAGACAGCTGCATGACATTTGGTGTAATTTGTTGACACTAAAAGTCCCTGAGTTCAGCTCTAATGGAAGACAGATCATGCAATGCCCTAATGAAGTACTGGGAGCATACTTAGTATAGCAGATTTTAAATAGGGAAGAGTGTGCACATTCTAAATTGACAGAAAATCGGAGAGTCTTAGTAGTTCCTGCTGCTAATGGAAATCTGAATTATACTTTGCTGATGAAGTCTGGGACAAAGATTAACAGAAAGAAGAAAAGAGTAGGAACACAAGTCTAGTTGATAACTAATCAAGGGAGAAGAGCAGAAAAGAATACAAATGTAAAAATTGTTCTTTGTGATCTGAAAGATATGCTTAATTTTTATGGTTACATTTAATTAAACAATTTTTTTCAGTAAGTCGCACATCCAGAAAAAGAGTTTCTAATGACTATCTGCCCAAAAGGCATTGAACAGTGCTCAGATTTATTTTTCTGTTCCTAGCAACAATAGAAACAATGAAGAAATGATAACAGTACTTACTGCATATGCATATAACATTCTTGTCAGTGTTTTCTTACTTAGAAAAGCCTAAAAAAAGCTTATGGTTTCTGAAAGATTTCGTTGTGAAATTTTTTGGTGATCATCTCTTCTTTCAAATTAGGAATGAATTCCTCTATCTCTGTGTATCAGATTTATTTCTGACAGGAAAGAAGAAAAGACGACATTGCCATTTTTTTGGTTTACTACTTAATATGTTACATGAAAATATAAAACAACATCACAGATAAAATCCCTCTTACCACAGAATTTTGTTCTTCTTTTGATCTTATCTGTACAAGTCTTTATTGAATCTTTGGAGCTGTGCAGATAACCTGAGAGTACCTCTATCTCTTTTAACGCATTTAAAAACCTAATAATAATTATGGTTTTTATGTAACAGAATTCCAATAATATATGGTCTGGCTTATATTTATCAAAACTTAAGTATATACTAACAAGGAACATTTTTATGTTATGTTAACTCTGTTATGAATGTTAACTCTGAGGACTTTCTGGAGCACATCCGTCCTGTAGAAAAAGTGATATGTATTATAAGCCCTAAGCAGGTAGATGCACCGTACAAACTGCAGGCCAGAGAAGGGATTTAAGGTGATAAATCAGTATCAAAAATACTGGAAATGTGAATTCCCAAGCAAATAAAACCATGGCTTTTTGCACAGAGTTTACTGCTTTTTGGATGTCTCATAGCAGAAATCTGAGGAGGAGGTAAGGGGGAGAAAAAATTAAACTTTTACAGAGTACAATTAAAATATGCTTGCTAGATTGTAGACACATAATAAGAATGAGAATACTTCATTCAGTACTTTTATGTTTAGAAGTTGTCTTAAATGTATTGCATCAAGAGATTGTTTCTTATAAAGTATAATTTTCATTAGGTTTTTGAAGATTAATGGAGTACTGTGTCCAGGTGTGGAGCCCTCAGTACAAGAAAGACATAGAGATTTTGGAAAGGGTCCAGAGGAGGGCGACTAAGATGATCAGGGGGCTGGAGCACCTCCCCTATGAGGACAGGCTGAGGGAGTTGGGCTTGTTCAGCCTGGAGAAGAGAAGGCTGCGGGGTGACCTCATTGCAGCCTATCAATACCTGAAGGGAACCTACACCCACGAGGGGAGTAAACTCTTCAAAAGGGCTGACAACAGCAGGACTAGGGGAAATGGATCCAAGTTGAAGGAGGGAAGATTTAGGTTGGATGTTAGGGGGAAGTTCTTTACAAGGAGAGTGGTTAGGCCCTGGAACGGGCTGCCCAGGGAGGTTGTGGATGCCCCGTCCTTGGATGTGTTCAAGGCCAGGTTGGACGGGGTCCTGGGCAACCTGATCTGAATGTGTGTGTTTGGTGGCCCTGCTAGGCAGGGGGGTTGGAACTACGTGATCCTTGAGGTCCCTTCCAACCCGGGTGATTCTGTGATTCTGTGATTCATAGAAAAAAATTGCATTTCCCAGAATCACCAGTCCTGATGGTGACCGTGCTCTTGCAGCCACGTTTGTGCAGAGAGGAGATCCTAGAGCACTGCCCACTTCCTGTCTGTGCTCTGATGCTGTCAGCCTTGGAGGAGCCTACATGTAGGGCAGAGCTGAAGCTCTCTGCCTGGGTACCAAAAGAGCATGGAAGCTCAGAGGCCAGGGTGTACCAGAGAGAAAGCTGCCTCAGAGGAAAAGGGTTTAGTCTAGTTTAGATGTCAAGAGACTGAAGAAAGCATGGTTCAAGAGTGGTAGTGAAATTCCATTGTCATTCATGAAAATCTACTAGTTCTCCTAATAGTTTTCCTGGGGAATCAAAGCACCTGAATTGCATGTGCACCTGGCTTCTGTGGTTGGAATGCTGGATGACTGCCCTTGAAAATTCCACCTGGTTCATTAGTTAACTGAGAGATGCCCAGAGGTTATATATAGAATATCACTTCAAATTTTGGACATAGGATCTGAAGGAAACCAGTTTCAGTGAAGGCCATTAAAATTAACTGGAATTCAGTGCAGTGAGTACATTGCAACTGCACCAGTGAGCCATGCAAAAAAACAATATCTACAGCTTCATTGATAAACAATAGAAATCTCTATAAATGGTACACCAGAGAAAATCACAATTAAAATGATGTTTTCGTCCTTTTACTCTATTTCTGTAATGGCTGTAACAGCTGAAGTATCATGTCAAAAGCATTAATATGCCTGGGCCCTGAATCATTCTACATATAGGCTAGATTTACCTGGATCACGGTTGTATATTTCTAAAAGTGAAGAAAAGTGATGCTGCACTTGAAATTTAATTTTGACAGGAAATAAATGAATTAGTATTTCAGTGCTTAGCTAGTTCAGATTTATATCTTGAATTGTACTGAGAGGAAAATTAAAAGCCAGTGTGTTTTGCTGAAGCACAAGTTCCTGTTGAACCTGTTGAAATGTTCCTTCTGTTTTGTTTCACACAAGCACTGTTTAGATAGCACATGTGCCAGTTGGCCTGACAATTTGCCTCACAAGAGTCAGAAGTGCTAACAACTGAGTAATGTTTTGCCAAATTTAGATGAAACATTGTCCTTTGTGTGTGTAACTATGTCTTTATGTAGTAAATGACAGTAATTCTGTCTATCTCTAGATCCACTTCAGAGGGAATGTGTAGTGCAGCATTCAGCAGGAATAGACTTATCAGGGGTCAGATCAAAGATCCATGTGGCCCAGTATCCTGTCTCTGATCAGATTCAATAGAAAATTCCTAAGGAAAGCAGAACAGGTGGAATTTGTCTGACTGTGGAAGTCCACATTTTAGTCTGAATCTATTACTCGAGGTTTTTTCACAGTGAATAGAATTGTCAGCAGTGCTGGTGGGAACTTGCCTTGGAGCAGATGCTCAAAACAGGACAGCAGTTTCTTCTGAGAAGTGCTTGTCTTTCTCCCTTGAATGCGAAGACAGCCTGGGAAGATTAGCTCAGCTGTATATTTTTATAATGTAGATATAGAGAAAGGAGAAGAGTGCCTCAGTGTTTAACATCTCATATTTCTCCTGCTAATTCACCCATCTGCCTTTTTAAATGCAAGTAAATAAATCCACGATGCAACACAGTGTTACTCCTAACTACCCATTCTGAAAGAATTATCTTTTGTTAGTTCTAAATTTGTAACCTGCTAGTGTCACTTCTTGTTTCTTAATATTATTGTGTTGATATGCTCATTGAAAGGAAATCAACTGATAGTATGAAGGTTCATAACAACAAGCTTAAATGGCATAAACCTTTGTGAGCCTTACCCGCCTTTTCAGTTTATAGGGTGCACAGGAGCAGAATGTGCTGTGTCACGGAGCACCTGCTGAAGGACATCCAAGAACTGGATTGCATGACGTGAGCAGCAACCAAAGGGTTCCCTCTAGTATCATCATGTTGATTTGACTGTTATGATTGGAACATAAAAGATAATGATGATTTGGGTGATGCTCAAATCTGATAAGCTTTTCCATAAAAATTTGGTGTTGTTTTTGATCCTGAAATATCGCACAAGTAAATAAGCAAAATACGTTCACTGTACTGATTTCTTACATAGACATCTCAATTGTGAACATTTTAAGATTAAGAAATGTATTTTGTTAAGGAGAAAAATTGAACTTGCCTGTTATTGAAGAGACAGATGTGTGACACGAAACACAAGGTTATATTTAGAAAAGGCATATTATGTGGTCTTCAGTTGTAACTGATTGATGCACAGGGAATTTTGGAACTCTACTTTCCTTGTCAATTTCATGAAAAATGTTCTTGAGAACGTGTACTTTACCCACTGCTTAGTCACGGTCTTCCTCTAATCTCTGGGTTTCCAGTCATGTCCTGGAGCAAAGTTTGTAATTCACTGGGCTTAAGTCACAAACTTTGACATGAATAACTTTGCTCACTGAGCTGGAGTAACTTCATAAATAAACCTTGTACTCTGGGGAGTCCAACCTCCTCATAATGCCCTCCAAAGTTCTCTCCCAAGCTAATTAGCACAAATGGGGAAAAAAAGGATCTGCATCCAGTAAACCAATCTAACTCCTTGTAGAAGATGATAAAGGTGCCTATTCTTATAATACGGATTAGAGAAGTCTTGAGCTGAATTATACATTACAGACATCCTACCCATTATGCAATGTGTGTTGAAGGCTATTATTTTCCGTCCTTTGGGAACTCTGAGGTATGAGAAACATAGAATCTAAGAAGAAAGAAGATGAAAAAAGAAAATTTTTTTTGCTAGAAGCAAATTTTAGTTTATTATTCAGCTCAGTTCCACTGTTCCACTTTCTAAGTTTCACTAGATGTTCCAGTTAAATATCAAATTACAGTTTGAAAGTAGAATTTCTTCAGGGAGGACAGGTAAGGTCTCCAGAATTCTAGCATTTAAGTAGCTGAATTTGCCAAAATAGGTTAAGCAACTTTTTCTTAGATTTTCTTTTGTTTTTATCTATGAAGCAAACTCTGCTTCCACAGCCTACAGCTATTTGTGATGAGAAGTTTGACTTCTGTCTAAACCAGGGTGCTACTTATTTTATTACTCATATTTTAATTTTCTTTTTCTTTTTCTTTTTTTTCCCCATTCTTGAGAGTTTGAGGAGGTTGTCTTCATTCCTTAGAAGCTAAAAGTTAATGTATTCACTTTTTGCCCTTATTTCCAAGGAGCATTCCAATGTGTAATTTACTATCAATACTATCTCTCTGTAATGCAGGCTCTCATATAACTCGATCCATATTTCTAGTAGTCTGCACCATCAGCTTAATTACAGTAAACACCTACTTGCTGAAATCACACTCTGATACTGGAACCCCTTGTGGTTTTTCATAGTTTTATAGGGAAGAAACTATAAAAATTCTTTGAAAACGTTATAATCTTTGTAGATAATTTGTAATTATGCATAAAATAAAGCAATGAAAGTCAAGTGTACCTAACGTTTACCACAGAACAACTTGTATAAGGATAACTTTTCCCACTTCACACTCCAATGAAAGAATACCTTGATAAAAATGGTTCACTGGAAACAGATGTTAGGTGTTGGGATAAAATGCCTGTAGCAACTTTAAACAAAATCATATCTATCTCAGCTAAGCCTACACTTGACAGGGAAAGTACAAAGGGCCCCATCTTCTTTCTGTTGCTTACAGCAGCACAGGTAACATACGTTTTCTGATTAACTTTTAGTGTGGCAGAAGCTGCTCCAAGCTGAGAGCCAGCTATATTTAGTAGGCAAGGGGAGAGACATCTGAGGAAAAAATCTAGTCAAATACAGTGAATTTATTATTTGAGTTGAAGACAAATACCCACCAATTTCTTAAGATCTATGTTCTGATTTTAAATTTCTGTCACAAGATTAATGATTAAAGACTATCAGAAAAAGAAGTTAACCTGGCAACATAGTCATTGCCATTGACATAGTGTTTTTTTCTAAACACTAGATATTTCTTTAAAGGAATTTTTTTTTTCCTGTGCCAGAGACACTGTCCCAAACTGACATAGAAGTTGATTGTAGCTCAGATAGTTCCTAAAAAACAAACAAAACCAAAATAAAACAAAAATAAAGAATTCTACCTCAATGAAAAGGTGATGCAGAAAATTCTTAATGTATTTTGAACTAATTTAAATAGGACTAAATAATTCAGTTTTAGATTATAACACAGGCATCATGTGTCACTGCCTTTCGCATTATCTTAGCAAAGCTACAACTAAGTTGTGTTCAGTCCTCTATCTTATCAGGAATATTGCACCATACCCTATAGTACACTTAAGGGCAAAGTTCTTTTGGTGCAGACTTTCTCACCCGTTAAACACACCCAGAGTACACATTATCTAGGTGAACTTCTGACCTTTTGAAATTAAATTATCCACTTCCAGTGAATCAGATTTAAAATCATTTTACAAATTGGGATAAGCTCAATTTATCCTAGTTTTTCAGATTAAATATTATTAAAATCCTCCTTTGTCTGAGTCACTTTTCTGAAGCTTGCATGTCTCAATGTCCTTGAGAGAATTATGAGCATTTGTTAGGATACTAGGCAATGCTAAAGAACTACTGTTTTCAAAAACAAGCAAGAAAACAAAAACAAACAAAACTCCCTCACCTGTCATAGTTATATGACATAGTTATATTTCCAGATTTATTGCTTTAGCATTTTTTTAATGCCATATATTGTTTTTGTTACTTCTACAATTGCATTAGTATAGAATCAAGCTCTCATCCTGAAATACTTTTTGTCTATATGTCTCTTTGAATGGATTTGTTTTGTATTTAAACTAACATATTATGTATGTTTTGTATATATATGTTATGTATGTTTTGTATTTAAACTGACATATTGTGATGTTGCTTAATCTAAAATACCATCTAATATTCTTATATATATATATGTTTTTTACTTTCATGTTACTTTGACAACACTGATATCAGTCCTATTTTTACACTGATAGAAAAATTAATATGGGATTGCTCTTCACGTGCCTTTTTTAAACTACTTTCCAGTACAAGTATCTTATTCTTTCAGGACTAGCAAAATAATATTAAAGTTGTCTGTAAAAATTTCTGCACAAAATTGAATCAACTAGACAGAAGTCGATTTAGAGAAATATATATTATATGTGTATAGGTGCACTAAGCTTTTCTCATTATTTTTAGATTAAGCATTTTCCTACTAAAAATAAAATTCTGTTACCAAAGAACACTGAACATTTCTCCAAAATGGCAATGTAAGTTGTTCATATTATCTAAAATATAAAACTGATAAAATACACAGAAAAGGCACAGATGTTTTTGTTTTCTTTTCTTTCCTTTTTTCCCCTTCTCTCTCTCTTTTTTTTTCTCTTCCCTGAATTATTTTTGTCTGGAGTGCTATATGGAATTTGTTGTATCAACAGCAAACAATTTTTTTTTTTTTTTTTTAAAGGATATTTTACTGATATTGTGTTTTTGATTACTCCAGAAAACAGGAAGTACAAATGAAACATATCTGTATGATTGCTACTTTTCCAGAGAAGAGCTGAAGTGCAGTAAGTACTCTTTATCAGTTATAGCTTATTATAACAAAGTCTTCCTTTCCTGCTTTCAGTTGAATTTTACCTCTAAGGTGTGATGAAAGGCCAATAGCAGAGATGATACATGTATCCTGTTTGGATGTATTTGTTAAAAATGTGTTTAAATGTCTTATAATAAAAGTAAAATCCACCGTCAAAGAATATTATTTGATATCCTTCAATATAGTAACAAAAATAAAAAGATTCAAATGTATTAGAAATCACAAATTAAAATCAAAACCTACAAAAATCTAAATTGTTCTTTCTTAGCTATTGTCTTCAAACTGTTGTTCTGAGTAAGGCCCATGGCAGGCCCATGGCTACTTTTAGCTATAATGTGTGATCTAGAAAAGCTTTTGAAAAGGTTTTGCAGTACAACGTAAATATAGAAATCCACGCTTTCTCAGTAAACTTAAGGTTAAATATATACATAAATTAATGATTATATTCAAGCTAACAACATGTCATTTGTTTTCAGTTATGAAATATTCAAAGCTTTGTTATGTTGGTGAACTCAGAGTGTCAAAGACAGACACACATTGTTTGAAAAGCTTAATTGGGAAAAAAAGCTAGTAAAGTTTGAAGAAGGGCATGTGAGGACATATTTAACTACTGTAAGACTTCTTGCTTGCATAGATGTGCATTTATGCTCATCAGAATCCACTTACATCATATTAACGTTGATATATTAACAAGTCTTATTTATCAGCTTCTTAATTTCTCAAAGAAAACCTTGGAAAAAATATTTTGCTCACAGGATATTTATTCTCCTGTACTTTGGAAGATCCTCAGATTCTCACAGTTTGCCTGAGATGGAAAGATTTTATGTTATCTCAAAGTAATGCCAGAATGTTCTCATTCTGATAATTTCAGGACTAATGATCGCTGGCAGATGACTAAATCAAACTAGCAAATTTTTTTTTTTTTTGAAGTCTTTCTGTATTTACAGATAATAAAAGACTAGAAATCTTAATAACATCTAGTATAATCAACTTAAGATATTGAGTTTTACAATGGACATGTGAAATTAATAATTTTTTCCAGTAGACACATTTATCTGGAGCTGGAAAGCTGTTTAGAATTCATTTTTTCTATAGAACAAGGGCTGCTCCAGAAGTAATGCTTCTTGTTTTTATTCTGTTGACCTGCAATGTCAGAAGCAGGTGTTCGTGGTATGGCAGCAGGAGTTGAACCTTCCTACCAAGATTTCCTTACATTTTGTTGCTGTGTGACAGATGGCAGAAGAGGAGCAGTCTGAGAAAATGGCATTTGACATAGAAGTAAGTGTGTGGAATTGAATTCCTCCATGCAGAGAAAAATTGCACACACTGACATTCACTGACGCTGCAAGTTTACAGAGACCACACATTGGGTGTGAGCACACTAAGGTGGAGGATGGCAAGAGAAGTGGCAAAAGCTACATGAAAGACAAACCACTTTTTATGAGAGAGGCATGCAGGCACTTGTTCAGCACTGTCAAAAATGCACAATTAATGGTATCTACTACATTGAAAATAAGTGTTTTGTAGATAAACATTTTCTCTATCAACTAGTGCTATTGTGCTGTTTGTAGCTGTCTAATATTCCAGGGAAATAAATAGAGGTATTACTTTTAGAGTGACCTATGTATGTTCTCCACATTTTTTTGAGAAGACCTATTGAAATTGGCATAATAAAATAATTTATTCAGACATTCACTTTTCCTTATAGTTCTGTCTTAGGCCCTTTCTTATTGGACAGGCTACAACTGACTACTCAAAAGAGATTTGGTCAGTCTCCATCAGTTGTCAGGGCCAGGATTCTTTCCACTTCCAACTCAAAATCAGTCAATTTTTTTTCTGGTATTATTGTACTGGAAAATAATAAGGTATATTTTGTTTAAGTATGTCTATTGCAAATTTGTGAGGAGGTCCCATTGCTTTAATGTAGATGGAATCTTTGCAGTAACATAGAGAAATGTGTTTGCACTGTTATTTTTATTCACTCTCATATTCTGTCTTTGAAAGGAGGACAAGTGTATTTGCCTAAACTGTAAAATGCTGATTGCTAATGCCTTTGAAATCTTTACACTTACTCTGTTTCCCCTTCTTCCTATGTCTCTTTTTCCTTTTGGAATACGATCTTTATGTCTCTGTCATTTAGATTCCTATTCTTGATTGCTGCAAAATTCTTTCCTGCTACATAGGAACCTATGTTTTTGAAGTTTTTGCTTTTAACCAAAGCCTTGTTCTTTGGCTCATTTTTTACCCTCTTATATAACCTTCATTGAACTGAAAAAAATGATACAAGAATTGTCTTTTAAACTTGAATGAAGCAATATCAAACACTGTGCTGCCTAACATAGAGAAATGAATTGATTTGGGGAAATTAAATATTGATATTATGTTCTCAAGGCCAGCACAAAACAAGGCAATTTCACAAATTTTGCATGGAGCTCTGAGAGTTAGTGTGAAAATATATGAAAATAAAGGAAGTAGGGCAAGTGGCTAAAAGAGAAGAGCCTGTAGCTGACATGTCAGCATTGTACGTTTTCAGCCTTTCTGAGCACAGTTCCACTGAATGTAAAATGGCAAAGAGGGGAGGGTCTTTTGAGTCTCTCCTCAGATAAAGGCACCAACAACCTGATTTGTTTTCAATATGTGTGGTTGTATGTGTGTGAAGCATCTGTAGAACTGTTGATTTTTCACTTGAATTTGGTCCCTAGCTTAAGCCAAAGACTTTCCTTCACAAGCTGCAGAAATAGTTAAAGGGTAAGAAGTTCCGTGTTGGTCATCAGTATCAGAAAGTAAGAAAGTACTGCTGCGAACTTCAATTTTTGATTTATTTTAGTCTATCAAGATGAATGTTAATTTTCGTGATAGAAAAATTTCTTTAACTCTTTGATTTATTAAATGAAAATACTAGAAAAAAGAATATTGTTTTAAAGATACTCTTAAATGTATCTACTATGATTTAAATTAAGCATTAGCTTTTATCTCTAAAGACGAGAGCTAGATGAAGAGCTAGATTTACTTCCCTTCGTGACTTGGTTTTTAGGAGAAAAAATTCTGTCCATGTTCTGTTATATATTTGAAAAACACTTAGATCAATTATATATACATTCCAAATACCAGTAAAATTTCCTTCAGTTGTCTGTGAGTGTGTGTGTTTATGTGTGCAGATAAAGATAGATCATCAAGCTCTTACAATCTAGACACTCTTATATGTATTAGGAAGGAACGCGTTGTGAAGTAGGGCATAAGCTGATCATCCAAGGTCATAGATTTGGAACTGCCTTTGCAGCGGTATGTGATGCTCAACAAGGCTGCTTTTCCTTACATTTATTTTTTGTGAAATACAGAAATGTGCTTCTTCCTCATACTAGTAAAAATAACTTCTTAATCTCAAAATGGAACAGATGAAAAAACAGCATAAAATATTTTCTATAGAAAATATATAAACTATATATAAACTATAGAAAGTTTGCCTTTCTTTATTAAAAATGAACCCACTTATTCCTTCTGGTTATTCAGCATGAATAATAATTTAGCACAATCTGAGAACAAATACATTATCCCCTGTTTTTCTGTGTTCTTATTTTCTTATGTCTCATTGTATGAGCAAAACTGCTTTGTACACTGCTATGGAAAAGACAATATTTAGAAGCCATAGAGAAAAAATATTAATTCATGAAACTGGATTTTTTTCTGTAAAAAAATTCACTCTGAAGCAAAAGTATCTTTAAACATTTTTCATTTTGAATACTTTTGAAAAGATTAATTTGATAAATCAAAAATTTCTCAAAATTGGGTAAAAGAGAGAAAACTTGAGAAAAAAACAAAAACTAAACCTTTTCAATGTCCCCATTCTCCTCCACCTAAATCTTCTGTGAAATATCAAGCAAGTATCCAAAGTTCAACCTAACTTAAACCTTTTTAAAATAGTATTTTCTACTGATTTCTGTATTCTATGTTATCTTTACCTGTAGACCTTTACCTGATCTAGCTGATTTAGAACTTTCTACTACTGACTATATTTATTCTTTGACATATGAAAATGACTTTACAACATTTTATGAATACAACTGTATTTATTTCTTCTAGTAGGCTGATAGTCTTTAAGCCTTTTATCGTTATTTATTTTAAAATGAGTATTCTGATGAATTATGAGCATGTGCTGAAACACTATCTGCAGCTCAAGTTGGAATACAGCTTTTTCTTCTGTGTGCTTTATAGCACTTAAATCTTTCTCCTTCCCAGACTCCCTGTATTTTTTCATTTTTAAAAGCCTTCTGTTTATTGCTTCCACTAATCTTTAGATCTCTACTTAACCTCATTGCCCACTGTTGCCCTTTTCTACATTTAGATTTAACCAGCATGTCAATTGCAGTCTCTCCAGAAAATTTCTGAAGCATTTTCCATTTTTAATTAAAAAATCCATTTTTTAAAATGGCACTTGTACAGTATCACAACTTTCCTCAAGTACTGTGTTCAGAAAATTCTATATTCTTCCTGATCCTTAGGAATTGTCATTAGAACTGCAGAAAAGATGGCATGTAAAGATATACATATAAATGTATAATATATACATATATATATGTATATTGTATATATGTGTATGTATATATGTATTTAAATATCTTCCCTCCAAAAAAACTCATGAAATTGATTGAATGTACTCACTATTGCTTCTGATACAGTCTGGAGAGAAAGGCAAGTCAAGGTTGAGGGATCTAAGTCTTAAACACAGCGGCTGAAGCACCTGTGAGAAGTCTGAGAGAAACTGAGAATGGTGTAACAGTTCTATATGAGAGGATAAAAAAAAAAACACAACAGATGACTCTTTCAGTTCTAGAGTAGGGCTAACAATGCTCTTCTTCCAAGTGTGACACATTGCTCGAGTTACTGTTTTTTATTGTTCTAAAGCATCATATTCTTGGCAGTTTTTAACACTATCAGCAAATTCATTTTCTCAGTTTAATTTTACTGTCTACATGTAGGTAAAACTTATTTTTAGCATTTGAGGAAGTAGAATGCAGAAGCCCACTGTATTTTGCTGGATTTTGTAAAGGTGAGTTCATAAATATCGTAATCAACATTCTAGACTGTCTTTTGTTTGAAGATTTTCCATACATTTTTCAGTTATAAAAATAAGACTTTCTGAATTTGTCTTGACAATTTTATAAGACTGTGTATCATCTAGTTGTGGCTCAGTCTTATCCACATTCAGTTCTATAAAAGAGAAATTGGCATCTTGGAATTGTAAAGTTTTGCTGTCCTTGTTCAGTTATTTCTGTCACTTGAGTCACAATGTGTAACTCTAAATAATGCCTTCCTTTAGTTATCTTCTTTACCTTTCTAGCAGGTATGATGAAACCAAATCCTTAATAAATCATAAATAATTTACTTGCTTCTTATAGCATGAATTTTTCTTAGTAGTTACAAATGAGAAGTATTTTTGGTAAAGGCAGTTAATGTTCTGATGGTGCCAGAATAGGTGCTGGAATTTATTTGTCAATGGCAGCTAATTTTGTATGTTAAAAATAATATGGTTCTTGGCTCTCTGAATGTGAAAACTTCTCAGAAAGTATAATGTGTAGTTCAACTAAAAATGGAGCTGGAAATTTACTTTGGAACAGGAGGCTGTAATTCAGTTCATTGGGAGCCAGTTAGTCCTCTTCCAAAATGCAGGAAGAGTATTGTAAGCAAATGGTGTGATAGCTGCACTTGAGTAAAAAACCATGGGAACTGCATTACCCAACTCAATTTTTTTGTTTTGAACAATCATTTCCATTACCCCGTGAAACATCACACTTGGAAGTTTCTTGAGGCTCTGTATTTCATCAGTGACTTTCTAGCCTACTTTCCTCAGCCTGCCTCATTTTTTAATTTGCACAGTACACTTGAGTTCTTTGGTCAGACAGTCAAAGAAAAAATCTGTCAGAGGGATTAGTAAGAAGACTTAAGGTTGTCTCAAGCAAGCTTATGGTAAAAGGATTTAAACATACCAAGCATTAGTGAAAGTGGTTGGCTAAAGACGTGCAAACTTGCTACCTGTAGCCTGCTTTTCTGCAAGTCCCCAGTCAGTGAGCAGTTATTCACCAACCATCTACAAAACACACAGAAGAAGTGTTCATAATCTTTATATGTTCTAAAACAGTGCAAGGAGCAAAAATAATAGAGGCGGAAAAAAGGATATCTCATCCCATCTTTCTCTGCTACAGTACATACTATATAGTAAAAATGTGCCATGTTTTTATTATTTCTGTTATCGGTATTCCACGTAACATCCTGTAGTGTACTCAGAATTATAATGCTCCAGTTCCATGGATTGCCAATATTTTTGGGTACCTTGTTCTCAGAAAAGAAGAACTACATAAAAAAATCCAGAGGACTTTCACTGTTTCATTTCCTGTTTCCATTTTCCATTTATAGGAAAAGATAAAACAGCTCGCTAGTCATGAGATTGGTTCCTTCTTCCTTCCTCCACAGTGTGTGCTCCCTAGACACCTCACCTTCTTCATTAGCACTGGAATAAACCTGACCACAAAGGTGGAAAAGGGATGGAAGACTGAGAAGGAAAATGAAGTTTTGAAGAAGAGACCAGAAAAAGAAAGGCTGAAAATGATTATGAAGCTCACACAAGATGTATAATGATTATCTCTTCTCTGCGTTCTAGAGGAGCTTTACAGAATCACAGAATTGTAGGGGTTGGAAGGGACCTCCAGAGATCATCGAGTCCAACCCCCCTGCCAAAGCAGGTTCCCTACAGCAGGTCGCACAGGTAGGCATCCAGGCAGGTTTTGAAAATCTCCAGAGAAGGAGACTCCACAACCCCCCTGGGCAGCCTGTTCCAGTGCTCCGTCACCCTCACTGTAAAGAAGTTCTTGTGCACATTTGTGGAGAACTTCCTGTGCTGCAGTTTCTGGCCGTTTCCCCTTGTCCTGTCTCCACTCACCACTGAAAAGAGTCCGGCCTTGCCATTCTGCCCCCCACACCTTAGATATTTATAGACCTGGATCAGGTCCCCTCTCAGTCTTCTTTTCTCAAGGCTGAACAGACCCAGTTCACTCAGCCTTTCCTCATAGGAGAGATGCTCCAGGCCCTTCACCATCTTCATGGCCCTCCACTGGACTCTTTCCAAGAGATCCTTGTCTTTTTTGTACTGGGGAGCCCAGAACTGGACGCAGTACTCCAGATGAGGCCTTACCAGGGCAGAGTAGAGGGGGAGGATCACCTCCCTCGACATACTGGCCACGTTCTTTTTAATGCATCCCAGAATGCCATTGGCCCTCTTGGCCACCACAAGGGCACACTGATGGCTCATGGCCAACCTGTTGTGCACCAGGACACCCAGGTCCCTCTCCGCAGAGCTCCCCTCCAGCAGGTCATCCCCCAACCTGTATTGGTGCATGCAATTATTTCTCCCCAGATGCAAGACTCTACACTTCCTTTAAACAGGAAGCAACAGAGGTGGCAAACCGAATCATGTCATCTAGCTGCCTTCTCTTTGGAGATAACTGGCAATTCTGAAAGGGAGATGAGGAAGAAGAAAAGAACTTCTTGGTTTGTTAATCTGCTGGTGTTATAGTGAACTTTGATTAATTTCACAGCTCAGTCAAGTAGTGGGCTAACATCTTGACAAAGTTGTGTTTTGTGTTTGATCATTCTAAATCTGAGAACATCCTTGTTAACCTAGTTGTAGCTTTCAATAATGTAAAAAATATTTCCTACCAAAATATATTTTTAATATAATTTATGATTTGGTGTACATATGAAGCTAGATGAAGAGGACATAAATAGATACTTAGGAGAAGACCCACAGTCCTTAGAAAGATCTTTGCTCAGTTCTGTAAAGGGACTACAGCAGTCCTTGTACTATTTTTTTGCAGGTGCTATAAGAATTCCTCTAAATGGCAGGAGATGAACTTTGGCAGAAAATACAGTGTAAACTTTAGCAGTTTAGGCATGCTTATATACAGGTTTTTAACTAAAGTCTTGTTTTGTTATCAACAAAAGATGGCTTGCTTTCAGAAAAATACAAGCTATATTTCAGTGAGACAGGACTCTGGAAAAAAATGTTTGACATTAGTTACATACACTGTAACTAATCTGAATCACTGATTCTGGTAGGGACTGACATCCCTGTCTAAGTCCCAAAGCTAATATGATTCTGTATGTAGGGCCAGTTTAAAGTCACAGGCTCAGCTAGGTCTAACTAGAACTACTGAAGAATAGAAGGTACAGATTAAACATTTTTCTCCATTGTGAGACTATAAATAAAAATTTGAAAGTGACTTTATAGCCAAATGATTTATTCATTGCTATTATATTATTTATATCAATGTGAAATATGTTACTTTGATTACTGAGAAATGGAAAAATTTTGTGAGGATAGTGAATGGGGAGCAATTTTTTTAATGTCCTTAAAATATAAACTGATGGGGTTTGCTTCCTCTGTACAAACGGTACTTTTCATTGAAAAGAATAAATCCCATCACTGTAGTATCTCAGGTGATCTTTTAGACTCTTTCAGTTGTGGTGAAAACCCAGGAGTTTCTTGGCTTTCTGCTTTGAGTAGAGGACACTCACAGTATTCTATTACTCTGTGAGAGACTTCACTTGGACAAAATAACGTAGAAAATGTTGACTTGGAAAATAGACTGAATAATCTACCACAGCACAGTGGAGTTTGTTTGTTTGGTTGGTTTGTTATTGTTGTTGTTGTTGTTTCTTAACGAATCAGCAATGAACAATTTGACCTAATTCAGAAATAATTGAAGACTACATAAATATTTGGCTGGTTCAAGTTTTAAATAGAACCACAGTAAAATTTCATGTACATATTAGACTTTTAAGAACGTATTGTTTATTTAATTGCATTGACTAATAATTAGAATTATTTTTATCAATACAAAAATAAATGACAAGTCTCCCTACCCTACTCTATTTTTTTAACAATCACTTTTTAATCGGTATATACTATATACAGCTGGTAGCTCTTTCATTTTTGTATCTCCAATCTGCTTTCTGGGGTATTAACTATGCACAAGTTGGCTACATCTCTTCTACAAGCCACATCTGCGTTTAATAATTTACTATATGCTATAATCTACCACCTAACTTCCAGTCATTTTTACTAAGTGTGGAGGACAACAAGCAGAGAGGAGGTACTTAAGAATCTATCCCTGAATATCTAAATGCATACTTAACTGATTAGTTTTATATGACAGTCTCTTATAAACATGCTAATATGCTGAGGACTCTTAATTTGCATCTACATGCTATTGATTTCTGTATGATTATACATAATGAGCTCATTGTGATCACACTTAGTGCTGTTCTGAGAATCATGAAAATATATGCAGTTTGGAGAGAAGGATGTAGCCAAAGGCAGAAATGATCAGAAATATGTTGTTTTTTAAGAGATTTGATGAGAAACTTCATACAGGTTTTCTTTGAAAAATGGCTTATTCTGAATACTTAAAGAGGAAATAAAAGGACCATGAAAACCTGGACAACAAGGTAAACAAAAGTGAAAGGAATCCACATTGATGCTATTTTACACCAAGCTCAACTAATAACACCCAACATGCTCAGAGGTACAGGAAAAAGTAAATCCATGCCGAATAAATCACCCCAGGGGTCAATACTCGTGACTTCTTTGTGGCCAAGAGGACCAATGGCATTCTGGGATGTATTAAAAAGAACGTGGCCAGTAGGTTGAGGAAGGTGATCCTCCCTCTCTACTCTGCCCTGGTAAAGCCTCATCTGGAGTACTGTGTCCAGTTCTGGGCTCCCCAGTACAAAAAAGACAGGGATCTCTTGGAAAGAGTCCAGTGGAGGGCCACAAAGATGGTGAAGGGCCTGGAGCATCTCTCCTATGAGGAGACAAAGACTTCTTTACAGTGAGGGTGACGGGGCACTGGAACAGGCTGCCCAGGGAGGTGGTGGAGTCTCCTTCTCTGGAGATGTTCAAGACCCGCCTGGATGCCTACTTGTGTGACCTGGTGTAGGAAACCTGCTTTGGCAGGGGGGTTGGACTCGATGATCTCTGAAGGTCCCTTCCAACCCCTACAATTCTGTGATTCTAGTTACTTCCAGGCATCTCAGTTATTCACAGAACAGAGGCACCGGGAGAAGTCCAAAGGAACTCTGTGTATTGCCATGTCACTGCTCTCCTGAGTATTTCAGTGCTTCCATTAAGGTAATGTCATTACTATGATCAATTCACAAGCTTGTTTGAAATTTCTTGAACAATGAACAGTGTTGCAGACAGGATCAGTTTCTCCATTCCACCTCTGCTTTTTCTAACGCAATAGCTGAGATAAGTATTTTTAAATGTAAACAGAAATCTGAGGGAATTCCTAAAGAAAATGAATACTTACTAACTTTAAAGAAGTTATTGTTATTCAAAGTGAGTTTTTGGGGTTAGCGTAGAAGGAGAATGGCATTAAAGGTTGATAAAAGTACAACACTTTCCATTGTTCACTGCATTTGTAAATAAGTCTTAGAAACAGCATAACTTGTAGATCTCTAATATATACAGATAGCCTCTGGAACTGTAATGAGGTTATCCGTGATTTTTCACTTGTTACTAAAGGACATGAATCTTTCCAAAGGGCAAGGCTAGTGCATTTACTCAGACTCCTACGCAAATTGTCCCAGGATCCTAATTTGATGTACCTCAGTGGAGAGTGATTAGGGTCAGAGGACTTAAGCTGTATTCTAACACATATTAGATTTAAATAATCCTGTCTCATCTCTTCTGGCTCCTAACCAGTTTATTTTAACACTGAGTTTGTTTGTAAAGTCTAAATGAATTTTAACAGCATCTAGTGACATTTTACTAGAAAACAGACAAACTCTAGCGATTCAGGTTCCAAAGTGTATCAGTGTTCAATTTTTGAAGGTTTCTCAGTAGACTGAACTTGCCGGAGATCCTTATTGTTCATACAAAATAGATTGGGATAATATCCTCAGAGTTAATCTATTTAAAATGAATAGTGATCTTAGATCCTTTTGGCACTGGATTAGGAAGAAAGTGATATTACTGTGGAGTTAGTCCCACTTCCAGGCTGTGCAATGGTTTTTCTCAAGCAATTATGAAGCTGTACAACCTGTACCTTTAAGATAACTGTGGAAGATATAATCTTTTAAGATTAGACTATTCTACTGATAAAATTTATCTTTTTCTCTCTCATTAAACATTTAAAGTATTTAATTAACAGACCCTATTCAAGAATTTCTGGGATGAATGAAGGCATATTCATATTTTCTGAGAGTACCTTATTCAGTCTTATTTTAAAAGTCTAAATCACATATAAGGTATATATGTGTTTTTAAATAACTTAGTCAGAAGGAAATGAGTAATAATAATCCCCTGTAATTAACAGGGGCATCTACAGCTAGATCAGGTTGCTTAGAGTTTGCTCCAGTCTGATTTTAAATGTTTCCAGGGACTGGGAGTCCACCACCTCTCTGGGCAACCTGTTCCAGTGATTCACTGCCCTTATCATTAAAAAAAACTTTTTTCTTATACCCAATATAAATCTTGTCTCTTTTAGTTTGAAATTATTTCCCCTTGTCCTATCAGAAAAGACCTTATAAAGAGTTTATTTCCTTCCTTTTCATAGCTCTTTTTGGATACTGAAAGGTCACTATCATGTCTCCCTGGAGTTTTCTCCAGGTTGGACAGCCCCAGCTCTCTCAGCCTGTTCTTGTAAGGGGATACCCCTTGCATCTACACTCTTCCTAAACTGGTAATTTGCTGGAAGCATCTAACTTTATCACTATATAAAATACATAAATCATTTTTCATTACATAAACTATTACCTTAACAGATCAGGATGAGAAATGAAAGCTTGTTTTCTTTTGACACTAGGACATCTATGTAGGGGAAAATAGGAAATGTATTAAGAAAGTAAGCAACTGATCACAGACAAAATGGGTGGATCTTTTACACTGAGTTATAATATCAAACTGCACTAGGGCAACAGGGAATTCAAAAGGTTATGCTTCTTTGCATTTGTAAATACATAGATGTTTAAAAAATATGTTCAATGTTTTTAAAATATGATTCAGCAAAGAGAAAAAGCAGTGTAGTGAGGTAAAAAGATTATTTATCCTGTGGCCAGTGTGCTTCAAATTGACCAGAGAAAGTAATCTAGTCAGACTTTATTAAACTGATTCTGCAGTACATCCCCAATGCCTGGAAGCATTGTCTGAGCTGGTCTGCAGTCCAATCCTACTTTAGGAGGTTTGCCAACTATTTAGCCTTTTCTAAGTAGAAAAAGAGTCACAAAAAATTAATTGCTGCTAACAGTTTTTATAAAGAAAATCTAAAATGTTGATGATGTATGACTTATGAAAGAAGCTGCATTAAAGATAATGGTATTTAAATAACTCTGAGCACATCCTTTTTATTTTGATCAAGACATAGCAGATATTGCAGGCTCAAAAACCAGCCTAAAGAGCTGCTGCTGGGTTATATAATCTTTGAGCACTCATCCAAGGCAGTCCTGAAGGCAAACACAGAGAGCAGAATTGCTAAGGGGTTTTGTTTACTTCAACAATTTCTCTCATTGCATGACAATCCCTGTCCCATAAGCTGGCAGAGTTGATGGTGGCTGTTTCAGATTCTTACAGGAAAAATAAGCTCAATTTATGTAACAAAATGTTTCCCACAGATGACCTAAAAAGCACACCCAGAAAATAAGTGCAAACTGTTATCAGTCCTTGCTGGCATTTGCAGGTGTGTAAGTTTCCTTTCATCATCCTTTGTATGTAGGTTAAACCAGAGAAAGTTCCCATGTCTCCTGGTAAGAAGATTGCATGGAGAAATTCTACTGGAACAGGCTACCCAGAGAGGTTGTGGATGCCCCATCCTTGGAGGTGTTCAAGGCCAGGTTGGATGGGGCCCTGGGTAGCCCGGTTTAGCATTAAACATGGAGGTTGGTGGCCCTGCATGTGGCAGGGGGGTTGGAGATTCAAGATCCTTGAGGTCCCTTCCAACCCTGGTTATTCTGTGATTCTGTGATTCTTAGATGACACTACAGTGAACAAGTTTCCCATGTTAAATGAAGGAAATAAATCACTACTTTTAATAGAATCATAGGATCATTTCATGCACATCTGTCAATTTCAGGTGATACTGCGTTCTCCTGGGCGCAATCCCCTTCACTGTATCACTGAAGATAGGATAATATGCTGTGTGGTTTCCTTTCACACAAGAATAATATAGCCCCTTTTCACTGAAAAAGGTCAGAAAATCACAACTTGTTGATTACGCTCTTCAAGAAATTTCTCTCTGTTTTCTATTTTGCCTGAAGTACTGCCATTGCACAACATTCCACCTCGAGTCTTAGGTCTACATATATTTCTGATTGTCACTCTCAGACAAGTAGCACTACTTGTGTAATCCTCTGATGCGTATTAATGCCTCAACATTACTGACTCTGTCTTCTCTCCTTCTGCATACGTCTTCTATTTTTTTGTGAACTTTTGTCCTTCAAATCACATGTCAGTAGAGAAACAGACGTCTGCCATTACTCTAGTAATGAATTCTCACTGTCTTTCCTTTTTGCTTCAAACAGGAAAGCTTTGCATTTACAGCCCAGAAGGCCAACGGTATCTGAGGCTACATTAAGAGAGGGGTGGTCAGCAGGGCAAGGGATGTGATTGTTGCCCTGTACTCTGCCCTCATGGGTCCCCATCTGGAGTACAGAATCCAGGTCTGGGGCCCCCAGCACAAGTGGAGCTGTTGGAGAGGGTTCAGAGGAGGTCCATGAAGACTATCAGAGGGCCGGAGCCTCAATGAAGAAGGTGGTGTTCAAGGCCAGGTTGGATGGATCCTGAGCAGTCTAATCCAGTGCTTGATTTAGAGGTTGGCAACTCTGCCTCATGGCAAGAAGATTGGAACTGGATGATTCTTAAGGTCCCTTCTAACCCAAGCCATTCTATGATTCTTTGTTTCAATGATTTTGTGATTGAATTCTAATCTCCGTTCTTTACTGGATGAGGCTGGGAATGTGACCACTGAGGACAAGGAAAAGGCAGATGTTCTGAATGCTTTCTTTATGTCTGTCTTTGAAAGTCAGACCAGTTATCCTCAGGGTACTCCACCCTCTGACCTGGTAGTCCTGGCTGGGGAGCAGACAAAAACCCCCACGATTCAGGAGGATGCAGTCAGAGATGTACTACTCCAACTAGACTGCCACAAGTCCATGGGGCCAGATGAGATTCACCTGAGAGTGCTGAGGGAATCATCAAATCATAGAATTGCAAGGTTGGAAACTGCCTGCAAGACTATCTAGTCCAACCATCCTCCCATCACCATTGCTATTATAGTCGTCTAAACCATATCTTGTAGCTCCTCATCCAGATGCCTCTTAAACACTGCCAGGGACAGTGATTCTACCACCTTTCCAGGCAGGCCATTCCACTGTCTAACCACCCTCTGAGAGAAAAAGTTTTTCCTTATGTCTAACCTTAACCTCCTCTGGTACAGCCTGTGGCCAATTCCTCGGGGCCTTTTGTTGCCTGGGAGAAGAGGCCAAACCTTTCCTCATCACAACCTCCCTTCAGGAAGTTGTAGAGTGCAATGAGGTCTCCTCTGAGCCTTCTCCAGACTAAGCAATCTCAGCTTTGAACACACTCCAGAGATTCAATGTCTTTCTTGTAGTGAGGGGCCCAAAACTGAACACAGTACTTGAGGTGCGGCCTCACCAGTGCTGTGTACAACAGGAAAATTACTTCCCTGTTCCTGTTGACAACACTGTTTCTGATGCAAGCCAGGATGGCATTGGCCTTCTTGGCCACCCAGGCACTCTGCTGGCTCGTGTTCAGCCAAGCATCAATCAATACCCCCAGTTCCCTTTCCTCTTCACAGTCATCCAGCCACTCATCCCCAAGCCTGTAGTGCTACATAGTGTTTTTGTGGCCGAAGTGCAGGACCTGGCATTTGGTCTTGTTGAACCTCATCCCATTGGCTTCAGCCCAGCTATCCAGCCTGTCCAGATCCTTCTGTAGGGCCTAGCTACCCCCAGGCAGATTGACACTTCCAGCCAACTTGGTGTCATCTGCAGACTTACTGAGTGTGCACTCAATGCACTCATTCAGGTCATCAGTAAAGATATTGAAGAGGACAGGCCCCAGCACCGACCCATGGGGAACATCACTCATGACCAGTCACCAGCTGGATTTAACTCCATTCACCACCACTTTCTGGGCCCAGCCCTCCAGACAGTTCCTTACCCAGTCAGGAGTGTATCTGTCCAAGCCATGGGCTGCCAGCTTCTGCAGGAGAATGCTGTGGGAGACAGTGTCAAAGGCTTTGCTGAAGTCTAGGTAGACTACATCAACAGCCTTTCTCTCATCCACCAGATGGATCACTAGATCATAAGAGATCAGGTTGGTCAAGCAGGACCGGCGCTTCGTGAACCCATGCTGTCTAGGCCTGATCCCCCAGTTGTCCAACACATGCCACATGATCTCTCTCAAGACAATATGATCCATAATTTTCCCCGGCACTGAGGTCAGGCTAACAGGCCTGTAGTTTCCTGAATCCTCCCTGTTCTTGTAAATGGGAGTCACACTGGCAAGCCTCCAGTCTTCTGGGACATCACCAGTCAAGAAGGAGCACTGATAGATGATGGAAAGCAGCTCAGTTATCACATCCACCAGTTCAGGCTTGGAAAAAACAAGCAGTGAATAATTGACTCAGAGGTGGGTGTCGAGCCAGAAACATTGGGTTCTTTGATTATGGGGCAGTTTTCTCAGCCGATGGCCTGTTGTCTGTCCCTGGAATCCACATATTTCAAAGGGGATAACGAATCCTAGAGCAGGAGCTAGTGGGGCTTATTGAAAGAGCTTTAAACTAGCTACTACGGGGGAAAGGGACAAAACAGGCCTCACAAGAGATGAGCCCAGGGAAATGATGTTTGAGCTGGCGGGGAGGCAGATGACTCAGCTGAACTGTACCAATACAGAAGGGCAACAAGCAGGAGTTAGAAGCAATTGTGCAGCAGGCTAACTATGACCTAGATTGCTATTACTGAAGCATGGTGGGACCACTCCCACCGTGGAGTGCTGCAATGGATGGCTACAAGCTCTTCAGATGGGATAGACGAGGAAGGAAGGATAGTGGTGTGCCCCTTCATATTAAAGACTGTTTTGATGAGCTTAGGGTTGGGAATGATAAAGTTGAGTGTCTTTGGGTAAGGACTGGGGGAAGGCCTGTAGGGGTGACTTTTTGGTGGGAGTCTGTTATAGACCACCTAATCAGGATGAAGAAATGAATGAGATATTCTATGGGCAGCTTGCAGAAGTCACGTGATCGCCAGCACTCGTTCTAGTGGGAGACATCAACTTTCCTGATATATGTTGGAAATATAATACAGCACAGAGGAAGCAGTCCAAGAGGTTTCTAGAGTGTGTGGAAGATAGCTTCCTTACACAGCTGGTAGGAGAGCCTACCAGGGGCTATGTCCTGCTAGACCTGCTCTTCACTAACAGAGAAGGACTGGTGGGAGATGTGTAGGTAGGGTACTGTCTTGGTCAGAGCAACCATGAAATTGTAGAGTTCTCTATTCTTGGAAATGTCAGAAGGGTGACTAGCAAACCTGCTATCTTGAACTTCAAAATGGAGGATTTTGACCTGTTCAGGATGCTTGTAGCACGAGTCCCTTAGGAGTTGCTCCTTAGGGTAAAGGGATCCAGGAAACCTGGACACTTCTCAAGACGGAGAACTATTGTTGAGAGATGGAAGAAAAAGAGGGTCTATGTTCTCTGAAAGAAGGGACGGGCTACTTGGGGAGATTACAAGGAAGTTGCTAAGGTATGCAGGGAGGAAGGTAGGAGGGCAAAAGCTCAACTTGAACTCAGATTGGCCACTGCAGTAAAAGAAAATAAGAAATCCTTTTCTTAAATATATCATTGGTAAGAGAAGAACTAGGGAGAATTTCTATCCTTTACTTGATGCAGCAGGGAATGTGACCAGAGGATAAGGAGAAGGCTGAGGTCCTCAACACTGCCTGTACATTTGCCTTTAATAGGCAGATCAGTTATACTCTGGGCACTTTATGCCCTGATCTGGAAGCCTGGAATGCTATGCAGAATACACCCCTGGTGATTAGTTAGAGACGATTAGAGAACTCTTCCTTCCTCTGGACTGTCACAAATCCATGGGACCGGACAGACTTCATCCTAGAGTGCTGAGGGAGCTGGCAGGAATGATTGCCGAGCGACACTGGGCCATCTATCAGTGCTCCTGGTTATCTGGAGAGGTCCCAGAGGCTTGTCGATGTGACTCCATCTACAAGAAGGGCCATAAGGAGGATCCGGGGAACTACAGGCGTGTCAGCCTGACCTTGGTACCAGAGAAAGTTATGGAGCAAATCATCTTGGGTGAGATCACATGCCATGTGCGTGGTATCCAGGGGATCAAGCCCAGCCAGCACGGGTTCATGAAAGGCAGGTTGTGCTTGACCAACTTCATCTCCTTGTATAACTGGGTGACCAGTTAGATGAGGGAAAGGCTGTCATTGCTGTCTACCTAGATTCAGCAAAGCCTTTGACACCATCTCTCACAGTATTCTTCTAGGGAAACTGGCTACCCATAGCCTGGACAGGTATACTCTTCTTTGGGTAAGGAACTGGCTAAAAGGGCCATGCCCAGCAGGTAGTGGTTAATGGAACTAAGTCCAGCTGGTGACCCATTACAGTACTGGGGCCTATCTTGTTTAATATCTTTATTGATGACCTAGATGAGGGGATTGAGTGTACTCTCAGTAAGTCTGCTGATGACACCAAGCTGGAAGATAGTGTCAATCTGCCTGAGGGTAGGGAGACCTCGGAAGGGATCTAGATAAGCTGTATCACTGGGCTGAGGTGAATGGATGAGGTTCAACAGGGCCAAATGCCAGGTCCTGCACTTTGGCCACAACAACCCCATGTAGCGCTATAGGCTTGGAGATGAGTGGCTGGATGACTGTGAAGAGGAAAGGGACCTGGTGGTGTTGATCCTCGGCTGAACATGAGCCGACAGTGTTCCGAGGTGGCCAAGAGGGCCGATGCCATCCTGGCATGCATTAGAGATAGTGTAGCCAGCAGGAGTAGAGAGCTAATCATCCCTCTTACTCAGCACTGGTGAGGCTGCACCTCAAGTACTGTGTTCAGTTTTGGGCCCCTCACAAGAAAGACATTGAGTCTCTGGAGTGTGTCCAGAGAAGGGCAACAAAACTGGTGAGGGGTCTGGAGCACAAGTCTTAAGAGGAGCGGCTGAGGCAGCTGAGATTGTTTAGTCTGAAGAAGTTTCATGAGAGAGCTTATTGCTCTCTATAACTGCCTGAAAGGAGGTTGCAGTGAGCTGGGAGTTGGCCTCTTCTCTCAAGTAACTAATGATAGGACTAGAGGGAATGGCTTCAAGCTTCAAGCTGTGCCAGGGGAGATTCAGGCTACATGTTAGGAAATACTACTTTTCTGAAAGAGTGGTCAGGAATTGGAATGAGCTGTTCAAGGAGGTGGTGGAGTCACCAACCCTGGAGATGTTCAAGGAATGTTTGGACGTTGTGTTGAAAGACATGATTTAGTGAGAACTATTGTTGGTGAGTGGATGGTTGGACTGGGCGAACCTGTGGGTCTTCTACAACCTTGGTGATTCTATGATTGATGTATGTGGAAATGGAAATTTTCAGGGTGCATATGATTTAGATATCCATGGAAGGAATTTTGCCTTACAGAGTGCTTCCTGGGACTTAATTCTGTTTTAAAATCATTTGACCAGTGCTGTCATGCTTCCACCATACTTCCTGATACGTGTTGTTTCACTTATATACATTTTATTTCAGGGAACTTTGTGGAACTATTTCATTTCTTATGTCTGCAAAAATATAGATTAGAATTGCTCAATCCTGAATGACATATCACAAAAAAAAAAAAAAGAACAAGCAAATAATGTCAAGTACACAAAATTAAAGGCAATTATATGCTATTTTATATACATTTTTTAAAAAAAGCAATAAAATGTCAGTTTTGAACATTCTCAGTGATCACTAGAGATTAGCTGTTATGTTTTTTATTCACTGTTGTCTTTCAAGTAGAAAACCAAATCCCTAGCCTGTTCCTTTAAAATTCCTAGGTTTTGTATGTGCAGTGCTCATTCAATTATTTTATATATTTATTTGCTTGTATGATGGCTTTATGTTTGGAAGGCTGCCTGAGGAGAGATGCCTGAAGGAAAAGAGGGAATCCGACAACTATAAAAATATCTTTTCACAGCAAAAAAAGCATGAATATGATGGCTGATCTCTCCCATGTTAATGCTACATCTGCATATAACAGAGGAGACTGCATCGCTATCACCCTGGTGTGATATTTTTGTAAGATGCAGTTAGTACAATGCTGTGACATTTACAGTGTTTGCACTGCATTTACTGGCAGATCTGCTAATAACAGCAGATCTATTCCTGGCCATATCGAGTAGAATGCTGCCTATTCACTCTCTCCTCTCTGCACTGGTTTCCTGCCGTAACGTATGTTACATTTAGAACTTTGATGTTAACTGAAGGCCAGCCAAAGAAGGACTTGGAATCTGAACTCTTTCATATTTCAGATATGTGGTGGGATTAAATTTCCAGATTAGTAGTGATTCCTCTGATGTTAGTGTTGGGTTGTTTCCAGATCCATATGGGATCTAATTTCTAATGCAGCCAAGAACTTAAAGACAAGCTGAAGAAATGTGGAACAAGCTGACAAAAAATTATTACAGGCAGAATAACAGTGAAAGATTCACATCATTTTCCACATCTTACAATTTTTTGTAGGTTTACAGAAAAAACTGAACTCTAATTCTGATTTGAAATTAAATTTTCCTCTTGCTCTAAACATTAAGCTCTACACATCTGACATTCAGAATTTTCTGTGAAACTTGTGACATGATGTAAACTACATTTTGTTATACAGTTAGAGAAAATGAAAAATTTTGCCTTGAAGTTATTCAGAAATTACAGTGACATTTATTTTTTTATTCAGTGGTACAAAGGTTTATACTCATGTCATCTGTGAAATACACATCTGTGTAAATATTAAGTGATTAGATCAAAAGAAAACTCATTTTATTATCCTGAAGTAACTAATTTTTTCAGCTAAGCATTAAGTTTACTTTTTAAGCTGATCATTCATGCTTTCTCTGACAAACAGGAGAAAACTAACTCTGCATGCCTCAGACAACTACTTTATTGAAGAGAGATGAATGATTCTCTGGAGGCTCCTTTCTCCATGCTGTGATCCTAGGCAGTTATTCTGTCTTAGACATATGGTGTTTATACAAGTCAGTGTTTTCACACAACTCCGTGTTCCTTGCCTTTGTGCAACTCTTATACGCAAAAACCACGGAGCAGTGTAAAATACGACCCCCATTTTACAACAATCCCAAGAGAATTTTTTTATTTATTTTTTTTTTTTAAATGAATTTCACCTGCCTGGAGAAGCTATGACAGAAATAAGATTTTCATGGTTTTCCATTACTCTCTGTAAAAGCAGAGGAAAAAAAGTTTGTTAGATCTATGAATAAAAGGAAATAGGCTGAAAAGTGCTAATTCATAATGAAACTAACTTGTCAAACTATTTTCATAGCACTGTCTGTATAAAGATTAAAAAAAACCCAACACCTCTCATGCTTTAACCTTTAAGTTATTAGCCCTTATAAATTTAAACTACTGCTTACATTGTAGATATGGAAGAGAAAAATTTAAGCTAACAGGATAAAACAGGACCTTTTCTTCTTGCTCCCATGGCTGGGTTTTTAATATGTTATCATTCTTCTCTCTCTCTCTAAATCAGTAAATTGAGAGATGCTAATCACTTAAAAAGCAGCTACACTTCTTGTGCATGCATAACACATAGTAAAGGTGCATTTGAGCCTCCTTGGACAGGAGAAAGGACAGATCCAATATAGTGCTTCAGTGTGGGGAGGCATTTTTTCCCAGTACCTTTCCCAAAACATTAGCATAAAAAAATATCTCTAAAATGCCTGTAGCAGAAATCAATATACGCAGTAGGATCTCAGCACAACAGATGAAACTGAAGTGCATGAATAGCGAATTGCACTGCAGCCAGCTTTTTAGGTTGTGGGAGCTTCAGTTACCACATTGTCCCCTTTACAAGGCATGAGGATGCAACACGTTTGTAGCAGAGTAATGTGAGCATTCCCTGCATCCTCATCACATGAAAGGCTGAACCCATCACCACTCACAAAGAGCATATGCAGCTGGAGTAAATTCAGCCTGGACACTCTATGAACTGTTAACATGAGGTTTTCATGTCAAATTTCAACTGGATTCCAAGAATCAATAGCTGCTATTGTAATTTTCCTATGGGCTACTATTAAATTATTTCAGAATTCTAAAAACTTGTTAAAATGTATTAAAAATCATGCTGTGATAAATCTGGAAAGGTGAAACAAGCAAGCAAAAAAACTTTTGAAAATTATATTTGTTATGCAAAAACAATTGTCCATTTGCACATCAATATGCACTATTTTGCATGTATACAGTCTGAGTACAGGCTTTCCTGTCTTGTCAACATCATGATATGTCAGCAGGTGCTTATATTTAAAAATCAGTAAAAAAAACCCTCTCCCCTAAGAAATCATGTCACGTTACACAAAATTATATGCACAAGAATTCACCACACAGGGGCCTTGTATCACTGTTTCTTTGGTAAAGCAGCTGACTAGAACTACAGCTGCAATAACCGCTCTTTCAAGCTGTGAAAAACACTGGATTTCACAACCACTCTTCCATCCCTGAATAATCAGATTTCTCTTTCAAGTTAAAGAGGACATGTGAGGCATACAGGTACCATTCTGATATAAAGCTTTTTGTCATACAGCTGAGATACAGGTAGTGGTTTGGCTGTGAACGCACTGAAAAGGACAACTTATTTTAAGAGTGAACTCAGGTCATATGTTTCTAAACATTCTTGAGCAAACATTAGGCATCTTAACAGTGTGTGATGGCCTTGTCTTCCTGCGTAGACTTGACTGATCCCTTAGATAACAAGAATTTACCTACAGGCTCTATAGGATTCCTATATTTAGCCATAAACAACGGAAGTAATGGAACATACTGTATTTTCCTTCTGCTCCAGTTAGTGTTAAGTGTTACAAAAATTAACTGATACAGACTGTTATATTCCTTCCACCAAAATCTTTGTGGAAAGTGACATCGCCATGTGCTTTGTAACTAGTGAGACTTTTTTTCCCCATGTACTTTGTTTCTAAATAAAGCAACAACAATTTTGCCCTCCTCCCTTTTGTATCTGGTTTCTAATGCTGTGATATTAATAAGGAGTGACATGTATAAAGCCTGTGTTTATGTTGGTGGAGAGTATTTTTACAAGATATGTAGTGTAGTGCTCCAAGATGAGGACATATTATGGTGATGCTAGTAAGGTAAGGGAAGTTTTTCAACACAAACAAACCAAGAAACAAAGAAAAAAAAGCATGACCCAAAAGGCAAACAAAAACCCAAACCACCCAACCAATGAAACAACATCAGTTAAACCACTATATGGTTATTGTACATACTGAGTAATTATTTTTTGTCATTTCAAATAATGTAATATTCATAACTGCACTTCACAAAAAGCACTGTGATGATATCTGCCTGTTCTATGCAGAATTTACTTTAACATAGGATTAGATTCAGCCTCAAAGTGAAAAATAAGAATGGAAATGCTTTGAAGAATGGAAATCTCATAGCAGCAGGTAATGGCATAATGGAGAGCTGTAGTGCAGCTGACCCACCTTCTTCATCTTGCCCTTCCTCAGGATTCTCTTCAATTGAATGTCAGTAAATTCCTTAAGCACTCAGCACAGATTTCCAGAGACCAACCTGCATTATTTGCGAATGCTCGTTAGTAGAAGTGGCACAATACCATGATGAGACTCCTCTTCCACTGTGCTGCATCAAATTCCTTCTTCCTTTTTCTCAGTGAGGCAGCAGAAGAGGTTACTTTCTAGTGATACTCTCAGTAGCTCTCAGTAGCCTTAATACATAGAAATTTCTAGCACCAGATTCCAAGTCTTTCTTTCCTCAAGTTTCATCAAGGTAGATGGTTCTCTACTTATCTGCTGGAGGAAAAAGAGAAGTCAGTTCAAGCTACTGGACTATAAATTCAGTAACAATCTATGCAACAAGATTTTGGATCTTCTATGCTGCAAGTAACAGAACCAATACTTTTTGATGTGAAAAGTGAGGAGATAAAGCTATATTCTTTCCTAAAATCCATTTTAATACAGTGCTCAGGCATGGCCTGCATAAATCCCAGAAGTTAATGATCCTTGTTAGTAATCCTAAACTTTTAGATCATGTTAAGAATATCGCTATTCATTCTCCACTTGCATTACTTTCGATAGGACAAATAACTCTATTTCCATACTTAGATTTTTGATCTTCTCTGAAGGTTCCTACAACTTGTAAAACTGAACTTGTGTGCATTTTTCTAAACAAGATGATTAAGAAGTTATGTTACTAATAGCACAATAGCTTCATGCTTTTATATTTATTAACAATCAGAAAGTTTTTTTATTAGCGCTACATTGAAAAATATCTCAATGTTCTGTTATATTAGGTGCCACAGAAGTTTTCATACTCAAAATATTACATGTCTAAATATTACACATAATATCCTGCTCATCAGAAACACTCGTCAGTTGCTGACTTCCTATCCTGTATTGTTTCTTTTCCTTAAAAGTACTCTGAGGTTGTCAGTGTTGTTTAAAGCCATATGTAATCACAATGAGGCTGAAGACTGTGGAACAGTGAAGTTCCACTTCCCAATAGTATATGAGGCATGTTACACAAAGTAGTTCAGCAATTATGGGTGAATATACCATTCTTCCCCATTTTCGATTCTTCATCTAAATGGTTCTTCACTATTCTTCATCTAAATGGCACATATTTCATGTAGGACATGTGACAAATAGCCTCTGTCTTTAATTTTCTATACCCAGCAGTTTACATGATGAACAAAAAAATCATCCGTTACAGATCTGAAGATTTAAATTAATTGATATCATTAAATTGGCAGCTAAAATTTTGACAGATTTTTTGTGACTTTTACCGTAATTGAGTCTAAAGCTTCACCAAATTAAAAAAAGTATATATCACATCTAGTTCCAGAATACTCATTTCTTTCATACTGATTGTCTAGTTATTTTAAGGCTTTTTTAAACCCTACTCTATGCCTGTTTAATTTTGGTCTTGTGCAGTCATTTCACTTCCACCCTTTATGTGTATCTGAGCAATGGCCACAAGAAGTGCTAAGGAGGCATCAGAAAGTCTGCTTCTTGCAATGCTCTCATACAGTTTTCAGAAGTAATGAAAAACTGTATTGCAATTTAGTGGTATCATAAGTACAGTTAATGTTGTGGAAGGATCAGGTCAATGAACTCTGTCTAATGGTGCTCTTTCAACTTAAGAACCAGGATTTTGTCTTTCTGATTTCCAGCTAGAGGACAGAAAAGTGAGAGACTGACATGAAAATTAGGAAAATGAATTATTGGAAACATTTCAGAGGCTTATAAAACATTTTTATGGTCTATTTAGCAAATAAATTCTCAGTAAAAATGACAGAATCTATATGAATAGCTCCAATTCTCTAATTCTCTAAATGCTTACTGTGCAATAAATACTTTAGCCTTTTTTCTCCTTTTGTGCTGACCCATCAGGAAAGAATCAAGGGAAAATGAATGGTATTCTTCAACTAATTTCCAGAAGTACATGATAAAACTTAGTGAAAAATTCCTTTTCCACCTCTCTACAGTGAACTGTCAGTGTTCTTGACATAAGCTTGTAAGGTCTTTTCTTTTAATTAAAGTTATATTATGACAATTATGACGTATCACATCACATGTAAAGACATTTTTTAAAAAAACGTTTTCACTATATGGAGGAATCACTTTCCTTTTCCTTCCCTTCTCTGCCCTGCCATGCCCTGCCCTTCTTTTCAGCATTCAAGTACGTACCAGATATATCTAAACTAGAGAAGCAGAATATGAAGAAATGAAGTAGAAGGTGGTTTTTATGCTTTAGGTGTAATGTTGCCAAATCCTTCAATAATTTTACTCTTAATAACTCGTTTGTATTTCACTTCTGCTAAAAATATCTCAGAAGTCCATAGTGAAGCCATGATTCACAGAATCTAATATTCTGTCAGAAGAAAAATATTTACACAGTCCTCTGACATGCCCTAGGAAAATCAAAAAATTCTTTTAAATAATAATTCATTATTATTTCATAATAATTCATAATTATTTTAATAATAATTCATTGGCATTTTATAGTATATTTGGGAAAAGATGATGTCATAATCATTAATCATCATAACCAAAGTGTTCATTTTAAATCTTCTGAAAACACTAACCCTACAACTGACAAATTCCAGGAAAAAAAAATCTTTATTACTTTTCACTGATTTTGAAAATCTACTTAAACATTTTTTTTTCTGCAAGCAACTGGCACATTTAAAATATTGTGACACACTGGAGATGAATTTTGTGTGAAATCACACAGATTTCAGTTATCTGAGAGCTGATGGAAGAATTCTTTAACAGAAGGTTAGAACAGAACACGGTAAGGCAGAGAGGGCAAAGGGCAAAGTTGGGATTCTATTTTCATTGAAACCTCTTGTCCTTACTACAGAGGTGGAAAACAGTCCAGCATGCACACTTTGAATTTCAATTACTGGTGCTAAATAATGTCAGGGAGCAAAAGAATGCATTTATACCTGTATGGGATTTTGACGTAAAAACAACAAACCATAAATAAACCCTCTATGCATTTAATATCATTTCTATTTAATCAACTGCAGCATTTTCCCACAACATATATATGGAGGGATTTTCCCAGCACAATTTGAAATAGAAAATTATATTAAAATAAATTTGAATAAAATAAAACATGCAAAGTACAACAGCAGAAATATCCATAACTATATGTCAATGGTTTAAAGTGTGGTTCAGCCAATTCCGTGACTAGCGGGGTGGAGGGATTTAGCAAAATCCACTCCTCTGAAAAAGGGAAACAGGGGACCCCAATATTATTAAAAATTAAAATTATTATATTAGATTTTTTTTTTGACCATTTGTAACTCAAGATTACCATGCTTTTACATGTAAAGGAAAACATTACCATGCTTTCCCATAAAGGAAAGACATCATTTTTCACAAGACATCTACATCATGAGATGTAGAACTTGCTACAAACTTGGATTTAAACAGCAGTGACTGAATAATATTCAAAGTAGCTTTGCCTGGGTAAATACTAAAAGAATTATCAGAAATAAGATCTCTACTTCGTTCATTTACTGTCTGAGAACAAAAGCTCAAAATCCAAACATTTCCTCTGTTGCTCAATTTATGAATTGTGGTTTTTTTTTTTTATATCCCAGCCAACTTTTCAATACAAGTAAACAGATTAGACCCACAATGTGACTTGTGGAACAACTGCACAGTCCAATTGACTAATTCATCTATATATGTATATTGAAGAGTTATTTGAGTTAAGTAAGAGAGTGGAGTGTGAAAAAGTTGATTCATAAACCAAGCTGCAATGCAAATGCAGTAATCTTGTTTCAATAGCTGTAGAAGTAGACACATCCTCATCAAAGAGCTATTGAGCTATTGACCATCTAGCTGACATGATGTAAAAGCAGCCCATAAACATATGCACTACAGCTCAGATTCTTGTTGAATATGATACCTGAGATACAGCACAGTGAAAAGATGGCTATACCCCTGCTAAAACCTTTCCTCCATAATCTCATATTTCATTTTCTTCTAAGACACACAACAAAGCTTCTGAGAAAAGGGTACAATGAACTCAGACACAGAGCTGATCTTGTGTACATGTCACAGTAGCTGGCCATGTATTTCATTTTCTTTGACCATGTATTTCATTTTCCTTTTATTCTCTTCCTGCCAAATAGAGAACTGATTGCAGTTCTGTTTGGATGCAGTAGGGGTGCTGGAGACTTGCTGCATCATTCTGAATGGCAAAACATGGAAAACCTACTTTTCCTTCTCTTCTCTCCCGGTACTGCCAGGCAGCCAAGTGCTCTGTTCTGTCATTTCCTTGGTTAGGTCTGGACCATTAAACCGCAAGGAGACAACCAGAACAGCTCCAGCTCCCACCACACTTTCTTTGATGTTGGTCAGCAATTTAGCAATCCAGACTGGGAAGCAATACCCTTGCCAAAGTCACTTCCATCTTACTTTCTATGTCTGCAGTACTTCCTTCAAAATTCTGCCCAAATCTGAATACTTGCATATCATGGAGGCTAGGCCTGATGCTCTCCTAATTGCCTTATATTTGGCAGATGCTCCCCTGATCTCCCAATCCTTACATTTTATATTATTCTGTGATAATATTCAGAACGTCAGTAGAGACACTTTGTATTTCCAACTTACCACATCATACCTGGCCCTGTGGCTGGTATTCACTAATCTGCAAATGCTCTCGTTCCAAAACACATGCCGGATCTTGGGCTCTGGGCAACTGAAGCCTGAACCTGTCGTGAACATGACATATACAGCTACTAGAGGCAGCAGGTTCTGAATATTCAGCAATGTTAGAGCAGTATGCTACATGGGCTCTACATTGTGAACATTATTTATAGTTCACTTGTGAGTCAATTGTTTGCAGCACTTGCTAGAGGTAAGTAGGGTTTTCAACCTTAAAAATAGATTTTAAACAATAGGCATGAATGTTCCCTTATATACGTATACATGCCCAATGCAGAGCTACAGCTGGACCTCAGAACAGAAGCAAATATCTGTGTCAGCACAGTAACAAATAGGGCCTGCTACAAATGTAGGGTTAACCTGATGAAGTGACATTGCTTTTCAAAGTCACTCCAGTTCATCACATGGAACTGAATGCAGATGTGGCTAAATACAAGCGACTCATGGTTACTCATCATTATATGTCACTTCAGACATTCAGCTATACACTGACAATGGTACTGGAGCCAGATATGCTACAGTGTAAAAAACATGGTGGAAGGGGAAAGATCATTTTTGTCTGTACATTGCACCTGTGGTCAAGAATACACCAAGTTCAGTTCAGAAAATTGTTTTCAATATCCTATAATGTGTGTTAAGTTGAATTTCTTAAAATATTTCTATACTGTGAAGAAATATTTAACTTCCAGGCCTCAGAATTTCAGGATTATAGGGATTTTTTTTTTTTTACAGTAATGTTGGTCAATCCTGAAACAAGTGGGGCAGTTCATTGCTTTGTTCTTGTTTGTCAGCTCTGGTCAGGTAATGAAAACTCTTACAGTTTGATGTAACATGAAATTGAAATATAGATGTTAATAATACAAAAAATATTTTAATATTATATGACACTAACATGATAAAACAACTATCACAAAGGAATCTTAAGGAGTCCTAAATGATTCCTGACATTTAGAGATACTTGTTAGCCACCTAACACATCCCAACATGCATATTTATTTCTGTGGAACTTTACATGTTAGTAAAAAATATTTTAAGGATCATTTCTATATGAAGAAACATATCTGGATGAAGATAGAAATATCTAAGCTAGTTCTTTTTGTCATACTATATTATCATCACAAAAGGACTTTAGGGAGAATAGATTCTAAAAACACAGTCTAGGTTTGGGCTAAAATCAGCATGCTCCTAATCAAAATCTCTGGTTTGAGTCTAATTAGACATGAATGGGTCCATCCTTGCTTTTTGTAAAACAAAAATCTGACCTGGATTAAGAAAATAATAGTAACAATTATAGTTTTACCCAATTGTACATGACTAAATTTCACTCAGAAAAAAAAAAAAAGTCCTGGGTGGGAATGGCTATTGTACTAGGAAGAATCTTTATTTTTGTCCTCTAATTCTTGCAACTGAAACGTATTGTTTCAACAACCATTTCCTCCCTCAGTCCTCTTACTTCAGGAGAATACTGGAGTGCTGTAAGTGTCAGTATAGATAACACCTTCGCATGTATGCTGCTCACTGACCTTAAATTACATGAATAAAAGGCCAAGAGGAACCATGGTGGAATAAGATGCGGTGTTTTTGTAAGGAATGCATGTTTTATATTATTTGGCATTATGCTATTCTGTTCAGAATTAAAAGATGGATTATTGTGGATTTGTTTTCTTTTAGGAATTAGGGCTGGCCCTGGCTTAGCTTCAGTACTGCAGAGGTATTAACTGCAATGCATTTCTGTCTTACAGCTTCATCCCATTTAGCCATTGTGACTTTGGAGTGACTTCCAAAGCAATCCAATCAGAATGAGTTGGCAGATTAATGTTAACTTTCATGTCAGGACTGAAAGCAATGCAAAATGAAAATGCTAAAAGAAGAGGCATTGCACCAGCCATAGTGAGCTAAAAATAAAACTGAACTGTCTCATGTGAGCTAATGAGTCTTTGTTTAATCTACAAATGGGTAAAGCATTAGTAAATGCTCTTTGTTTATATTAATCACCCTCAAAATTTAAATAAAATTGATAATACAGCCTCTGGCAAGTATAGGAGATTGTACCTAAGGGCTGCTCTTTATTCATTTAAAATTTTGGATTATCAGAAAAGTTTCCATCTTTCTTCGCCTTGGCAGCCACTGAGTTTTTGATAAATTTTCTATTGCAACTTCCCAGAAACTGATTGCTGGCAAGATTAGAAAAAGATTGTTTCACCTTTAGTTTGGGCAAGGATTCCTCCTTGCAACAGATCCTAATTGTGTGGGCTGGTACATTTTAGGGGTCAGAGTCCAAGGGGAAAAATTTGAAATAGTATTAAATAACTTCCTTCATAAAATTTGTATATTTGTTCTAATTCAAATATCAAAGATCAATAATCAGAAGTGCATCTCTTTGGCAGGACTGTGCTACAACTGTGAACATCTTGTATTGTCATGTGTGACTCATGCTTCTATTCTAACATTCATTCATTCTATTCATGCTTCTAGCCTAACACATTTCCCTTAGTCTGATGATTACATTTCTACTACAAGTTAAAATACTTTTTTCTTCTCACCTGCATAGCACTAACTATGGAGAAGGATATGTTTTGGCCTAACAACATTGGAATGTTATATATTATTGTACCTACTTTGCTATTTCTGTTCTCCAGAAATGCAAATTAATAAATACATTAACATGTAACATGCAACGTAACAAACAACACGTTACTGTTATCGGTCTGGTTAAACAGTTACTAACTGTCATTTATCACTTACTTAAACACCAAACAGTAAGCCTGAAATTTGTTTTTCAGCTTTAGGAGAGCTATTTCTTCAGAAGAACTTGTTAATCTTTGAGAGAAATAGAGGCTTGGATCTCTGTGATGCAAGGGAATAGTATCTGTTGGCACTAGTATGACTGGGATGTTCTTAACATTGACACAAAATACTAATGTTACAGAGCCAAACAGCAATATCCCCATTTTGGTCTTCCCATGTCTGTAAGTAAAGTTGATGACTTCCTAGTCATAATAAAATGAAATTAGGTTTGCTGTTCTTACAACATTAGATTTTTTCTTTTCACCAGGATGCTTTTTCTCTTTCACTGAAAACAAATTTCCTGTGTTAGAACACGATTCATATAAATCAGTATTCATGTGTTTCTGTAAACAGAATTAATAACCCCTTAATTTAATATATAAATGCACATCACAGTACTGTATTTATACCAAGATTAAAATATCTTTTCTTATTCATAATAGAATGAAAGTCTTAATATATAAGCCCACACATTTTGCTTCTTGTTTGCTGGGTACTACATGATAGGAGGAAAAATAGCAATAAAAATAGTAGCCATTTAGCAGCAGCAATAATATAACAAAAATTGCAGGGATAATTTCTCATTTTCACACATGGCACGTTTGCTTTCTTAAAAGTATACTGATGCACTGAGCAGTAAGTAAATTAACATTTCTCTGGGGTCTAGCTGCTGTATTATACATAGAACAACCAGATAATGTGGACATGAAAATTTCCCTGTACTAACCATATGCAATTATTCTAATGATAACATTTTAGGCTAATAATATTGTCAACTTAATATAATCTGCATAGTTACTGACATTTTCTAGAAGGTCAAAATCTGAAACATAATTCCAAAAATTAAATATAAAAATGATGGAGCTAAGACCAGCTAATCTCTAATGGAGGAAAGTCACTACATGTAGTTCAGTAGATATAAATTATCAGGTGCATTTGCCTCACTTCCACACTTGGTTGCTTTGTTTATTTTTTTCCCCCAGATTGAATGCGTTTACTCAGGAGGTGGCTACTGTGAGCTATAAGTTCACATGGGATTTCAAGGTGGTGGGGAGTTCCTCCTGCTGCATTTCATCTGATGCCAGCAGAATTCATCCACAGTGTTGCAGTTCTTATGTAATGTCATAGGGCTAAAAGCTGATTTTCCTCCCATTTCCAGCAGTATGCAGCTTTCATTCCTTCTTCTGCAGTGTCACAAATCACTAAACAACAAAGTTTACAATCCTGAAGATCTGAATGCCAAGTGTTTTGAACCTTGGACCTAGCTAACCTTTAGGTAATGTAAATGGGGCAAAACAATCTTCAATACATTACCTTGTTTCTTTTCAGAGGTTTAAACACAAAGAAAAATAAATTTGAAGTGGTGATATTTATAATTTCACATTATTTTCTTCAAATGGCATGTTCACAACTAAGATATTATTTAACTGATATTTACCTGTATAATAGAAATCTCTTGTTGGAAGATCGCAGCTTTTCTTTTCTCAACACAGAATACACGAAAATGCATAGAACATTCCCCACAAGTTTAATATAATTTCGTAATGAGGAGTAGCAAATTCTCTACAGAAATCATTTTCTTGCCTTCAAGATTCTTAATATAACATCACTGCTTATACTAGTTGCTACCTACTCCTTTTGAATGTAATAACATCTTGATATAAAACTAAACTGGAACAGGAATGAGCTAGGGATGAAGTGGTAACATACCATGAGTTATGGATATGTTTATTTCTGTGAACACTGCGTTTCATTCATGACTAATACAATAACCTTCTGATTAAAATAATCCTGTTATTTGTCAGACTGGGAGGCTTGTACCATTTCCCATTCCTGGAATTATATAGGGAAAACACAGAAAATAAAAGTATAGTTTTACTCTTGTAGCAGTAATGTATGTTACAAATTCCTCCTATAGCTATAATTTTCTCTAAGAGAACTAGAGAGATAAGCAAGATCAACTCTTACACACTCACAAAATGTGCAGTGCTCTGACAAAATAGCAATGCTTGGTTTAATTCTGATGACCTTGGATCTAGCTCCAGTCTTGCAGACAGAGTCCTTACGCAGAGTGCACAGCCATAGCTAGTACAATATCATTTAATATTTTTTAAAAATTTCAATGTTGTACTGGAGCATTGCATCCAAGCTAAGGGTGGTGTACAAAGCCTAACACATTAACTCAGTTACAGCGCAACAACAAAGTCCAATTTGCAACTTGAGTCCAAACCTCTCCCACAACACAATATAGAAGTACGTAAGTATATTTGTCTTCTGTAGGATGAAATAAACAAGAAAATGATCTGTTAAAACCCTAAACTTTCAAATTCTTCAGCAAGAGCATTTAAACATATCCCATAAATTTTTTACTATTCATCACCTCACAATATTTAAAAATATTGTACATATTATAGCTCTGTTGGAAATGCAAAACATTAAGATAACATTACCAGTTTATGTATACCAAAAGAGGGATTGATGCATTTCATTTTTTCAAAATGTCAAAAAGCAGACTTTTATATATCTAAGAAACTATAGAACACAAATTTAAAGTATAATGGAACAGATTTAGCTATTCTCTTCATGATGAATCTCTGTTACAGTTTAAACAAGATGCTGATGTGTCTTAAATATTGTAAGTTCCTAAATAACAAGTATTACTCTAAAGTAGCAGTTTCCTTTCTTTTTTTTTTTTTTGTTTCCCAAGTATTTTTCAAACAAATGTACATGTACTTATCACACCTGATATTCATCAAATTTGCTGATTTGAACAATGGTATGCAAATAACTTATTTGTTTTTCTGTTGTTCCACTTTACGTTCATTCACTTTATGTCATATTCTGAAAATCTACAAGAGAAGAGAATTTTTTTCTTCACTGCAACTTTTTCCAAGCAGCTATAGAAATAATACATTTTTTCCTCTAAAATTCACATAAAATAGAAAAGTCTTCAGATTCCAGTCAGACCTCTAAGATTAATCAATAGTATTGTCTTAATTTCTTTCTTTTCAGTTTTCAGGTATTATTTATTGTAAAATTCTTTGAAGTAGCGTTTTTATATCATTAGCAAGGAAAAATCTCAGATAAGGTTAATTGTTGGTGCTATTTTTACAGAGGCTATGTAGTGGACTCCTCTTAAACTGTATGCCAATTGTCCAGACAATCCTGACAAAAGCTGATTTTCCAGACTAAGTCCATTTTCGGTATGGCATGTTAAGCCCAGTGGAGTATTTTAAATTCACTATTTATGGTCATTTTTAACAAACTCCTTTCATCCTCTAATAGCCTCCTTCATCCTCTTATGACTATAATTTTTTAAGTGCTGCAGGTGTGCATGATATGCTAGAAGCAGATAACAGACAGTACTGAACTCAAGGGGGTTGCAACTGAAGCTACAGGCTTGGAAATAGTTGTATACCTGCCTAGCTTCTCCCTCTGACAAGGCCCTTGGAACTGTGATCCTGAATCATATCTGATTCAGTGTCATTTAAAGCAGCAATAATTTTAAAATAGACATCAAATTTCAAGTAGAATTAGTTGTAGTGGACCTGATTGGTAGGTTGACTAGTGAACTCCTCAGCCCAGATTTAGGAATTTCCTGAATTAGGGAGGCTTCAGATCTTAAGCACAGGATCCACAGCAGCAAGTAGCTGGGTAAAATTCACCTAAGCCAGCCTGTAACACAGATTAAAAAAAAAAAAAAAAAAAAAAAAAAAAGGTTGTTAAGGACATGAATTCTCCAGGACTGGGGAAAGGAGCTAGTTGCATGTTGGATTCTTAACCCTATCAGTTCATCTGGCTTCTAATAGCCTACTCCGAAAAAGCAAGCAAAAAAATCCCTAACAAAACAAACAATAAAAATCAGGCAGAAATGCTGTTTCTGTTTTATACCATGTCTCAGGGAAAAGACTGAGGTACTTAGCTTCTGTGTAGCCCCTGATTTGGAAGTGAAATTTGAAGGAAGATCAAGAAGTGAATATTATTTAGAGATAATGTAACATCTCCTCTGGCAATAGGATGTCTGAAATTTGATTTGATTGTTGGCGTATGAGGATGTCTATGAAATTAGTCCCAACAGACTAGGCATTCTGTAACTTGGCTTATTTGAGAATCTGTCATTTTCGCATTCACAGCTGCTCAGCATCTTCAAGATTTGCAAAGGATATGTCTTTCTAGCATCAGAAATTTGGGCACCTAGAAGAATTTACTGGGAGAGTATTTTGGAGCTGAGATAATTTCAGTGCCTTTCAGGCTAAGTAGAGCTTTGTGATGGCCTCAAAGTTTTAGGGAACTGAAGGGGTTGTCTAAATTTAAACAGCTGAAGTGCTATCAAAATTCCATTCTGAAGCTATATGTAGAGAGCTAATCTGCTAAAAGAGGATAGGTATTCTAAAGGTTTGAACAAAAGAGATGATTTGCCAATGCAACCACTTAGATTCAAAGAATACAGTACTTGCTTTTTTTCCTTGCTGCATTGAGACTATGATGAAAAAATTGTTTGAAACGTGCATTTATCATTATTGTTATTGTTTTTAAAAGAAATACAGTAAAGCATTCACCACTCATTCAAGGTCTTGCTTTAAGTGTTCCTCCTCCAGGAAGGAGGTGCTCTGAACTTAGGGTATTTGGATTTAGATACCTTGAGTAAAACTTGTCTGTGTAGCCAAAAAAATAGATCACAGATATATATTTGGATGTGGTTTTATTAGCCCTTCTTCCTTTTGCCCTTTAAAAGGCATGTAATCAACTTATATTGAATCTGCTATCTAAATCAAACACAGCACCTCTTTCATGTCTTTTGTTACAGCAACTACACATAAAAGTTGACTTTCATTCATTCTTTCTTTCATTTTTACTAAAATCCACTTCAGAAATACGTTGCAAAGGAAGTAAAAGTATTATCCCAGAATACAGTATTTTTTCTGTGAATAAAAAGTTCTCCTTTGAGAATTTGTGTATCAAATCTTAATCTGGATAGGCTACTCATCAGTAAGTTACAGTATGTTAATTGCCTTTAAAATCCAACCTGTGAACTCATGGTTCACATCTACACTCAACTGTTATGAAGTATAGTATGTTTTTATCTGAGTTCACACTGCACAGACAGTTCTCTTATGGATTTGGGTTTAATACAATACATTTATTACCAAATATTTTGTCAACATAAATAAAATACACAGGGGATTTTTTTAGATTAAAATGAAGTCTGCTTTGAGTACTCCATCAAGAATTCCTTAAAATCTTGAAAAATCAAATGAAAATACTCAACAGTGAGTACTGTTTTAGTCTTTGTGATGGGGACATCATTTAGACATGGTCCAAATCCATATACAGAATTAGCTCTAGCTTAGATTAACTTTGGTTTTATCTTTTACTTTTAAAACTTCTTTGTGAATGCCATAAAAACCTACTATCCTTTACTCCACCTTGTACTAGTATTGTTATTCTACATATTACTGGACTAAAGTGCCTAATTTCAACCTGAAAACCTAAGAGTGGATTTACAGTTTTCTTGACAACTTATGTCATTGCTTACCACATGAATAGTAATTCTTAACAGCAGGATAATGGTTTTGCTCTATAGAGTAATTTTTTTTTTTTTCCCCCTCTTATTTTTTTCTTTAGTGAGAATGGAAGTTGTTATATCTTGGAGTTTACTTGTTACAACATACTTGAATGAAGAAATATAAAATTATCAGAAACCATGTTTTTCCCTTTCACTCCCTCTTGCACTATTTAATAGTACTTAGTAATAGTTTTCTCAATAGTGGTTAATCACCAGCAGTTAACAACCCCTTCTGGCATTTAGTTAATTGCATTGTCTTTGACTCTGGTGAAAGGAAATGGCTATCAAGGGCAGTGTTTGCTCAATTAACCAAAAGCAATAGGCACATGCTTAGTTGTAATTGAAAAAGGAAATCCCTCAAAATCTCCCCATCTTACTGAATTGTCCATAGGAGATAAGCAGCCTGAAACAACAAATTAAAGTAGATTTTTTTTTTTTTCCTCCCCGCCCGCCCCCCCAAAAAATGGGGCAAGAACATTCTTCTGTAAGATGCAAGCTCCTAGGCTCAGCCAAGATTCATGGCATTCTCAGAACAGCTGTGAGTAACTTTGGCCAGGATGGTCCCTTTAATACCCTGTGAGCTGAGCTGGATGTGGCCCAGCAGATGATTCTGCTTGGCCAGCTGCCTTTTCATTAGAAGAGCTGCCACAGCTTCATCCACGTGTGGAGGAATCTTATGGAGGGCCCAGCACCATCTCCATGTGGACTATACAGAATGAACAGTACAGAGCTAGTATCTGTGCTCAGTAAATAAGGTTGGGCTGTATGTAAGCTTTGTAACAACAACAAAAAACGCACTAATCAACTAACTTACATACAGGTTTGCAAAAAGTTCTTCAATAAAGAATTTCCTGGTTTATTCTGAAATATTTTTGTAAATAAAAAAAGATCGTTTCTACTCAAAAAACAGCTGACATCACTAATCATTTTCCATTTTTCCCATGAGAAAAAAGTGTTGTATTTTCTTATATGTCATAATGCTGAATCAGTCCTTTAATAACAATCATCAATGATTGTTACAATCATAAAGGCTAGTGCGGTGGAAAGACAATACAAAAATGTAACAACAAAGGGACCAGTGCAGATAGGATGGTATTTCACAGGACAATAAATGCACTCACCCATCTCTGAAGGCCTAGGCTTGCAGAAAGGACTCCATGAGAGATCTCCAATCAGGGATCCTTCCACAGTGGCAGTCAGCCCTTAAATGGGGTCTAAGAGATGTAGAGCCAGGCACCCCACAGATGACTTGCCTTCACCTGTGCTCCCAGCTGATCAATCAGTGGTTCAGGCTGTGACTCAACAGTTCCTATACAATGATATAAATACAACTGCAGGCAGCCTTTATCTCTTTCTGCATGATCAGTTCATTGACTGAATTGGAATCTTGTATAATCTGAAACAACAAAGAAAATTCTCTGTCTGTACCCTTCTCTTCAATGCTGTCATATCAGAAAATTTAATTGAGCTCTCCATGCTTGAATGGAGGATCAAGTTCCAGTTTAGCAAAAAGAAAGATGTAGTAACATATCATGCCTAGAATAATGTGCCACTTACATGGCAGATGGAGCCCAGTAACTCACAATGATTTGGGAAAATGATCACAGAATCACTGCTTCAGTGCTTCAGCATGAAAGAAGTAAAACACAGAAGAACAGTCATTTTTATTCCTAGAATAACTCCCAGCATATTCTCAGAGAAGTTACTCCTTATTAGAGAAAAAAGCCCAAGTGATAATTGCCTTTCTCCGGGGTGTTGCAGTGGAGCAGATACTTGACTATATCCACTTAAAGATGTCCAGAAATATCACTGTAAAAATCCTTTGAAAGGATACTGTTGTGATTAATATTTTAGGATTAAGTTTCTTTTTGTTTGTTTGTTTGTTTTCCTAAGGCAGATAATTAATCAGCTTTTTTCATCTGCAATGTGGTATCGTGCTTATATCCTTGTAGGGTTCAGTGGAACAGAGGAAGGAGAATTCCAGAAGAGAATTGGTGGCCAGCATTACTTTCTGCCACAATAATGTCTAAAAGTTCTCTTAAATCTCAGCAGGAGCAAGATTTTAAATGTTCTACTTATAGTCTCTCCTAACTACACGTGTCTGTTTTTCTGGCATCACTATATAATTTTTAAGGATTCTAGCAGCACAACTTTTCACACAGCAAATATTCAAACAAAATAGTTTGCATAACTATTTGATTGTTTTTTTTCCAAGTAGGAAAGGTATAACCACAAATGTAACAGAACAAATTATAATCAAATTTACTTTTCAGCAGCATTAACTAGGATAAATCTTCTATGAGTCTCTGTGATACTGCATTTGTAGGGCTAAGTTAGAATGAACAAAATAAAAGTATATGCCATTTTGTAGGATGGTTCAGAGTGGTAACATACAGCCTGGGCATAAAATGGCTGATTTCCACTATAAACAAAAAAAGCTTTAGCATTGCATAATAGTTTCAGGGCTGCTTTCAGCTGTATTACTTCACATAGGGATAAATGTGAGAATTGCAAGGTGATCTGGGGTGAAAAGCACAATATGTTTCCTAAACTAGGAACAGAAAAACTATTGATACATCCTGATAACACTTTCTTTCAAAAGCATTGATAATCAACCCACCTCCTTAAAAGTCTCCATAAATTCTTAATACTTTGGCACGAGATTCTCTGAACTTTGTGTAAAATATTTTGTCTTGATTTCAAATCATGGATCACAAAATATATTTTTCAGTCTAAATCTGCAGGCATCCTTTGACACTCCACACTCTCAGTGTTTGTCAGCTCCATGGCTCTGGCTTGAGGCACTCAGACAGTCATGAGACAATCTGAGGGAGTAGCCAGAGGTTTGAAGTTAACACAAAGTGACTGAGTTTATATCTAGGACTATGTTAAATAAGGTTAGATCAGCTGGTTTAAGTAAGAATTCTATTTATAGACTATGATGTTCTTAAAGTAAGTGTTTTTCATATAAAAAGTTATGTCAGTGCATTGTTGTGCCCCTCAATTTGTCCTTTAACACAAAGATATTCTTTGTGAGGGGTCATTTGGAGTTATAACTTGATATAATTTCTTAATGTATTCATCCTGTCCTATGAGAGCTCTTTTGTAGAAGGTGGTAGAAATTGAATGTTTACTCTAGTACTAAACACTGTAGAATGTTATTTAACAACTGAAAGGAGAAAAATAGAAACACAAAAATTTTGGAAATTATTTGAACAGCTGCTTTTAAGGAACCACAGAAGGTGTACAGAGGCTTTGAGACAGAACAGGCTAAAATTAGTTAAATTATGCACTTAACTCTGTTTTTTGAGGAAACTGTATCAGAGAGCATCAGACTTTGAAAAGGGCAGGCCTTCAACATTATTGTTTTTAAGTGGGTTAGCAATGCAGTTAGCAAGAAGACATTATCTCTTTTTGTCAGGCTAGTAGCTAGAATATCTGTTTTCTCAGGAGCAGACAATAGATCTCTCTGATGACTGGGAGATTAACTTTGCAACAGTATTTTGAGTGATAGCTGCTCAAAATTGAGTAAAATGCTAGAAAAGAAAGAAAACGTTATTTCAAGACCAGAGTAACCATTTTGCAGACACAAGATCCTACAAACCTTTTCAGTGTGTTTTTTCCTTTGAGCTTCTTTTGATGATGAATACCTAGAAAGTATGTAGGTTGCTCAAAAAGCAATGTCTCCTATTTATTTCCTTGGAAACTACAACAAAGAGCACAATAATGCTATTTGATCTAGCAAATTCTCAGCTATAAAACACTATTTTTCAACATAGCCAGCACCAGTAGCTTTTAAAAATCTGAACCAGCACACGTAACCCACTGTTGTCACCACTGCTGAAATGTACTATCCACTGCCTCACTGTGCTCACATCCACTGTTTGGTCTTCATATTCAGCAAGTGTAGGTCAGTGAATGTCAAGGAGTGAATTTTTTTCCTCATGGAGGAATTCAATGACACTTTTCTTCAAACACTTCCATGTCAGATGCTGCTTTTTTTTCAGACTACCCCTCTGCTGTCATCTGTTGCACAGCAACAAAATGCAACTCTGAAGATGTATATATGGACAATTTCTACCATAAAATTAGAAGAGTGGAAAATAATAAAAGATACAACATTGAGTTCCTGAAAAAAAAAATGCAAAGGATTATTAGTCTAGTATAATCACTTTTTTGTTGATTTTGTAATATTATTTATTCTACACACATTTATTAAACAGTCTAAAAACAACCCAACAAAATCTGTGAACTTATTTACACTAACAATTTACTTTGTAGTAATTGATTTTCAACTAAGTTATTCCACATTGAGCAACAATGGATTTGTAGTGAATCTCTCATTTGTAATGGGAAATCAGTAATTGATCAAAGGTTTTCAGAAAAATATTCTGTAAAATGCAACTATAAAATTCATAATACTACAATCAGACTGTGGCACATGTTACAGGGAATCCACTGCAAATGAAATTGACTGGGATTGTCAAAATCAAAAGGAAGTCAAGATTGTTGATTATTTTCTCAACAAAACAGGTGCATCAGCGCCAACCTGACTCAAAAAATATGTGCATGAACACCTCCTTGAGGCCTTCCAATACTTAAAGGGAGTTTAAACAGAAAAGAGAGCAACTTTTTATGCAGGTAAACAGTGATAAGACAAGATGGTTTAATACTAAGAGAGGGGAGATTTGGAATAGGTGTTAGGAAGAACTTCTTTACTCAGAAGGTGGTGAGGCTGCCCAGAGAAGCTGTGGATGCCCCATTCTTGGAATGTTCAAGGCAGATTGGAGGGGGTGGTGGGCAGAATGATCTATTAACACCTCACGGAAACACGGAAAGTCTGGGAAGAACCCATATCGTTCAAGCTCTGTCTCTTCCACAGACCAAGATAGCCATGATCACTTTACTTTTCTGACTGCTAGGTGCTTATAAAATACAAGCTTTTCAATATGCCAAGAGAAAAATCTTACATATACCAGGTAACCTGCAAATGTTTATATTTGCTGTAGTTGCCAGGCAACCATCACTGTCTTCAAGTTACTAAAAATTATCTGACTGGAATTGACCTTACTTTTATGCTACAGTTAACCCTGAAGCCTTCCCCAAAATAACAAAATTCTGTCAATCTGCCAGAAACAAAATTCTGTCATTACACTGAAATTTTGCAGCCCATTAGTCCCTAACATGAACTACTGCCTTTAGGCTTCCCAAAGGGATGAACCATTCCCAAAGCATTCCCAAATGATTTATTTCAGTTAGAAACAAGTTTTATTTTTGTTTCTCAGTGCATGTACATTTCCCTTCCCTTCCCTTCCCTTCCCTTCCTTCTTCCTTTCTTTCTCTCTTTCTCTCTTTTCAGGATACAAATATTCATAATGATTCTAAGCATTAGACTTGGGACAAATTCTGCATTGTGATCTTAACCAAAAACTAAATTAGATTGAATAAGAATGTAGCCTGTTTGTACAAGTGCAGTATTGGCTTTAGTGGCCTTAGAGCAAAAAAATTCACATAACTAATTACCATGTTTTGGTGTCAGTATACAGATTAATATCAACTCAGAATTCATTACCAGGAAATTCCATGTCCATTAAATCACATTATCTTTTAATATATTTAGAATTCATTACTTTTACTACAAATGAGCTGTAAGAAAGAAACTGTTTTACAAGAGTAGTTAGAAAACATTCCTAATTTGGACCTAGAAAAAATAAAATATAGACATATTAAAGACTTCTAAAGACAAAAAAATCAGCCTGAATTTCACTGTTGTGTAATACTCCTAATTCAGTGAAATCTTAAATTCACAGAGAAACCACTCAGAAAGAAACTGAAGCCTTATCCAGGGAACTACTTGGATGACCTTTAGCTCACTTAAATTTACCCAGCCTAAAAAGAAAATTTCAAGTTATTTTCTCTTTATAGGCAATGGAGAGAGACCCCAAGGATGGTTCATCACATTTGAATGGTATATTTATGTCTGTATTGACAAGACATAAATGCAATCCAGATCAGTAACTTAAAGCAAGTAGCTAACTTTTATACTGCTGAAGTTCAGTGGGATTAGGCACTCAGTTATTGGCAATCAATGGAACATATTATGCAGATGGACTTTGTGGTCACTTTGCAGTTATGAGCAATCAAAGGTCTCAGATTACCTAGCTCTGTGGTTTATTCACCTGACAATACTCTTTCTGTAGATAGTTTTCCATATGTTGGAGAAATCTTTTCCTAACAGTAAATAAAAAAATTAAGTGACTCACTGTTTCTTTTCAGCTGAATTTCATTTATATTCTGTAAACTCAGTATCTTACTATATCACTCAGAAATGAGATATAAGAATAATTTACTTCCACTCTACAGAATATTTAAACTTCATCTGAGTAATATGTGACATCGAATGAGATGAAATTTTGCATGTCTTCTTCCACGATGTTAAATGCTCAGAATACTGCTGGTGAAGATAAAATAAATGAATAAATAATAATTAAGAGCTCCTAACCTTTTTTTCTTCAATTACTATTAAAAAAAATAATTCATGAACTAGTACCATGACAGTGATTTGTATGTGCTTTGTAAAATTTCTAGTTGCATATGTCACTCTTTCGATATCAAACAGGATTACTTTGTCTCAAAGTTCTCTGTGATTCAGGATTATTACAATAGCATTACTGTCTGCACTTATAAAATGCTGATTGATGTGGTACCTTGGTAAGAAGATATTTAATACTTCAGCTATGTTACTCCTAAACCATAAAATGGTCTTAGACTGGCCACAATGGAGCAAGAGGTGCAAAGCAAGTAGTTTCACAAATACCTTATGGCTTGATCACTCTTCCCAGAGTTTTTATGCTCATTTTCACATTCCTATACTGTTCTACTCCTTATTCCAAAACAATCATTTGTGAATGTATGAAAGAACTACAGAACACAATAATCATTCATTTATGTATTTATTGTGCTGAATTAGTTTTAACTCAAGTAATTTATATTATCCCCATTTTTGAATCAGAATCTAATGGATGTAGCATAGAGCGCAATTGTGAGGAAGAGAGATCATGTCATAGCAAGGAGAAACATAGAAACAAATGAAGTGCTGGGGCCATTTACCTGTTTGACTATGCTGATTAATGCAGATTTAATATTTGTGAAAAGATTGTCTTAGTCACCTGAGTAGTAGAATTTTTGAATGGTAAATACGGATTACTGGGGTCTTTTTAGTCAATTTTCCTTCAGGATAATTCATTTTTAAATAGCCTTATAGTAATCTCATGAAAGTCATTGAGTAAAAAATCTTGTGTTTAATATTAGCAAGTTTAAAACTAACCTGAAGGATTTTAAAATATCAAATCACAGAGATGCTTTGTCTAAAGAACACCTGCTACTTTCAATATTTGAGTGCTTTCAATGAAGACAGCAGAGCAAGCCATCATGCATCTAGTGAGACTATGTGCTCAAAGACGAATGCTGTCTGGAAGCAGCATTCAGAATGTAGAATGTAAGCAGATATGCTAGAGGATATAATGTTGGTAGCTGAAAGCTATTCGGATAGCAAATGCTGCAAGTTTTATGAATGACAGTCAGGAGCCAGTGGAATAAAATAAACCTTACATAAGCCACAACAGAAGCATGGGTATGGACTTGTAAAATATTTTGTACTCCCTTTTTTAGGATCAGATGGAAGACCTAGGTCTAGATCTGAAGTTAGATGGGACTGATTTTGCTAGGATAGTACAGAATCTCTCTTAATTTCTAACCTCAGAAGAGAATAGCTCTCAAAGATAAAAATGGATACATTCATGAATATAAGAGGAATCTGCCTTGACATATCACTCCAGTATCTAGTTAATCTTAAAAATGTAAACACGTCTAATGTGATATGATCTATCTTCAACTCTCAGCTTCTGGTCCTTCAACGCTTTTTTTTTTTTTTTTTTTTTTTTTTTTTTTAATGCTAGACTCAAAACTTTTTCTGTAACATCTAGCAATCTAGAGAATGTGACCAAATAATTAACTAATTTCTTTGTAGTTAGCACAAACAGATACCTCGTTGAACTTTTCCCTGCCAGGAACATCTTCCTATGTTTTTAATCATAGCTGGGGCAGAGTTTCGCTTCAGGCACCAAGAGAACAGGATGGCAGGCACCTGGTTGCATCAAATACCTCCAGGACTTGGCACCTTAGGCATTGGCTGCTTATTTTGTATCTGTGAGGAGATTACTTTGTCTCTGTGGGAAGAACCGGGAGGCAAACTTCTTAAACAGTAGGTCAAAATCTCCTTTTGCCATTCAAAATTTCTAACCTAAAAATAATAGAAATCAGGCTAAATAGATACAGTCTCTAGGACCATAAATGCTGAAATATTTTCCTAAAACTATTCACACGAATATAAAGCATTTTGTCCAAGAATTATAAATCACTTTACAAGGAATCACACCCAATTTTCAGCCATACGGAAACTAAGTAGTCATTTGCCTAAAGTCAAAGTACTACTCAGAAACAGATCTGGAAATAGAAACAAACCTTCTCTTTGAATGATCATCAGAGAATGAATCAAGTGTGTTCTATGATATAATGTATCTATTTAAAGCTCAAGTGAGTATTTAAAAGTAGTTCTGCCATTTAAATATTAAAATCATGATTTGGTACGAGTTCATATGAATGATTAGATCTAAAACGTAAAATGTCCCAGAGAAAGATGCACAAAGATTTGAAATGTACCTTTTGTTTAAATTGTAGTCTTGGTTGATTTTTTTATTTTTTTTTTAATCCATCTGCCATGTTCTTTTTAATAAGTTAATATATAAGAACTATGAGCTGTCAATCTTCAGAATCTTATTTTATTTCTATTTTTAATTTGTTTCTACGATCATTTGATCAGATATGACTATAACACCAGGCCTTAGACCAAATAAGTCTGAGGGTAGTGAATGAATAAATACTTGTGGACATATGCTGTCCTAATTTAATGTAGCTGAAATTGTGGGTTTGCTCAACAGTTGCTCATATGCACCATTAGTGCCCTCTGCAGTATTTTAGCATAATATGACACTCAATATAATGATAAACGTACAAAAAAGAAGAGCCAGATTTCTCAGTGTTAAGGAGCAAAAGTGTGAGATGCACTGTTTGATTTCCATCAATTTAATATCATTATGCAGCACAATATGATCCCAGTTTATTTTTGAATGAAGATCTTTACTAATGCAAGCTGCTCCCTGACATCAGCTATTAAAAAATTCTAAATTAAAATCTTGATGCTGCATTATGACAGTTGCATGACATTGCTAGGGATGTGTGCACGACTCAAGTGTTTCAGTCAACAGCAGTGGCCTTCCAAGGCTCATCAAAATATCAGTGTTCTTCACATTTTGACACTGCTACTCTCACTTTGTCCTATGCAATCTGTCATCATCTCAGCTTTTGATTTAATTTAGTTTACTATTTTTATCTAAAATCTGAAACTGATTTTTTTTTTATCTGAGACAGAACTGCTTTGTTTGGATAATAAAGTCACAAGAGAAGTGAAATTTTCATAGTGAAGGCTGTGCTGTATTATACATGAGTAGTCTTGGAAAGAAATGGCTAGGGAGGTTCCCTGCATTGAGAACTGTAAAAAGAGGACTTTAAAAGAACTTATTGTGCTTATCATGGCCATTTTCATGCTGCTACACAATTAGTATTATTACAAGTCCTTGGACATCAAAACAGTTTTTTAATGTTATAATTATAGCTTAACTATAATGTCAAAATCCAGCCACACTCTGCGTTATTCTCTCTGTTTCAGTTTAGTGCAATAATCTGGGAAGCACTAATTGTGGAGAGCTCAATGTTCCTAAGACTGTTAGAAATAAATGAACAGATGTTTGTTCATTTGTTTGTTTTTAATCTGATATTATGATAAAAAGCAAGAAGAAAATGCATACATGTACAGACATATATGACAGCCTGTATTATCGAGAATGATCTAGGAATTAAGTAACTTTATGTGACAGTGAAAAGTGACTATTTTGTCAACTGAAGGAAGAAAAGAAAAAAGAATACCTAGGACTGAATATTGAAACTGAGAGCTCAGAGAGAGGAAGAAACCAAAGTGAAGATGACATGCTATTTAAAATTTTCTTCTAAATTCAGTAAAACGCCATAAAGCAAGGGCTTTGAAGGAGCAAAAGACTGCTGAGGCATTTTTAACACTTGAGATAAAGAAGACTGCACTGAGCCTCGGGACAAAGCAGCATTTCTAAAATGGTATCAGGCTAATCAAAATAACACATTTGTCCTAAGAAGAACTGACATATTATTGCCAACGGGATGAAAGTTTGGAAAACATGCTTGCATTTTCTGAAAAACAACAACAATGACAAAACAAGAACAACAACAACAACAAAAATATTGAAGACATGACCGACAATAAATGTGGAAACGAGGTGGATGTTTTGTTTGGGCAAAGGGTTTTGTTTGCACAGACTATTTCAGCACATTACACATGGCTGAATCTTGATGCCCCTATTCAGGCTTAAAATTTTAACCCCTCATCTATAGGTCACCTCCCACAGGACAGTCTCCTGCAGCTACCAGCCAGTTTGTAATGAGAACAGCTTGTAGCACAGCCAAGTATTTGGAGCATTTCAGTAGGCTGGAAGACTAAAGTAGACCTTCACCTTTTAGATTCATAGCTTTCAAATTTAATAACTATTTTTATCATGGTTATACCCTCTAGTCAAGTGAAAATCTGTTTAGCTTAATTTCCTACTTCTCTTTACGGTTGACTTTCTAAAAAGGCAGCAATTTGAAGAAAATAAAGGAATAAAAACAAACAAATCCAACCTGTAAGAGCACAAATATAAGACTTGGAGGAACCTCATGGTTTCTAGCAAAGAAAGGTGTCTCAAGCTTTAGCTATAGAATGCTCCTCTTGAATGATGGCCTAGTACTAGCAGACTAATGTAGTTATTTAGCTACAGTATAGTCTAAGACTAGATAAAAAATCAACTTTCTGTACCTACGTGGAAAAAAAAAAAAAAATCAATACAACCCAGGAAATCTCCAGACATCCGTAAAATCACTTGCAAAAAAACTTTGACTCCTAAAAATATTTTTGGTGTGCCAAAACTAAAATATGCCTGCCCCAGGGACTCTTTCTCCCTCAGGCTACTTCTAAGGGTTGATTTACAACTCTTGTTTTGTGTATGGAAGCTAAATATTCACATGTAAATAGGCAGGCAGAGTTAGCCAGCATCTGTTTTCATGGGACTGGTGTGCAGCTGCATCAAAAGCTGCGAAGAAGACAGGTCTGGTGAAAATACAAGCATCTCTCTAGAAAATTTTGATTATATGAATTTATACCTCTGACCAAACCAAAAGGGTCTTTCTGGATTATTTTGCTCTACCAGTTGAATGAGAGTCAGTAGTGCACTCCTGTGGCAGTGGGGCTGATTGTGTGCTGGGCACACAGCTGGACCACACCAGCCACTCTTCCTTAGGAGGTCATATCTGCTGTACCAAGCCCAGCATGAGATCCTCAGCACAAGGAGATATTGGCAAACTGGAGAAAGACTGTTGGAAGGCCACCAATATGAGAGACTGTAATGTGTGCCCTCTGACAAGGAGCTGATAGAGCTGGGTTTCTTTGGGATCATGGAAAAAGCTGAGGGGGGCAATTGTAGTCTTATTAAGTCTACCGAAAGGAGGCTCATAGGCATTCTTCCATCTAAACCAAGTCTAGATTTTTGTTATTAGTACTGGCATTTTATCTTAACTTTTTTTTTTTTTTTTTCCTCTTTTTTTTTTTTTTTTTTTTTTTTTTTTTTTTTTTTTCCCCCAAACAGATGCAAAGGTTTTTTAGTATGCATATGCTGGAAGACCAAACTCGTATTCTCTTGAATTCCTAGGCAGTGTTGCTAATGAATCAACAACAGTGAGGCACTAAAGGGTGCATATACTTTCTGACTGAATGACGTGGCTGTTTAGCTAACACTGCTAATCATATGTGGCACAATAGAACCGATAGTTAATCAGAAAGTTTGTGTTTTTAAAGAAGACTTTCAAAACCGTTAGAGAAACACTTGCATCAATAGTTACCCAAGACTTGAAGCGTCTAACTAAATGAATACAGAAATATCGTGTAACTATTTACGTCGGGAATCACTGAGATAACGAGAGGAAAGCAATATGACTTTTTTCTTCAGTCTAAATAATCCTATAAAAGCACTTATAGAACATAATGGAAGCATATATTGGGATTGAGACAAAAATAACGGTACTAAGAATCATTACTATTACCACCTTCCTATAAGACAGAGATGATACTCCATTGTGAGCTTTGACTGAGTCTGAAGGAGATGCAGCCTGATTTTATGAAGTATTTGAGAACATTGTCTTTTCTTCAATGTTTTTTGGGAAAAAAATAATTCTGTTTTTGTTTGTTTGTTTGTTTGTTTGTTTTTGTCTCCAATAAATCTTGGATTTATAGCTGAACCTTCAGAAAATGTAATACTTTATGAATTACAGTGCTTTACTTTATTATTTTGGCCTTTTCAATATCCAGCAATTTACGTGACTATCACTTCAGCTATCCTCTGTTTATATCACCACTGACTTCCCTCATCACTGCTCTGAAGTAGACTCAAGCCAGTGCTGGATATCACATACTAGAAGTCCACTAACAATAAACAATAAAATGTCAACTTCAGAAATAAACTAAATGGCTAGAATTACATATCCACTACAAAATTAACTCTAAATATACCCTGATTTTATGGAAATATATCTCGAAAGAGAAATCTAGACATATCCTTGTTATTTCAGGAGGCAGTATTTCGTTTTAATGGTGGTGCTTTTTTTTTTTTTTTTTTTTTTTTTTTCCTTCCTAATTCAAACAATAGATCTTGCTCCATCTAGTGGCCTTACAAAAATTCTCCTCAACGTGTAATAGCCACTTCGGCATCTAATCACAAATTATTTCCAGAGGTGTACAATGACGAATCACTGATGAAAAAGTAAGAACAATGCACTAGAAGCTTAAAAGTAATATTATACTATGAGAATCTAGCAATTTCAAATTCTGCTGCTCCAGTATCAGATATTTGAGTAAAGGTGAATGGTGAATGTGACAATAATACGGCATTCTTCTTTGCAAGGAAATACCCAGTTCACATAAGTAATATAGCCGAGGATGATACTTTCATTAAATGCTTAATTTTTGATCTCTGCTACACTGTAAGTCATCTGACTGTCTAATATAAAGACATCTACTATGCCGTTGTTTTTTACGTCACAGTATTTCCTTTACTTCTCTCCAGATCTCCCAGCTGCTGGAAAATCAATTAATGATATAGGTTCTGCATAGAAATTCATGCCCTTGGACAGTCAGCTTAGTTCCTGGCAAGGCATGACTCTGTGTAATTTATATTTTTGTCTAATTAGGTCACTAATCAGCCATGACTGAGCCAAAATGCCACCAGCATGGAATAGAGAGAGTGTAACTATCACAGTGCCAAGCTATGGAGCTGATATATCTCAGCATATCTCAGATTACCTAACTTGAGTGAAATACTGTGTGTATTAGAAGTTTAGAAGTCATAGTTAAAACACCAGGTTTTACAAGCTGATTTGTTCTTTTAAATAAAAAAATTCTCTCTCATTTCCCTTTAAAATATGCATCAGGAAATAAAATTCTCAGTGTTGTCTATTATATCCACAGTGTATGTGGAATTTTGCCATGAAATCATGTGTTATTTAAGCAGAACCGGAGTACTCAATTTCTTAGAGATTAAAAAGAATGACTAAGCTGCCAGGAAACATATTATAATGGCTGCCTTCTTATTGTTTTATAAGAAAAGAAAAGAGCAGAAAATATAATTTTCTACCAGTAGATATCCATTATCTACAAGGTGTGGCAGTAAATCTCAAAATCTGAACTACATAGAATAATTCAATAGAATTCAAATTAATTCAGTATTTATTTTGTGTATTGGGTTAAGTAGTCATATCTCTCAGCTTTTCTTCTGGATAGTTAAACCATCAAAATGTCCTGACATTTCTTAAGTCTAGATAAAAGTTCAAGAAAAACAACTGTCATCAGGTATGCTGAAGATTAGGAATAAATCTATTTCACTACTATCTTTTTAAAAAAATCTCCATCCATGACATCTGACATAGAAAGTCCTTTAGGAACCACTGAAAATTTGCTTTTGCTCAAGAGACTTTACTAAAGAATACTTCTCAACTTTCCTGATTTGTCATCAGCTAATTTAATATTGCACTTTTTTTGCCTGCTTCAAGTATTCTGTAAGTATTGCTTTGCATTTATCTAAATTGAGTCTTTAATACCTCTTTTATTGCCCAGTTTTCTTGAACCGTATGCAGTAATTTCTCTCTGTATTTTCAGGTTTGTAGTCTATCCTAATTTGCAACTGCCTCAAAATGTAAGTACCATACAATTGTTTTCTTTCCCTAGAATACTTTTCATAATATAGTTATATAATTATTATATAATTATTATATATTTATAATTGTATATATATATAAAAAATACTTATATTGTGAAATCTATTTCAAATATATTTGAAATAAAACTTTAGCTGGATGCATCTTCTCTTACTGCTTTGTAAATCTTTCTAAATTTGATCTCATAATTTAAAATCATTTTCTCATCACTAAGAAGAATACATCATTCACACATAATATTCAAGGTATAAATCTTTCTAAAACATCAACATAGTAATAAACTAATTCGAGATGTACTTATCCTGAATTTATTTAAAGAATCTTGAATCGAAATGAGCTGATGCTATATTTGCTATTCTATAAGGTTCAAGTTTGGAAAGGAGAGGTGACAAATGGCAGTTCTCATAAAAAATATCTATAAATTCCCTGGATAGAAAAAGTTAAAATTCAGTGATTTACAAACACTGTGGGCTCCCATGTATCTGGGCTGGAAACAGACTTGTTTTGTGCCAGGAGAAAATAATCATGACTATGCCAAAAATTCAATTGCAAAGAAGGTTGAGATAAATCCAGAGGTGGCAAAGTGTATAACACACAGGTCTCAGGAAAATTAATTTTAGAAAGATACAAATACATAATCTACTCACATCAACAACAGAGTTGAAAATCAGACCAGAACAATGACAGGTAAGCATTTTAACTTTCCAGCTTAAATACTTGTATAATTCTTGCACATAAGTAGTTCTATTAACATTCTTGTTTGTCTGCCCCCTGAGAAAACTTTGAGGAAACTACTAGTACAACAGTTATGCTAAACCAATCCAGATTATGATTTTAAATCCACGTAATACTTAATGATGGTGTCCCACAACTCTGCTCTAGCTGTGAGAAATCAGCAATGAAAATCTCACGTGATACACACAATTTCCACAGTTAGAATGTGAATTTAGGAGACTGAAGACACATGTGCTTGCCACAGTTATCTGTTCTAAATACTGCGACTGCGTTGACTGCTTGAAATTATACTTGAATGGTTCCAGAGAGGGGGGATTCACAGCCTCACTGGGCAACCTGTTCCAGTGTCTCACTGCCCTCACAGTAAAGAATTTCTCCATGATATCTAGTCTAAATCTACTCTTTTCTAGTTTAAAACCATTTATCTTCATCCTGTAGCTACCTGATTTCATAAAAAGATCCTCCCCAGCTTTTCTGTAGCCTCCCTTCAGGTACCAGAAGGCCTCTATAAGGTCTCCTTAGAGTCTTCTCCAGGCTGAAGAACCCCAGCTCTCTCAGCCTGTCCTCATAGGGCAGGTGTTCCAGTCCTCTAATCACCTTCATGGCCCTCCTCTAAACCAGCTCCAACAACTCCACGTCCTTCTTACAATGGGGGCACCAGAACTAGACACAATACTTCAGGTGGGTTCTCATGAGAGCAGAGTAGACAGGCAGAACCACCTCCCTTGACCTGCCGTCATGCTTTTCCTGGTGCAAATCAGGATACAGTTCTTCTGGGCTGCAAGCACACACTGCTGGCTCATGTTGAGTCTTCCTTCAATCAGCACTTCCAAATTCTCAGGGCTGCTTTCAAGCCATTCTCTGCCCAACCTGTATTGTACTTGGGATTGTGCCAACTCAAATGCAGGACCTTACACTTGGCCTTGTTGAAATGCGTGAGTTTGGTATGACCCCATCACTCAAGCCTGTCCATGTCCCACTGGATAGAATCCTTTCCCTCTAGACTGTCAGCTGCACCACTCAGCTTGGTATTGTCTGCAAACTTGCTGAGAATCCATTCGATCTCACTGTCCATGTCACCTACAAAGATGTTAAATAACACTGGTCCCAGTATTGATCACTAGCTTCCACTTGGACATTGAGCCATTGATCTCAACTCTCTGAGTACGACCATCCAGCCAATTCCTTATCCAGCAAGTAGTCCATCCATTAAATCCACTTTTCTCCAATCTGGTGACCAGGATGTCATGGAGGACAGTGTCAAATGCTTTGCACAAGACCAGGTAGATGATGTCTGTTGCCCTCTTTTATCCATTGGTGCTGTAACTCCATCATAAAAGGCCTACAATTTTGCCAGGCATGACTTGCTCTTGGAGAAGCCATGTTGGTTACCTCCCACCATCTCATCTTTTTTTGCCATGTACTTTCAGGAGGATCTGCTCTATGATCTTGCCAGGCATAGAAGCGAGACTAACTGGCCTGCAGTGAAAAGAAAAAAAAACTAAAAATTTGCATTTAACAGTAAGTTTCTATTTTTCTCAGCAAGGAAAGGCATTTATAACCTATATATACATATCAAACATTCCCTCAGAATTTGTCTTTTCTTTAATTAATATTCAGAAGAATGTTCTTTTTAGTTTTTTTTTTCATATGTAGGCTATGAGTATTGTCAGATTTCAAACTGTTGGAAATACAAGTGAAACATTTCCTATCGGTATTCAGCTACAGTTTCCTCCCTGAAGTATACTGTTTGAAACAAATATTACTGTTGACTCGACTCAGGTTTTTAACTTGAATGCCTTCCTTACGTTTCTGACTGTCAAAACTCTTTGTTCTCTGCATTCTTAGTAGCTAGATTTTAAATTTCTCCGAAGAGACCCATATTTAATGTAACTTCCAAAAAGCAGCTAAGTACGGTCTTCCTCTTTGTACTTTTACTCAATTTCAGCTAAAGCTGGGTCAGCTGTCCTGGCTGTGTCCCCTTCCATACTTCTTGTGAAGCCCGCTCGTTGAAAACACTGCTCAGCCATAGCTGAAACATGGGTTTTATCAGCACTGTTTTGGTCACACATCCAAAACAGCACCATATACAAGCTGCTCTAAAGAAAATTAACTTCATCCCGGTTCAGTTACACAGAAATCAGTATACTGATTTTTCTCACTGGCAAGTCTAAAGTTCTATTAGCAGTGAAGAAAAATGAATGACGATAAAATAAAAAAAATATCTGCTTGGACTCTGATCCAGTGCAGCTTGATGCTCTAAGAGAAGAGCATTGAAGGGGAGAGCTCCTTGCAGGAATCTTTATATTCAGCCAGATTGCCTTTGTCTTCCAGGAGGAGGAAGGGAGAGAACCAAAGCCAGGAGGACAGGGAACAAGATATGTTTTATCACTATTGAGATTGGGAAGGCACTAAAATCTCAGCACACCAGATGGTGCTTGGGGAAGCTGTTCTGCTGCCATTGTGATTTTGCTCTCTCTGCTGCTGCCTCAGGCAACTTTCTGTTTGGACTGGACCTACAGCTGCCTCTGCCTTAGCACATGTGTTCCTTACAGGTTTTATGCCAGGTTTAGAAATTTCACTTGGGAGCTGTCTCATTGTTAATAATATTTTCAAGTTGTAAAAAAAAAAAAAATAATAATTGAAAAATCATTATTTTAAATCAAAATGCTTCTCTATTTATAGAAAATGTCACTAATGCAACATTTAATTCAGCCATTCATTAAACAGTAATAAAAGTATGATAAACTATATATAAGTCCATAAAGAAGTACCTGCATTAAAAGGTATTTGCTGATTCTCATGCTGAATTTAAGATGGGAAATCCTCTGCTCTGAAGTTTTCTTTATTAATTTTTAAACAAAAGTGATTTAAAATCTACACTGAAAAGAAGAAATATAACATCTTTATTGAATAAAGAATATGTCAGTTGACATAGAATCATATAGAAAAGATAAATTGAGGATGTGTCAACCATCTACAAATATTGCAAAACTTTTAGTAAAAAAACTCTACATGTGTGCAAGAGAGCACAGGTATGAAAGAAATGAAAGAAATGAATATAATTTACTCATATATATCAAATAGAAATAGTATTACAGAATGATTCTTTCAAAAGAAAAAAGCATGGTGACTACCAAAGAAAGAGAGAAACTTCTGAAAACAGTGATTAATAGATTTTAGACCTACCTTTCAAGGAAAGCGAAGTATACCATACCAGTCATGGCTAATAATAGTTATGTCTTGATAATTTATTTCTAGTGGAGCAACAGCTCAGAAAAAATCCTCAGGGCACATAAATTATGATCACAATAACTGACTCAGTAACAGAGTTTCTGATCATAAGGTTTAATGCACCTGGAGAAACTGGGAAAGTACTTGTAGCGGAAATGTTAATCACAGCCTGAAACAGTGATTGAGCATGTGGTGGAAAGGCAGGGCCAACCCAGGGATGCTCAGGAGCATTGCACGCGCCTGTGTAACCAGAAGGGGTGGATCCTGGCTCCAGCCTCATCTAATTGTTGGTAGTGGAAGTGAGGGTATATCTTGTTGAAGACCCCTGCCTGAGGCCTTCCACAGATAAGAAGCTCTTTTCCTTCATTTCTGAGTTTGTGGCGCTGCATTTGGGCTTGTTCTCATTTGCTGCAGTTAAAGACTTTTCCACCCTGCTATTAGCACGTTACTTTCCATCTCACTGTACTACATTACACTACTGCACCTCTGTCTACAATTTTCTTTCTGAAACACAGTGAAATGAGTACTTGGAAAAAGTCTTTACTTCCTTTACACAGAATCTTTTGCTTTTCCACTAATTTATTACACTTTCATCACCTTTCTCTAATGTGATTCTGCAGTCCATCAGATGTAGTGAAAATAGCAACAAAATCCTAATTACAGCTAACATCTTATTCTGCTGGCTCAGAAACTTGACATAAATAAGGTGAAACTTCAGGAAAAGGAAATTATGGAAGAAGCAGACCTACGTGAGCAATCCACAGCATATGCAATTCTTTTATTTGCACTTATAATTCAATGAAACATACCCCATGCTCTTGGGAATGTTTTTCAGGTTCTTATACTCACAGCATTGATATCTGACTTGAATGAACTTCTCAGATTATCTCTATAACTAAGTTACTGATGCACAAGAGGGCAGTATGTCACAGGAAAATCTAGCTTTGAATTTATAAAGTGCACTGTTACTGCTTCTAGCATCGAAATGCTTTGGGACTGGTGTGGTTACTTATTTATTTCAAACCTAATCATTGAACCAATGTAATGAGCCCAAAATATGAGCAAATTAAACCCCTTCTCTCTCTCTCTCTCTCTCTCTTTTTTTTTTTTTTTTTTTTTCCAGATTATATAGGTTTTGTATATACATCTTCCAGATTATATAGGTTTTGTATATGTTATTTCATAGTGTAGGGAATTCTGCCAATGCTGACAGCATTTTTACATTGTTGCAAGTGCTTCAAGGAGTTCTTGAGAAGGGCAACAATCAACTCAGCAGCGTGGGTTGGATTCAATACTCCAAGGTCACCTTTTAGCAGCAATAGAAAAAATTCCAAAGGTAGATTTTTGACTTCTGTGAAGTTTCAGGAAACATAAGAAAGGTTTGCAAAGAATGTTCTGACAGAATATTTTAACTTACCTGACCATTAAACAACTCTTCATTGTCCCTGGACAATAGGGGGAATGGATGTGTCGTTCAATATGACACATTAATTTATGCCTTACTAAGTCTTTAAGCATCCTAAGATACTATAGCATGTAATTATCACCATGTAGTCTATGCATCTTTCTGTTTAAGACATTGTGAACACCTCTGTGGTACAGTAATGTTTTCTTCATACACCCACTTTCTTAGTATAAAAGCAGTTGGTTTTACAATGAATGTAACTTTGCTCATCTGGAGAGCATTACTCTAATGCTATTATGATTCTTTACTTTAAAGAAGCTTGGCAAACATTTTGAAACAGCATAATACAGCAAAATACATCAACATTTCTAGTGAAGTCTGGAAGTATCTTCTACTGAAGCCAGGACATGTCAACATAGACTCAATAGAATCGTCAAACATAGACAGGTTTGTGTTAGAAGAGATCCTAAAATCCACCCCCCATTTCCAACCCCCTGTTGTGGTCAGGGCTGCTGCCTGCTAGATCAGGTTCCACAGGGCCTCGTCCAGCCCAGATTTGAATGCCTCCAGGGATGGGGCATTTCTGGATTAATCTCTGCCAATGCCTCATCACCCTCTGAGCTTCCTCACAATATCTAATCAAGTCTTCCCTCTTTTAGTTCATCCTTCTTTGTCCTATTGGAGAGATACTCATACAATCCAAGGAAACTGGATAAAAATGCACACCTTTGTGCAGTCATAGTGTAGTCATAGTCTAGTACAGTTCTTTTGTCTCTGCACAAACACATAACTAGCACAAACACATACCTTATCAGTGGAATCTAGCACAGAGAATTACTATACTATAGTAATACTATAATTTAGTATAAATAACAGAAAAAATACCAGGCAAATGGAAACTTAGGAAATAAATATAAATTTCATATATAATATGATTTCAGTTGGAAATCATTGAATGGAGGAATAGAATCCTAGAATCACTCAGGTTGGAAAACACCTTAAAGATCACTGAGTCCAACAAGATCTCCAACTGACAGGATCAAATGGTTGTCAGAGGTGGCTGCGAGTGAGACGACCCCTAGAACAAATGATAAGCTATACCCTCTCAGCACTTCTGCAAAACTGAAGAAGAAGAGCTCATGGACCAAAATGGTTGGTTCACTGCTTTCACTCCAGCAGACAGCATCAAACACTGATTTGCTCAACCTAAGTTGGAGAGAGTCCTAGAGTCATGCATTGCACTGGACAGTTAGAGGTATTTAATAGCAATATTGAAGCTTCAAATGCACCTCTGTCTTTTGCTTTTGAAGTTTTTAGATATAATACAAAAGAGTAATTTATCAAAACTTCTGGCAATAATAGTCACTTTCTGGACATATATATATATTTTTTGTATTTCAATTTTCTACATTCTTACGCTTTATGAAATAAGAACAAAACAAGAAAATAAGCCAGTAATAAATAGTATAATAATCATGTTAGGCACAAAGTTAGATATGTGGAATTTTTTATTTCTGCACAGCTATTCAGTGCTGTTGGTCTCTTACTTCTACAACATATCCATTCAGTAACACTTGCCAAGATCTTAATGTGTCAGGTTTGATTAAAGGTGACTATGAATTTTGGATCCTGCTTACGGTGTTTAGTGACACAGACCAAAACTGTTTAGAAGAGTGACAAGGCAGTCAACTTTAATTTTTATCTCTTTCATTATCTTAATGCTTCTAATTTCTCCTTATTTTTAAGGCTCTTCAGAATTGCTCTGCAGAGACGTGCCCTAATATCGAAAGATTTTTCTACTATGCCATGTACTGAAATGGCACTTAAAAGCAGTCCTCAAGTAAATGTCACTTACAAACTAATTTAATTCGTGATATAATGAGTATGTCTAGAGAACCAGTACAAGATAATTATTATGTGAAACACAGTTTGAGTCAGTCTGTTTAAGTGAACAGCTAATAGAATGGCAATCAGAAATCACAGAACCATTGATAGTGTGGATGAAAAGGATGTTGAAGTCACTTGCCTTAGGAGAAGATAAATCATACCTCCAGCATTTCTGGTTTCAGAAATAGCACCATTTATTTTATAGTCTTCAACACTGACAGCAATGATAACTGATGTAAAAACAGCAGCATCTAGTAATTGCCTCTTAAATGGGCTCAAGCCACTTTGATTAGGTTCATATCTAATAAGAAGAGCCAAAATAACCTCAGGACACAGTGAGCCAATATTCAGGTCTTGCTTTGAAATCGGGTATGCTCAGAAAAATGGGACTTAGTCAGATTGTCTTCTGCTCACAGCTAGATCTCAGCAATCAGAGAACTGCATCTTAACCTTATTTTTCCTATTGCTTGTTATGCTAGTACTTGATGCAAGTTGAAAACTGTTTCCGTATTTATCTCTTCATCTAAATATTAAAAAGAACTTAGGATCTCAGAGTATTAGAAATATCACATTAGGAATGGATATAAGGACACTTCCCATGCCAAAATGGAAATTCTGAACACATCAGACCTGAAGTTTTGAAATTTTTAGAGGTCTGAGACAGTCACACCATTCCATAAGCAGGAAAATAGAAACAATAGGGAGCTTAATGACAGATGGTTTAATTATTTCCTTTGTCCCTCTTTGCAAAACTTGAAGTATTTCAATAGAGTAAAAGAAAAGAAATGGTGCTAAATTTATCTTGGTCTAGTTTTGACCAGGGCAGACGATTTTTTTTTTTCTTTTCCTGTTCTCTTATTTTGACATTAGGTGGAGTGCTATAATCACCTGAGAACTTCCATATGAGAAAAAAATCATCGAGAGCACTGCTTTGTGGGTTTTGGTTGGTTTTTGTTGGTTTTTTGGTTTTTTTTTTTTCTGTTTTAAACAGGAAGCCTCAGGTGCCCAACAGCCATTGATTCATCTCACAGAGCATGAAATTGACACTGTGATGATTTTTAAAGAACAGTACAGACATTACTCTTCAATCTTTTTTCTTCCTTGATCCAAATCAGTTCAAACATACTTCTAAGATACTTTCAGGACAAAAGTAACCAAACAACTTCCAATCATTTCTTACTTCTCTTTCTTAATGTCCACATTTTCAGTGTATGTAAGGCTGGATGACAAGTTGAAGATCCCCTATGTACATTCTCATAATCTTTTGTACGATACAAACCACAGAGTTCAATAAATAATGCATTTGCCTTGAATGCTCTTTCTGCTAGAATATTGATGTTCCATCTCTTATTTAAATTGCTTGGAATGTGTCATTAATATCCTTTGTTGTTGAGATTTTAGTAATCTGTTTAGCTTTAAAATGCAATCTTAATATCTAAGTTTTTGAACCCAAAATCTTTTCAAGACTTGCCATACTGAACTCTTTATCAATAGAAAATACCAACTCTGTCTTCCTTTACTACTTTCAGTAAGCCAGGTGCCTTGTGTGCTAAGTGTGCAATACTGAAAGCAAGCTATTAATAACTTTAATATTCCTTGAATTGCATTCCTGTAGTATTTCCTTCAACAGCATTTTTTCAAAAGAAGTTAAAAGTAATGTCTCAAAATTCAGGTTGTTTGCTTTTTTTAATTGGCAGGAATGATTAACTGTCCTTTGTGAATCTTTGCCTAGTATTTATGTACAGCATATTGCATACATGCCACAGTTACCTCAGAAAATACAGAAAATATCTAAATCATGGTTCAGGTTCTTAAAGAACACACTTCACACAGCAACTTGGTTTGACTTTTCAGTAGAAGGTCATTACTACTATTTCTTTGAACTGCATCCTGCACATGCTGATCAACCTGTTAGAATTCCTGCATGTGCCCTTCAGTGCTGAACAGAACTAGAATTAAACAGAAAGGAAGTAATCAATAGTAGTTATGTACTGTAGCAAAGTGAGAAGTCACATTATATATGAAGGATGTTTAGGGAAAAATAGCAAAATACCTCGTTTATAACCTGGCTGTAAATCTCACTTTAAAGGACAGTTAATACAATGGTGTACTTCAGAAATAAGTAGAACAAGTTGAATTCTGATGGAGAATATGGGAGAAATTCTTCTTCTTCTTCTTTTTTTTTTTTTTTTAGTAAATAATACAGTAAATACAATATATGAAAAATTAGTTAAAGAGTGATAATTTAGTCTTAAAAAACAACACTCTAGAATTTCTAAGTGAAGTTAATCTTCATATCATGACATTAGGGAAAAAAAAAAAGAAATAAAAATTAACAGATGATTACACTGATAGCATAGCCCAAGGCTTTACAGTAGATTATCTAGCAAGAAAAAAACCCAGATTTCTCACTTCTTAGCAAAAGTTCTCTCTATTTTGTAACAGAGAAAAAAGTGAAGTGAGTCATAACTGTTATAGAACGTCATGAAGAAAATATTCCTTTTATATGGAGATGTCATTTTATAAGCTAAAGCAAAATACGTACTGAAACAGAAGTGATAAACTAAAGAAATGCATCTGAAACAGCATGACCATGAGATAAGAGTTGAAATTTAAAAAAAAAAAAAAAAAAAAAAAGGAAAATTTTTAGAACCTTTATTGTTTAATTAATTTTTTTTTTTTTTTTTTTTTTTTTTTTTTTAACTACAGATGATTTTCCAGTAGTTTATACATTAAGTATTGGACTCTGAAAAGATACACCTTTTTCAAAAACACATAAAAGACACTAGAATTGTCTAGTAAATCTTTGGCAATTTTCAAAACACCACTAATAGAGAGTACAGTGCAGCTGTTCATTAGTTTTAAATGCTTGAAGAGACAATTGTAACACTCTAATAAATCCACATACAAATTCACACTCTTTTTTCCCCCAAGTTCAACAAAGATACGGCAAAAATTTTTCATTTTGTTTTTCGGAAAGAACAGTTATGCTTGAATGCCTGACTGAAGTGTGCCATGCTCCAGATATTATAACTATCTTGCAGTAATACAAAGTAAGTTACAAAAAATTTTTGCTCTTCCTGGAGTCACCATTTTTCAAAGCAGTTGTCAACTATGCAGTTACCAATATTTACTAAAATTGACTTCCAGAAATTCCTTTTCCTGATAATTTGAGGAAAACAAAACGAGACAAAAAACAAGTGGATTAGTATAGTATAGTTGGAGAAGTATAGGAGGAAAAAAATTCTATTTGACCTCACCAATTAGTTCTGTGTAGGGGTAAAATGCATTTTCTAACCCTGGTTACTGTTGCATGGTTTTTGAGTCTTGCTTCAGGAAATAGTGGTATCAAAAGTAACAGTTTGACTCATACAAATTATGAAATTTTTATCACATTACTAGACATATATGCTACTGTTTGTTTTCCAAACAAATATTTTCAGTTATAATATTCTAAGAAAATGTTCTCATTCTTTGACAGCTGGCTAGATCAAGTAACTTCATCTTTCATTTGCTGAGATAAAAATAAGAAACTAGGGTACAAAAATTCTCAGAAAAATGAATATTTTCATGTGAAAAATTGAGTCAATTTTAGAACCATATTTCATTTTAGAAATCTGTTGTACTGACAATATGTTTTATGTGCTTGTGTGCATATGTGTAACAAAATCTGTACGTTTTCATTTTGTGCACCTGTGAACTGTTTTCCTTTCCATACAAAGACACGAACGGGCGATAGGTGGGTGTGAATGAGTCTTGTAGAAGTTCACAGTTAATTTTAAGCTCTGTGGACAGTATACGAGTGAGAGTTATTAATATATATTATATATAAGTTGTTATTTTCATAGAAAACTGTGAATATACAACTACAGAGATTGGAATAAAAAGCTGTCTAAAACAGATCAAAACAAATCCCGCACACAGAGACTCCCTCATGCTGGTGTCATTCCAGCATTGTTTTGTTTGTAAATTCATTGAGATGTTAAGTTAACCCAAATTTGTCTGAAACTGACTGCAGTGATTAATTATAACTAAAAATTGATCCACTAAGACACACTAATTATTGTGCCTTGACTGTCATTTAAAAAAATTATTTGTTGCTCATCATAACTTTAATTACCCATACAATTCCATGGTCTACCCATCAGCAGGATTTAAGAAAAGACTATGTTTATCTCGTCTTTTGTGTTTTTGTGTAGTTGAATGTGGATGTTCAGTGTAGCTCCAATGTTAGGAGGAGGATTTTCAGTGTTCTGTCTGAATTTTACTTTTTCTATGAGTCTAAGGATAATGAGAATGAAACAGTAGAAGCAATTAAGTTGTAGCTTTGGCAGGAACCTGTAACTCTACACAGCATCTTTTGACAAAGCATAGAAATTGTCTAGGGAGTCTAAGATTATTCAAACAAGGCTACATCTGAGCTAATACAAAGCAACCTTTACATATTATCCCTGCCTAGAACATTCTGCTCAGCACTCTTTGGAGATTCCAACCAATCATTCTCTTCACTCCTTTCAATTTGAAAAAATAAAACACTTTATTACTACCATTCCCCAACATTCTTATCATTGTTTTACATTGACTTGCTTGGAATGAAAAATCCTGAAGCAACTTTGACAGTTATTCCCCAAGTCAAATCGCAAGTGCAATTATTTGCATCACGGATATCTAGAAATCTGTCTTGCATAATACCAGTCTGCTTCTTTACAGTCTTTAGAATAGAAAAAGACACAGATTTAAATTCTATATAACAATAAATAGTAATTCCTGTCTTGTTTAACATAGTGTTTGATAGAAACTTGCTAACACTACTCTAGATTGGTAAGTCATTTCAGGCATATAGTTAGTAGTATGAGTTACGAATCTTACAGTGTTAACATACGGAAACTGCAGTTAAAGAAATAATAAGAATAATAAATAATAAAATAGAAAATAAGAGACTCATCTCATTCAAGTAGTAAAAGTTTTACAAAACTCAGAATCAAAGAATTCCAGATTTGGTGAAAGGAATTGCTGAAACGTAATCCTCCTGCAGGGCAAGGAAACTTGGCAGAGTGAAATACTAAAATACTAACATTGCAAAGACGTGTTTTGTATGGAAAAGATAGCCAAAGAATAGTCTTTTGTGTTTTTAATGGGTGAGAACATGTGTAACCCAAATGAAAGGAAAAATAAACCCTCTGAAAGTCGATTAGCATTTGATTAAGAAGGAAAAAGTTGCTCGCAGTTTAGTATATGCAACCTGAAAATGGTCCAGTTCTTGTAATTATGAGTGCATCAGAGAATAGAGTTCAACGCTGTTTGTTAGAGAATGATGAATTATTCACTGTTATACAATGAGCTTTCTCCACTTCCATATTTGCAAATTTTCTGCATTATCTTAGGAAATCTAACATTACATAACTGCCTTATTTCTCTCTTGGCAATCATGAATCACACTGTTTTCAGGCTGTCACATCATCCCTCAAATAGGGTTTTGCAGTCCTTTGAGGGCCATGTTTTACAGTAAATCCTCATTTCTTCAAAATAATTACATCACTGTCTGTGATATGAATTGTTCAGCTAATCCCATTACAGTACTTCAAAATATGAATATTTTTAAATTTTTATTATCTTTTCTTGAATTATATCTTCCATGCTTATAGAAGGGAGGGTTCATGTGCCTTTGAAGGGCATTTTTAAATGAAAGTTGACAATAACAATGCATCCTGTGTTGGTCTGACACACAGATGCTTTTGTTCTTTACACTAACCTAGCATCTGTAAGAGTTGCTTGAACACAAGAGAGCCAGTTTTTCTTCACAGCTGCTGAGGCCTGTGAACAACAAAAAGAGATGCACAGAGCATTCCTCTAAAAGACTTTAAACTGGGTTCCTTCACTGCAGTCATACAAATACTTTTAGCCTGAGAGCTGAGAGCTTCTTCCAGTGCTGGTAAAACTCAATCAGAGAAGTAATGCTTTCTCAGCCCAGCTTTTCTCTAGTGTTTCTTCCTCTTGGACTCTCTCTCTACAGAAAGATTTTGCCACAAGTTGCATTTCACAGTGTATACTGTGCGCTATCAAAGAGGTGATATTGCTGGAGCAGGATGAAAAAAAAGCATGCTTGCAAGAAGTCTACTTTTTTTTCTGATTCTTTCACCACAAAGATAAATACAATGTTTTCAATTACAACATATTGAACTAGGAATAAGGAGATCTGGGTTTTACAGTTCCAGATCTCTAATTTATAGTAAAACAATGGACAGGAATAGAACACTTACCTCCATAATGTTAATGTGTATGTGAAATAAGTTAATGTTTCTCTTTGAATTCTTGATACAGAAGGGTGGAAAAATGCTATGAAGGCTGCTCTGGAAGTATCATCTCCTGTTAATGGTGGTGACAATGTTAAAAAACAATGTTTTGTAGCTGAGAATTCACTCTACCAAAAAGTGCTCTCGTGATCTTTGTATCTGTTGTAGTTTCCATGGAAATAAATAGGAGGCATTACTTTCTGAGCAACCTACATACATTCAAGATAGATGATTCTTCCTTAAATTTGTTAAAGGCTTTTTTTTTCAAAGTGAAGTGTGTAATAACAAGGTTATTTATTGCTGGGTAGCCCAGCACTATGATCTTCTGACTTTTAATAAATCTTGTCCTCCCAAATCCTTTCAGACCTTCTGAAACACTTTAACTTTGGCCTCGTTGAGTGTTTTCATTTTATGTGCAGTACATATCTACACCTTCTTCATCTACAGACAGTAACAGGCTACATCCAACAACAGAACATGAGGTTTTAAACACCAAAAGGACAAGGGAGTGCAAAAGATCTTACTATGCGATGGTCTTAAAGGATGAGAGGTAACTGTGGAGCTACCTCTCTGGATGAAGGAGTTGCAAGTGAGATAATAGGACAGAAAATTGTTATTGAGTATGGGAAGACTGTACAAAAGCAGGAAAAAGGAAAGACAGCCAGAGTTGTAGAGGAAGCCACAAATAACCTCGTACATTTACTGTGTCATACAAAAACTGAGGGGAGGATCCTATGAAGCATCACCAGTCAGGGAATGTGAAAACACATCCTTCCTCTTTCCACCTCCTTTTCCTCTATCAGTGCCATTGCTATATAAAATACTGTTAGATTAAAATCACTTCTACTGAGGTCTCTAATATGAGTTAATCAGCAACAACTAACAGTTAACAATGCTTTCCCTACGAGTGCATGCTAAGAGGAATGAAACCGCGTCTGGCAGATAAATCTTATGCAACTGTTTAACTATCTCAACCATTTGTCTTACAATCCTGTATGTACAGCTATTATTTCAGTTATGGCAGCTCTGCAGTTGTTTATAGTCTCAGTGAAGAATAGTACCTGACAAGATGTTTGAGTGCTCTGCTTTTTAGCAGACCTGTTTCCAGCTTGACTGAAATGAAAAAAAAAAAATGAAAAAAAAGTGAAAAACAGCACATGGGCAAGCAACAAAAATGAACAGATATCCGGATAACCTAGGGTACTCATTTCTCCATACATACTTTTAAAAACTACTCAGAAACACTCTGAAGAAATTTTGCAACAAAAAGCTGGTTAAATCACGCATGGTACTCCAGTGACTTGTGCAAAAACACTAATCACAAGATCTCTGCCACTGCTGTTCTCTTCCCTGGGCACTGTTTGGCTCACTTGAGCTTAGTGAGATACCTTAGTGAATACCGAATAGTTTTCACTCATCCGCTCACTGGTATAAGTGATTTTTATGAAAAATACTAAGATTCAGAAAAGAGTCAGTGTGGCAAAACTGATTTTAAAAATGTTCAAACAATGAACCAAATACATTGAATACATTTACAATAATGAGCTGCATTACACTAGCTGAATTACAATAGGAATTATTAAAAAAAATGCTCTTCTGATTAATATCTGTTCTGATCCACCAGAGAACTATTTCTTTTACTGCAACTTTCATTCAGCTTGGGCATCATGCATGTATATGATATTGAATAGCAGATAGACGACAAGCATTCTAGCAATATTTTTTTCCTAAAGATGTACTTCAATCATTTGATTATATTTGTCTACACTGCATTTTGAGATTAGGAACTTAGCGCCCCTAAGGTATTAAAAAAAAAAGTGATAGTGGCAGTCAGTTCATACTTGATATAATTCTACAAGCAGTCCTCATTTTAATATATGGAATTGCTTCTATGTTTATAGACCCTCATCACCCTCATAATTTTGAATTCCCATAGCTCAAGGTGAATTTCTTTTGTAGACTGATGAAAGAAAGAATAACAATTTGTGAGTAACATTTTACAGAAAACAGACAAAATTAACAATTATCTTTATCCTATATCTTTTAGGTAGAATAATTACCTGTGTTAAGCAGGGTCTGGAATGTCCTTCTACCCAGTTCCCATTACTTTTTAAAAAAAATTTATTACAGTATCCTTTATAAAAACAGATTTCATCATTCCAGTGAACACTAAAAGAACTATATTTCCAGCAGAACTGAACAAAAAGTGAGAGTAAGATGAAAGAAAGCATTATTTACAAATCATTTGTTTTTCAAGTAGACAACAAAAATAATCCAAGGACAGTTTTGTTTTGACCACATTTGAAGTATTTAATGACAAAAAATAAAAATAAAAAATAGGATTTCCAGTAATTACACAAGAGAGCAGGTCCCACTTTTTGTTTTCCCAGAATGGCACAAAATTTCTACATCTCTGAGAACTTTTGAGGAATTGGTTACATAGATACCAGCAACTATTACAATTTTGGTAAATCATAGCAAAACCTACCAACAATTTAGGAGCACTTTTTTGTTAATATTTCACATAATGCACAACTACTCTTGACTCAAAAATAGCCTTTTAAGACAGAATTTGCAGCACAGTAGTTTCAAGTCTAACAATGCATTATTTTTTTCCTTGCAGAACTTTAAAAAGATAAACTATTGATGTTGTTACAATTTACAAATACATTCTTTCATGTGAAACACTAACCTGAATTATAGTATACGTTATGTACATCACTATCTAATAATACTATGTTGTATATGCTACAAACTGATTTCCAGGAGGAAATTGTAATGCTATAAGATTTATCTATTTATCTCTGTATGGACATTTATACATCTCTTTTTTTTTTTTTTTTTTCTTTTTCTTTTTCTACAAACTACCAAATTTAGTAGTTAAATGAACAGCAAGAAGAAGGTGAATACATAAATAACCCCCTTTTCCTTCATTTAGTAACACTAAGTTACTCAGAATTTTGATAGTAAATGGCTTTTTATGGCTGAATAAAAGTCCTGAGTTATGATACATAACACAATACTATTAACTGGAGAATATACAAAAAAATCCTGAAGAACTGCCATTGGGATTAAAGCAGTGTTTTAGAGCAGCTGAACTCACAAAAGATCTGGAACTTCGCATTGCAACTGTGACCTTCACCTTTTCAGCAGAAATTCATGTAAAAGTCTGAAAATCTATTATATTTCTATCTGAATTTAGAAAATTCTTATCAATTTAATGATGCTAAATCTGTATAAATGATTGTGTGGTACTACATAGACGACAAAAATACACCTTCTGTCAGTTTTCAGTGTTGGGTTAAATAATAAGCATCATTAAAACAGCTTAATTATTTAAAAAATAGATGCACATTTTGAATGTACCGATAAGAATGTAATGTCTTAAAGTTTTTCTAAAGACAAACATCTTTTTACAACATGAGTATTTCCAAGCCAGAACTTCAGTTACATCAGCTTGTGGTAATTGAAGTATCTTAATTGTGACAGAAGATTTTATCTTTTGTCTAGCACTGCTTGGAGGGCTTCAGATTGTTTAAAGTGTCATTAACAATGGAAATATCTTATTCTGCATTGAAAGTGAAAACCAAAGTGCATTCATTTAATGCCAGTTCTCTGGCTCTCCAGTAAGATGAGGACAAACGTTTCTGAAGTGCATTGCTTTTAAAGTGCATGCATCTCCAGAAGATGAAGACTGAAGCTTCTGCTAAAAAATAATATGAGATGTTACTTTACACCAGATTGCTAGACACTAGTTTATTTCTGAGGCACAGCTATACATATAGATTTATCATTCTCTTTTTCCTCAGTTTTGAAACATCACACATACATTCACTGTATGTTTCTTTCATTTTTCTCTTCGAACAATCCATCTGGAAGTTAAAATAGAAATATTCAAAATGCAGCACTGGAAACAGATTCCCCTGTGAAATTCAGATATGCCCTTCAGAATGCTGGTGTTGGCACATGCAAAACTTTCTACACTGGGTAGGCTTAACAAGTTTTCTGTTTCCCAAGGCAGTATTCTCGACCACAGTTAAATCCTCATGTGTTTAATTCCAACATTCATATTCTGCTGATGCTACATAAATTCAAGAAACATGTATCCCTTCTTTGGATTTTATTTCTGCATGCATGTCTGCACTTAATTAAAATACTCTTCTATGCAATACCAGGGAGGAGTACTGGCAAAGAATATTACTATTTTAATTTGGATCAACTTTGTCATTTGGTCCATCTCCCTTGTTCACTTTAGTTCCTGTAATAAACAGAAATAGAGGTACAAAGTACTGCAAGATTGTGTTGCAGTATTACAAAAGAGGAACAAAATATAAGTCAAAAAGGTAGAAAAGCAACATCTTTTCCTGCACGGAAGCTGAAAGAATGCATCTCCACTGAACTGGAATGAAAAAAAACACACACAAGTCTTCATCTCCTGTAAAAACTGCTCAACCTAGGCTTTTCAGTTTCTTTCGAGAATATTTCAACTTTGGGCAGTATCTCAGCATTTGTGCTTCATTGCAAGCTGAAAAGAAAAAAAAGAAAAATGAAATAAAGGATCTATTTGATTTTAGAGCTGTGTTTCCCAGTGTTCTATTCTTTTGCTATACATTATGATGGCTGTATGTATTAGCAAGAGCCCTGAAATAGAGGCACACACACATGTAATAAAAGTAATACTAAATTATTTAAGTCCAATGTGTAATTCTATACAGGTAATTTTAAGAGTTGTCCAGCAGCTCTGCCATTACATGATGAAAAAAGATTGTCTTTCTGCCTCTGCAATTACTGAATATTTCAATTCCAAGTAATAAAAAATGGACTGAAAGCTGGTAAAAGAGGGATAAAGCAAAGCTAACGCGAGATGAAAGCCATATAAAAACTGCAGAAAAACTAATTTTGCCAAAGCAAGTAAAGAACTTTGTTTTAAATTTCATATAATATAAAAATGATATCTGTACATAACAGCATGGTACAGAAAGATGAGATGATTGAACCCTCTACGAAGTTATTTCGAAAGCAAAATCAGTACACGCAGTTAAAATTTCCTAATTTCCTGACAGTGATCAATAAATGACTCAAACTGAAGTGATAGAAACCTCTTATACTCAAGCACTATTTTTGAAAACTCTGATTTGTAGAGACATACTGGATAAAAATTTCAACATATAAAAAGTACAACCAACGTGTTCTTCTCAACACTCCAGAAATCAGAGATATTTCAGGAAAATTATACTTCAGTAAGCAAATCTGACAGCAAATATTTTTATACAGAATCTCACCTTCTATGCATTCACCAGCATGGGCAATTTTTCAGAGAGAAAGAAGGTTAAAAAACACTATCATGAGGACAACTTGAGGAGAAACCCTGAACTAAGTTCAAGACTTTACGTAAGTAAGCCCACTCTGTATGGTACACTGTTTCTAGTGCAAGCTATTTTTTTTTTCTGCCATCAGACGACTAAGATATATTTTAAACAAGCTAGAAAGATCATTCCCATGCCTTGAATCTTCTACCATGTGCATGAGGTTGCATATATATTAAAACAGCCTGAGACATAGCCAAAATAACATCCAGACATGCACAAATTAAGCGGTAAGAGAAATTCTTATTCAGTCATAATACTATAGTGATGAAATTAATTATGGGCTGACAATTTTAATTCTTATTCTTTACTGAAGGCAACCTTTAGCTATTATTAGGCTATCAAAAAAAAAAACAACCTCTGATTTGCTTAAAGTGTTCACCATTTCTGCTAAAAATCAAGTCTTAAGTCTTCCTAATAAAATACACTGCTGGGTAGCTGTCTTATGCATTTTTGTGAGATAACAGATGCAGAATTGCAGAACTACTGCATATTGCAATATGCAATTTAAGGTTTAGGGAAACAATACAGAAAACATGCAATACAGAAAATATGCAACAACATATTACATTTAAGAAGACTTATCCTTGCATTCAAAAAAGATGACAACTAATTTTTTGATGGAGTTGTTCTGTGTTCATGAGTGTATAAGAGAGAGATTTGTATAGATCTGAAAGGGAACAATCCAAGATTTCTAGCACTAATGTACTAGAAATGTAATACTAATTACTAGAAATGTAATAAAGAATTATACAATTACTGAAGCTAGAAAAGATCACTAAGATAATCTAGTCCGTCAACCCATCACCACTATTGTCCACTGTTCCTCACTGCCACATCCACTTTCCTTCAAAACCTCCAGGGATGGTTGCTTACTCCACCACTTTGCTGAGCAGCCTATTCCAGTGGACTACCACTCTTTGTGAGCACAAATACTTCCTAATATCCAACTTGTACATCCCTTGGTGCAACTCATCCTAAAGGATTGTTTGGCACATATACAATAAAGCCAAAAGCCTTTTATCCACCAAGATATAAGCCAGTTTCTTTCTTTTACCATGAAAAGCAGACTCATGCAACAAGTACATAGGTTTTAGAAGCCCAAGGATGATGTGCTAAAAGCCAAAAATTGTATATTCTTAGTACTAACTAGAATTATACAAGTGCTTTAAAGTGGAGTTAGTGAAATTAATCTGACCAAAAATTCCATGTCTTAATTTAGCATTAGCTACCTGTACGTCAAACAGGTTACTTTTTTCTAAGTTACAAGTACCTTTTTTTTTTTAATTAGTGGGATGGAAATAATTGGATAATACAGCTGTAACTCTTTATCTTAAGGTTTGATCTCTTTTCCAAGGAGTTTGGCTACAGATCTATGCACAGAAGTAGTTACAAAGCAGAAATCACTCAAATAAGGAACAATTACAGAGAATCACAGAATCCTTAGAGTTGGAAGGAACCTCATGTGGTTCACCTGGGCCCACTGCTCAAGCATCTAGATCCCCCTGGATGGCATCCTGTCCTTGTGTGTTGACTGCACCCCACAGCCTGGTATCATCAGAGAACATGGTGAGGGTGCACTCAACCCTACATGCAATGTCACTGATGAAGATATTACAGAGTATTCCTCCCAGCACTGACCCTTGAGGGACAGAATTTATCTCCAGTGAGTGAGTCAGTGAGAAAGCAAAGAGATCATAAACAATGACTGTCTGCAATTCTTTCAAGACATTCCTCCCTTCTCAATAAAGGAATGTATGACTTTAACTACTGAGAACCTTATTCTACCAAAATCTTACCTTGTGTGCAGTTTCTGCAAACTGCTGAGCACTGTTTTTCAGTTCCTCCGTCTTTTCTTCTGCTCGACCTAGCCTTTCACCACGCTCATTCAAAGCCTGACTTGCCTTCTGTACTGCACTTGTCACACTGTCTGCAGCTGAATGGAGTATGCTGTTTCCTGCAATATCAAAATAAACAGAACACACACACATATATATACACATATGTTTTGCATTAAATTCAAATACTTTCATTTATAATGTCGTAGAGTGAATGCATCACTTGCCACTTTAGTCTTGCCACTAGACTATCATCTAGTCACATTTTGGATAGTGGGATTAGTTACGGTATTCGATGAAACCATATTACTTGTAAGCTATAAAAAAATACCATAATACCATACTACAGTGTACTTGGAGAGTAAAAGGAAGCAGTGGACACAGGTTAACTATGAGTTGTTGGTTTTTTTAGCCTCATACTAAATATTATTTAGTATATACTACATATATTTTACATAATATACTACATATTATTTCAGAAACTTACTCTAATAAATCCGTTACAGACTACAAAGGAACAGCTTCTTTCAAACAGTCTCATCTTAACATAGAGTAACTTTTTTTGAAACAGTCACACTGTTCCACAGAATAATAAAATGGTTGGGGTTGGAAGGGACCTTTAAGATCATCTAGTTCTGCTATTGTCAGGGATATCTCCCTCTAGACCAGCTTGCTCAAAGCCCTGTCCAGCCTGGTCTTGAACGGGAGGGAGCATCCACAACCTCATTGGGCAACATGTTTCAGTGTTTCATCACCTTCATAGTAAATAATTTCTTCCTAATATATAGTCTGAATCTACCCATTTCTAGTTTAAAACCTTTTCTCCTTGTCCTGTTGCGACCTGCCCTTGCAGAAAGTTTTTCCACAGCTTTTCTGTAGGCCCCCTTCAGGAATTAGAAGGCTACTATAAGGTCTCCTCAGATCCTTCTCTTCTCCAGGTTGAAAAGGCACAGCTCTCTCACAGCCTGTCCTTCCAAGGAGGTGCTCCAGCCCTCTGACACCTTCAAAGCCCTCCTTTGGACCCGTTCTAACAGCTCCATATCCTTCTTGTATTGGAGGCTCCAGAATTGGACACAACACTCCAGGTGGGCTCTCACGAGAGCAAAGGGGCAGAATCACCTTCCTTGCCATGCTGGTCACACTTTTTATGATGCAAGCCAGGATACTGTTCTCCTTCTGGGCTGCAAGCACACGTTGCTGGCTCATATTGAATAACTGATAAATTAACACTCCCAATCCTACTCTTCAGGGCTGTTCTCAAGCCATTCTCCATCCAACACATATCTATGCTTGAGATATATTTACCACTGAATGATGCTTCTTATAAATTCAACCACTTTCTTCAATATTAAATAATCATCCTAATCAACCTCCATGTACAAGTCCACCCTAACACTATTGCTACAGTCATTTAATGTCACACTAATATACTTTCATACTTTGTCCACATGAAATACTAGTCATGGTTTCATGAGACAACATACTGAATTTAACTCATTATATTTAAAGTTACAGCAAGCCCTTAAGATTTAATTAATTATTAAATAATTAATTATTATTAATTAAAGCCTTTAGCTGTTAATTAATTTACCTTTTTCTTCTCTAGAATACTGTGTAGCTGTTTCTTCAAGTTTTTGATAGAAAAACTCCTGTGAATTTCTCCTCTTTGTTTACCACTTCTAAACATTCACTCCAGTTGCTATGTTTTATATACTGCTTCTAAACAGAAGAGCTTATTCTTTTTTGTGGAGAAATTGCTGAAGAATGTTTATGATATGTACTACATTACAAACTGAAAACTGCTCACACAGTGTTGTACATTTTAAGTATGAACTAGTATGTATTAAAATACACATGACAAAAATGTGCATTCTATCCTTTTACCTTTTCAGCAAAAGGACTAGTAAAATATCAGCCTTCCCCAAATTGTTGGTATGAAAATTCTGTAATGTCTTCCAATAGAACTGCAAAAGCTTTAAAATTTAATCTACATTACAATAATTACTTATCTAGACATCTATAAAGTCACTGTGAGAGAAGAAAATCAATACAGGTAGAGTAGGTAGAGTATTAACGACTGGGCACATCATAACTGCTTGTTTTCTGAACTGCCTCTGAATATTGTATTCACACAGTTTCTTCACAGCATTAAACATAAATGTATAACATTTAAATTCTTTATGCTGGTAAAGGTATAAAATTAGTTCAACAGCAATTTGAACATTCAAATCGAAAATTGAGCAGCATAGTAAATTTTTGTTATAACAGAGTTTGCTGTTCTTAGACATACAAAGACAACTTTAAATCAGCAAAAACCAACTGCCTTTACTATTAATCTGAGGGATATGACTACTTAAGAATAATCACAGATTAACAAATAAAACCCAAACACTACATTGAATGATTATTTTGCTACTAGTTTCACTAGGAAAATCAAGAACAAAAGATTCATTGAGTCTAACCATGCAGATAATACCTTTTTCCTTAGAAACAGCAAACAAACACTCAGTAGTGAAACCAGAGTTTGTTTCAGATAGACTATGAAACAACAGTGCAAACTACACACATATAAACTCTTGAGAAAAATAACCACCTTGCAATTTTAATTAACTAAACCAGAACTATTATCACAAAATGAAGATATGGAAGGGACCCAACAATCTACCATATGCTGACTTGTGGAAGATGAATCATAATAGAAATACCAACCTGAGACCTCCTGATAACACGTCTATCAATATTGCTAATGCTACACACATTAGTAATTAAAAATTAAATGTGTATAAGATATTGAACATTGGCAGAATTCTTCGTTTTTGCACGAACAAAGGAACAGCATTTATAAAAGAAAATTGATACTATAACTAAAGACATGAATATCTAAGAATATTGTGAGCTGCCATTTGTTAAGACGTAAGTGGAACTTCATCTTTTCCAGCAGTCTCTGTTTAGCCTCTGAGAAGTCTGGTTATAAAATCAAACAAATCACTTTGTATGTTTTCTTACTTGAGTGTTTCTCAGTCAGTTGCTACTTTGTTCATAGCTTGCTTGTTTAAAGCTAGTTCCACTAATTTTTCTTGGAAGCTTATTTTGGCTTTTGTTCAGGTCATATTTCCTGTAAACAGGCATACTAGGCAATACTGCATTGGAAATAGTTTCCTTTTTTTTTTTTTTTTTTTTGGTGGAGTGATTTAAGGCCTCTTGTACCTCTTGTACAAATCAGTGCTGGTTTTCTGGGATAAGACTTTTTAAAAGCTCTCAACTTTGCCTGTTGCTTTGTGCAGACAGAAAACTTCCGCTGAATTCAAGTGAAGCAAAGTATATGGATATGGAGAATTTCATAAAACTCATAATCATCTAAAGCCTTAAAACTTGTTGGAGAATAGAAGTTAACAGATTGCTGACCTGAAATGTAGGCAAACATAGGAACAAACAATCCTATACTGTATATGAGCAACACAGAAACTCATATCTCAGTATTCTACTGAATTCCATCAGATTATTTCTAGAGCATGTGTAGGTGGTTCCTGATATGATTGACTATGCTTTGTTCTTACATTAGTATCTCTAAATAGTAACATTTGTACTACATTGACCAGACAAGCATTCCTATGAACTGAATTCCTATCACATAAAATTCTTCCTATAAGCTGCAAAACTTTCAAGCTGCTGTACAGGAATTAATTACCAACATTCCAAATTTTTGGACAAGTTAGTTCTGTGACTGAACACCAAAACTGCCTGAACTGCACCTACTAAGAAGAAAATAATTAAATTCATTTCAACCGACTGATGTGCACAGAACCACTTGAAAAAAAAATACACAAAATAAACAAGTAGACATGCAAAAACTGTCATTAACTTTTTTGCCCTTCCTCTTTATAAAGATTTCATGACTTCTGATGATCTTCAGGTCAGATGCAGAATCTGCTCAAAATAAAGCTTTCAAAAACTTCTCACAAAAATCTTCTTGGGAAAGATTTTCTAACACTTGCAAGAGGAGAAAAACATACCAAAAAACTGGTATGGATGAACTGATGTTCTCAAATAAACATGAACACAGAGCAGAAAAATTTCCATATTTTACAATTTTGTGAAACTGCGCTTTTATTAAGTGCAAACACACAGCTTTTTATTTTTATTTTTTTTAACCTAGTAGTATTTGCTGACTTACAAAGTGGAGCAAATAAATACTGCCAGATAACATAGGAAAAATATGCATTCAGATTGAGTATGATTTAAAGTAGCAGATTAATGTTAATTTCTAATATTAGCAAAATGTGTACATTTATGTCAATTTCCATATGAAACTATCAAGAAGGATATTGGGTTTAATTCAGTATTTTTCAACAGAAAATTTGCTATTATATACACAGAAACATACTACAAATTTATTTTCAGTTGCTCAAATGATTGGCTTAAATTGGTAGTTATTAATACAGCTTTTTCTATGATATTTTGTCTTATCTGAAATTGTCTTCTCATCTGAAAAGGAATTGGACATTCAGATTTTCAAATCAATTAATAGCTACGCAGTTCAGTAATCCTTTCTTTAAATTTTACTTCGTTTTATTTTATTAAGCAAATCAGACATTTTGTTTTGATTTTTTGCTGCAGAACTTAAACTTCTGGAATTAAACCCCTCTTTTTCGTTAGAAAATTCGGTTAGTGACTTGTGTAATTATATATAATGTGTCAGATCCGAAGGTGCAGAAGCAGTGGAAGGGCAGCAGCCTTTGTATGAGTGCATTAGACCAGTTGTCCTGGAGGATTTACTTCCTGATGAAGAGACAATGAAGAAACAACATTTTCCAGGAAGCCCTAAAGCTCCTGCCAACTTCATTTTTAGGTATTGATTGTTATGATCACAAACTATTTCAGTGAACGCATTAAAAAGTTCATTCTTAATCAGTACTGTGTTCTCAATACAGAGTACCTGAAAGATATACAGAGTCTATCATCAATCACCATGGAAATCGATCAATTTAAAGAACTAATTTTTGTCCTGAGATACCATTAGTGTTTCCATGACCTGTTTTAACATACATTCATAAAAATTTCATCATATTCTCTATTAACCATGCAAAAAATATTTCATTTCAACCCAGATTTTTATATGTACATCAGTGGTAAGACTTTACAGTCATTGATTTGTAAACACAGGCATTCAATTTTTAATTGTGTGTGTATTTAGCAATTATCTTCTGTTCTGAGAAGGAAATAATTGTGAATATTTATAGTAATTAAGAAGGTCTTTCTATTACACCAAAACAACTTATTTCTTTTTAAGAAAATAAGCTATATATGCTTCCTATTGATCTGCAATAAAACTAGACTTGCATTACTAAATAAATTAAGGTTAAAAGAGTAACAGCAATTAGTTTAAATTCACGAACAAGACCAACTGTAACACGACGTATCTACTCTTTCTGCCCATACATACTATTTTCACTACTATATGTTGAAGTCACTAAAAGTTCAACATAAATTTGGAAACAGCGATTATAATTGAAAAGAATGACTTTATCTTCACTATTTCATGTTTTGTTAACTGTCTGTGAACTCATCATCCAGGAACAAAGGCCATTGCACCATTAAAATATCCAATAAAAAATGAAGGTCTTGAGAGAGATAAATATGCTGAAAAATTAAAATTTCAGTTAAGAAATAATTCCCTTTTCCCAAAGAAGCTGGATCTAAATTCTTCACTCTGGCTTGCAAAATCTTAGGCATAAAAACACTGGACTGTCTTACACTACTCTTGACGATTTTCTTGGTAGAAGGCTCTTAATTTCCATGAAAACTGTTTCCAAGATTAGCCGCACCTTTGCAGGTTCCCTATACTACAACTGGACTTTTCCATTGTCTTCCTTGAATCTGAAGTAGTAAGTTCTAAGTTCACAGCCAGAAAATTCATATTAAACAAAAGGCCAAAGCCTGAACAGAAAACAAGAATTTTCAGGCAGATCAGTATCTAAGCAAACACAAGGATGTTCAGCTGCAGGTGGCAGTGCTAGCACAGAGGTGTCAGATTTCACATCTTTTAGCTTGTACCAATCATACAACATCAAAAGCTCTGTGCTCTCAAGTCACAGATCGATGTTTTCACCTTTGTAAAAATCCGACTCTGCATGGGAAAGTAGCGTAAGTATCAGAATAAGAGTTAACCTCAAATTAAGAATTATTACACTAGTTTCCACAGTTTTGATTTGGGGTAGGTAACTTCTTTTATTTACTTTTTTAAAAAAATCTTTTACTACTCTTTAATGCCAGTGATGGTTCAAAGTAGCTTTGAATAGAAAAACACAGATAAATATTGCGTGCTATTTTGAAGTGCAGAGATTTTTAGATACAGCCAATCACATTTCATACATGCATCTAATTCAGTATTATGTCCAAAGTATATAATTTAAAAAAAATAAAATAAAATGAGTTGAAGTTCACGGTGTGTTAAGAGGAATCTGTATGATTCCTGCAGGGTGGCAGGGGAAATCTGAAGGGTATTATTGATACCCTTCAAGTCAGAAAGGCAATGACTTCCCTAAGTGCAAATTTAAGTCAACACTTGAGAGGACTCCAAATTCCTGTTGAAATCCATAGTTAGCTATAAAGCATTATTTTAACATTAGTTCTTTAGAGGGAGGGAAGGGGAGGAGATGGAGATAAAAGACACTGTTTATATAAGTGCACGCACATGTTTAAACTGAGGCCTTCCCAAAGAATCAAAGAAGTCTTTTGATGTTATATCTTGTCAGTGGTCTGGCAGTAGAGAGGATATGGAAAATGCTGTGTAAATTCATCAATTACGTATCTTTTCAATGAAGAAACATTTCAGAAGGAATAAAGAGATTAGACCAATGACTTTACTAGATTAGTTCATAGTCTGATAGCAGTACAAGATTTACCAGGATTAATAGTTATAAATGGTCTTACAGTATTTTGGACCAACTGCTCATTCACACCTTCAAAAATAGGAAAGCTAAGTATTTTTAGGAATTGTTATTTCAGATTTCATCAGTCTCTGCCCCTGGAAATCAAAGCAGTGATGCCTCCCTATCAAACCTCCTCTCACTCAAGATGTCAGGTTCCATCAGCTGCACAGAAGAAATACAATGCATTAAGTCTACACCGAGTGAGGGTTATGCAAAGGCAATCTGTTTTGAATTTTATGAGTGAGTTTATATACTTTGAAGACAAAGACATAAAATCAACAAATTGTATCCTAGGAGAATTACCGTCATAGCAAAATGAGTATTCTGAAATGGCCATCAAATTAATTTCTCTTCAGCAATTTTCCTTAGGCATATACAGCAAATATCAACTCCCAGGAATACTGCAATAATGTTACAAAGTTCTTATCAATAGCACCATTAGTTTGTGAGTCTGTGCAGTTATACTTCATTTGAAATATAGCAACATTTTACAGCTGGAGTATATGATATCTCGTGTTCACTGAATTGCAGCAGTGGAACCACACAAGATTATTGTTGTAGATTTCTATTGTGATTGACATTCAGAAACTGATTTCTCTGTCAATTCTACTTGTATAAGCTGCTCATTTTCTTCCGCAGAAGTATTTTTCAGGTGGAACTTTAATTAAAAAAACAAACAAACTCCAACCAACAATATAGAAACTTGCAAGCAACAACAGAAAATAATTTAAATTTAAATGCAGTTTCTTAGGAAAAAACACAAAAGCAAAACAAAAGCAGAGACATAGACACGCAAAATACAAATAAGCATAGGCCTCAGAAGTGATGGAATGCACTACTAGTGCTATATAGCAGTTCAGTAGACGAACTGTATTTTATTGACCAAGGAAAGAAAAAGTGCAAGTAAGAAAACAGAACTGTCACAGTGGATCAGGCTAGTGCTTTGACTATTGCTTTATCTACCAGTATGCATTACTGCCTTCTCAAGGGGCCTTACTGCAACAGTAGGTAAACTGGAATGAATACACATAATGAAGCCTTCTCCTAGGGCTCAATACTTATTACTTTTCTTGACCAGCAGAACAAGTGCTTCCAAACCTTGTACATTATTACTTACAGATGAAATTAATCAGTATTTTATTAATCCTTTCAGTATTTTTACATAAGCACCACATTAAATGATTTGCCAAAGCTATTTTTTCTTTTCTAACCTCAGTCTCTGTCTTAATCTTACTTATTAAAATAAATGTTAAATTTAAAAGGATCAGATACTGTTTATAATTTTTCAACAGTTACAATTCAGAAACTTTGTTATCTTCTAAGGTTCAATATCATCATATAGTTCAGATGCCCCACCTTTCTCTGCTGAAATGAAAAGTTTAGCAAAAGTTGCAGAAATTAGAAAAATACAGAAATCAGAAATCAACAGTTAAAAACTAGAAAATACATTGCACAAATATGAAAAGTAAAATTGACAGATCATTGATGCATTTCTTAAAAAAATTACCTTCTATGTTTCCAGTGTACTTCTGTTGATGTTTTTAAACACTGGCATCGATGCTGGGACAGGATGTTACCACATTGAGGATCAGATACAAAGAAAGGAATTCTTAACTTGAATCAATTCCTTATTACTCTTTTTCTTACTCTTTCCCAAACTGAGAAATTTAAACTTAGTTTTATACTCGAATATATTCATATAAATCAGGACAAATCCAAGTTAGTATTTTCAATTTAAACTAATACAAATAAAAGTCTACTGACCAGAAAATTTACTATTATTTATTAGATGAAAAACACAGAATTACATTCTGGCTCAGTTATTTCAAAATAAAAAAATACTATCAAAAACAAGTGATAGATTTTTTTTAATACATAGATAAATTTTATCACAGTACTTTCACTTTAATTCAGAGTAATAGAATAAATTTACATGTGCAAGTCTGTAAGGGTCACATGCTCAAGAACACAGTTTTTAAGTGACTATCAGTTAAGAAATGAAAGCAGTAATTATCAGATATTTGAAAGAAAAGGGGCCTTCCCATCCTAATTCTTAATTTCACGTGTCTTCTAAAGTCATTCATTCAGCTTGAACAGTAAGAAAGAAACCAATACACATTTACTTGGTTTCAAATGACTTATTCCACCATATACCACTCATGAGCATCTCTTCTAATGCATAAAGGTATCCAGATAACACCAACAAAGTATTTTGCATTAAAGCTGACAGTTACTAACAAACTGCAAAACTTCTGTGAAATCTACATTCTGAAACTTCCAGTCTCCAACTGGCTTTCTGAAATAGGACAGAAAAACTGAATTCAAATTGTCTTTTTTCATGTAGAAATTTCATCCTCATAATTAAACCCAAAGAATTAATGAAAACATCATGAATTCCTATTCCTTGATATCTGAAGCTGAGTCAATAGCTTACAAAAAAAGAAACTCATTACCGTTTCACACTGGCAATATATTCTTAGAGAAGAGTGATCCACTAATAATTTTTGTCAGTTGTCCTAGAGAAAAGGTTACACAGGTGAAGATATAATTTATTTGGGTTCTAAGGATATTTTAATTGATTTGACAGAATAAGTACAGACTATAGGACAAAGCTTTAAAAAAGCGAACAAAAAAAAAAAATTTCAAGATCACCACCTTGCTTCCACTCGTCTTCCTTCCTTTTGCAGTTCTAGTGTGTGTCTGAAGGTGGCAGCAATTGTTTATCATTACAGGCTCAGAATTCAGGTTTGTTTTTGTTTAGTTTTGTTACTAACAATTTGTGTAACACAACAATACCTCAGATTAGATGCATTCCAGTGTCACTACCAGCACATTAGAAACATACAGAATTGAAAAGCATTTCCTACTATAATAAGTAATAATAATAATAAAAAAGACAACTCTCCTCCTGCCTTTCTTTTCTTCTACAAAGCATTATCTAGAAACCTCATGTAAGGCACAGATAGGTCTCTTCCCTCGAGAGAGGAACTTGTAATATTTAATACAAGATAACACTGGGAGGAATCTTATACTTACAGTCTTTCCAAATTTGAATATGCTCTTTATTCTAGGAATTAGAATTAACCCAAAGTTTCACTTGATCACATTATCACTATACTCAATATCACAGTCATTTGTTTATTTTTACTCAGTGCGGGAAGAATGTTTCCACTAGATACACACATTTTGAAGTTTTAAATATAATGTAAACCAAAAGCTTTTGAAAATGATGGGAAGATTAGTGAAATAGGAAGAAAGAAAGGAAGCTTTTTTTTTTTTTTTTTTTTTTTTCTAACCTGATGTCCCCTCTAGGATTCATTGTGAAATGTAACAAAAACCTTCACGGATTTCTGCCAAAATCAAATTAAAGGAGTTGACCTCAGCTTATGGGTCCTTTCCAACTCAGGATATTCTATGAAATTTCAAAATCCATATAAGAAATTTAGTAATAAACACTTTGGGGCACGCTTGTATAAATTTATACTGTAGAGAAGTCCTCTGCTGCTGTGGGTAGAAAGAAGGTACTCTCAGAAGATGAGTAGTGAATACTACCTCTTAAACTAAATATTTGAGAAACAAAGACATTGGAAGAATTTGAAGAGATGTTTGATGGTGAAACCTACAATTTCATTACTGTTAGATTAGCATATTCAGACTCATGATATCAAAGTATAAATAAGCACATTTAAGCACAGAATAAGTCACATGCAAACCATTGTTTCATGTCCACATGCTCAGAATACTCCAGTTTCAATTGACTTACCTCCAATAATTTTAGACTGGCAGTTGATAAATTCTGGCTTCTTGTCTGTAAGATATCGCTGACATGTGTGATGAAGAATCTGAAAGAATGTGCATTTTTCTGAAGCAGTGCTTGCTACCCATTGGTCAAAAGCATTTTCAAATACTAAATCAAATTCTGGCGAATCCTAGAAGAAAGAATACGCAACTGTTATTCCAGTTTCATGAATGATTTGAAAAAAAGATTTCCAAAATGATTTTGGAAAAAAAAATTAAAAAGCAATTATGTTGGAAAAAACAAACAAACAAACAAAAAAACCACATGAAAATCATGTAATTTCATATCACCCCAGCATTATTTTTTCTCCTGTATATTTCTGATAAAAACACATGCGGGAATTATTTTCTTTTGTATTTTTAATGAGGAATATTCAGCTAAGAAAAGAAATACCTGAAGACAAGAATATTTTAGATCAAATTACTAGAAGTTGGAATCTGTTAAGAAATTCTTCTTAACTACAGGTATGTAGCTACTTTTACCTTCTATATTAACACAAGGATTTTTGTTTAAATATGTTTGGCCATTCAGTCTAAAATATATTCTCATGCTGCATTACAGTAAATATGGTTCTGGTCTCTATATTTACCCAAAGAAAGAAACAGAAAGCACTAGTCATTGTATTTAATTTATTATCATAGTGTTGTATAGATCTCAGGATAACAAGAACAAAAGATCACTTTCAGAACCAAGTAACCTCCAGCTCTGTGCCTTGCAACGGCTGCCAAAATTGATGGATTCTACGAAAGCTGTGATGCTATACGCTTAGCAATATTTGCTAAAAATCCTTTTGTAAACGAATCCAGTAAATATTATTTTTAATCAATGACACTGAACTATAGAATAGTAAGTCTGAAAGGAATGTCTAAGCTGAAGAACTTGATAGGACTTTGACACTGAATGTATCTCCAGATGCTATTTATAGAGTTCTTTTGTAGATTATGTGAAATATCTATATCTATATCCATATCTATGTCGTTATTCTCATTTTCACCATCCCTCTTATCCAAATAAAATTCTGCTTCCTGCTTTTCACTTAGCAGTGGCCCAAGAACTTAATATTTGTTAGCAGGACTGTACTAAATTTGGTGCACCACTAAGATGCTTATTTGTTTGATCAGAACACAACCCTGAAGAAACCAAGTGCAGTTAACCATGAACATTCTGCTGTACAATGAATGCAGTAAATAATTTTGTTATCACACAATATTAGTCACATTGCTACCTTCTAATTTTGCTGTTTGACTACTGACGATTTGCATTTATAAACACGTTAGTACAATTTTTCCCCAAGAATTCAAGTCAGACTGCATATTCCACATTAAAAAAAACACGTAGGCAAAAATTCTGGAAACAATTCCAAAACTACTGAGTGGGTTTTTTGTTTGTTTGATTGATTTTTGTTTTAAATCAGTGGTCATGTGACACTGGCAGCAAAGGTACACTACAGCCTTTTGTGGATAATCAGGGTGTAGGAATCTGAGGAGTGGACTGTCCTGGGAAAAGGTTCACAGTATTTCCAGAAACTTGAACCTCAGTAACCCCTCCTTTCTTTGTTTCTACTTACTGCCCTTACAACACAGCTGCATGCCAAAATGGAACCCAAGAGGCTTATAGTTGAAGACAAGACAAACACAGCTCTTATTTTTCTCTTTAAAAGAAAAGACAGAGCAGGGAAAAGAGTACGGGAGACAAGAGGGAATAAAGAAGATATCTGCTTACGAGCTTTGGCCTCTTCTTGTCTTTCCCATTAAAATCTATTTTATGTACTCCACCAAATAATTTCTTGTTTGAGAATTTGCACTTAAACCTGTCTCTTATCTTTCCATTTGCCTTTTGAATAATGAAAGACGCTTGTTCCAAAAATCAGTTGTAAGACCTCAGTTTCATTTTTCTAGAACTGTTCAAACTTACCTGATTAGGATCAATACCGTTGACCTGGCGAAGCTGCTCAAGCATCCACTGTGTTCTCCTAACAAATGATGTAGACCCTTCAAATTGCTTGACCTTTGTAATAGTTGCTTGAGCTGGTTTTTTGTTTGTCACTAAACACATAAAAGAAAAAACATGCAACAGTAATGGGCTGAATTTTTCAGAAGCGTTCTGTTTAGTTCAATGTATCAGTTAGGTTAATGGTTCTGTAATAACATATATATATATATAATATAATATAACCATAATATAACCATGTATATATAAAAATTCTATAAGGTCCGCCAAAATTAAAAACCTATTGCTAATTCTGACAGTAGAAAGCATTCTCTTTCATAGATAACTTAGTGAAAAGTATATTCCTTATGAAAGATGACACAATGCCAAACAGCTGTTATATAACTCAAAATTAGGTACATTTCAGCTCATGACAGGTTAAGTTGCCAAGTTATGTTATTTCCAAAACACATTTCTATTTCCAGTGAAAAGATGATTTCTAGAAGCACTGTACTGCACAATCTACTAAAATTGGTCTGTCACTCATTTTTTCAGAATAAAACATATTTCTGTTCATTTTATATGATCCTCCATAAAGAGTAGCATTGGGAATGCCCACTTTTCTCTTGGCTTTCAAATGTTGGCAGTTAACAAAGACTTTTTAAGTAATCAAGTCTTAAATAGTAAGATTAACTCTTTTTGTATACTCCTGTTACCCACATTCTCAGGAAAACTAACAAGACAAATCTGAAGGTATATACTGCATAAACTTTTGTACTCAGAGGACATATATGCTGTAAATGTTGATGTAGTGATCAACATTCCACAGAATTAAAAAAGCTGACATTGTTTTTCAGGATGAAAGTTTACTATTGCACAGGTCAGTGACTTGATGTTAAAGGTACTTTAGAATGGAATAGCAAATTCATATTAATATGAAAAAATCTTTTTAATATCTCAGAAGTATTCTTTTAAATTGAGACTGTGGATGTAAAAGCCCAAGAATCTTCATGAGAACTTGTTTTTAGAAAGAAATTCACTTTCATGAAAAATCCAGTAGGTTAAAAAATAATTAGATATTAACATTTCACATAACAGATAACTGTTTATATGGAATTACTTCAGACTAGAAAACACGGCTGGATTCAGTATATTGACTGGACTATTCATGAGAATATAATTATCATTTTATATATATATATATTATATGTATATTTATATATATTATATATAGAACAGAAGTCTCTTAGTCAACAGCCGAAAACATTGTCAGATCTTAAAGAGAGGAAATCAGTGTAGTATACCAGAAAGGTAGTAGCAAAATTAGATAAGAGCTATCAAAATGCAAAAACTAGAAGTGAGATAAGTATTAAATATCAGTTGATTTCTCAATGGTCTGTATGTTCAATTGGACCACTCTGACTTAAAGAAAAAAGTTACCATAAGGGGTTCATTGACTTCAGGCTGTACTGGAATATTTTTCTGCAAGAAAAACAGCTCAATTGAGCTGCAAAAAGCAAAGCCTAACAATTAAACAAAACAGAGATGACAGGCACCATACCTGTACTTACACTGTACAGACAGATTCTGCTTTTACTGCAAGTTTTCAAGACCATGAAGTAGAAAACAAACAGTATTACATGAGCACAACACAAACTGTGGTCACTAGCTTTCTAAATTAATCCTTTTTGATATTTACTCACATCTTTTTGTCAACACCTGTGTTAATTTTGGCAGACTGAATTCACTGGGCTCAGTTCCACTTATCTTCTACACAAGGCTGACAGAAGAAAGCTATCTAAGAGTGGCCTTAATTTTAGCATCCCTGCGGTATTATCTTTCTAAAGAGATCAGGCAATATTCTACTGCTGAATTACCCACTTGTTAAAAGAAAAAACTGTGCATACAATATGTAAGGCACATATAGGATTAATGCTAGCAGTACTGCAAAACAAAACATTCAAAAATTGGAAGAACTAGACAAAACAATTACTTATGTGTGATGAAATGGTTTTTTTTTTCCTTCAGAATCTCACGGATAATTGATTATGAGGCTTACTTTGAGCTTAAACTTGATTTCAACCAACTGCTCTGAAGAATTCTACATGATATACTTTCTAGTGCTTTTGAAAACAGAGGTCATTTACTATTTCAAGTAGAAATATCAGATTTTACAGACTTGATGGTGAGACGCAGGATGTAAAAACTCCGTAGATTGCTCAGTTAATACATATTTACTATTTGAATAATCTAATTATTTACATTTCTCTACATAGCCCTTTCAACAATGAACAGCTTTTCCTTCAACTTTTCAGTGAAAGCCTATTCTTCAGCTACTCTCAACAATTCCTCTTAGAAAGAAACAGTTTAAAAACAAAAATGAAAACTTGACTAGATGACTGGTTCTATATCATCCATACAGTCAGCCTTGAAGAGGCTTTGTCGTACAGAAAAATTTACAGCACTCTTGAGCATCTCAGTCATTGCTTTAAATAGAAACACAGCCTGAAGTCAGGAGCTGTGACACTCCTGGAATACTAGCAGTTCTCCCTTTAGGTCTCTCACTTGTAGTTACTGTGTGCAATGAAACAGACCTAGTTGCATTATACCTTCTTTATCTAGGCATTTAAGGAAAAGAATGGAATTTCTAGAACATTCTAAAAGCAGCTACCCAAAAGACTACCAAATATGCTTTAAAAATCTTCATTTATCCCATAACAGGTTGACAGTAGTGTGGCAGTCATCAAAGACAGTCATTAAAGACGCTCCAGATTCTCAGACTCCCTGGCATCTGGAAGAGCAATGCTCACTGGCTGCCTTGCAGAGAAGCCACAGAGTATGCCTTAAATTGCAAATATAAGAAGGAAAAAATTGGAAGCAATTACATTCTTCCAGACAAGACATGCAGACATATTTACTGAATTTGTCACAATCTTTATCTACCTTAATAAAAGACTGTACTAAAATCATGTTTTGATTTTAGTGATTTTTCATTCTGTGCTTGATTTTTTTTCTAGCAGAACATTAATCCTTCAAAATATCAAGTTGTAACGTGCACAAAGAACTCTTATTAGATATTATTAGATTCAGTAAAATAGATTTATTTATACATTTAATTGAAGGGAACATACATTTATTAGTAAATTAAGAAAATGTCTGAGAAGTCAACTTACAGCAATTAATGATGGAACAAATTAAGGGCTATTTTACTTAAAACAAACAAACAAACAAAAAACACAACAAAACAAATAGAAAAAAAAACCGAACATGCAGATGAAAACACAGCACTAGATTAACAAATAATCAAAAAGCAAAGAGCCAGAAAGAGCATTACTTCCGAAACTAAAGACGCTACTATTTTGCATCACAAAAATACATCACAGCGTTGTTTCAAAGACAGGTGAAATTTAAGAGGGATGCCTTTAAGTGAAATTATTTTTCAAAAGCAAATTAGAAAATAAGAGGCAGAAAGAATTAACTTTAAATCCCCCTGTGAGGAAGCCAAGAAAGTCACTGCTTTAAAGATCTGAAGAACTTTGAAACACTTATTTGAAATCCAGACATAAGTTAGAATTCTGTACAACATGTGGCTGGAATCTTAAGCAACTAATCAATATAGCTTTTCACAATGAAAGCTAAGGGAGATGAAACTAATGGTCTAAAATTCATTTCATCTGCAGTCCAGAATTCTTTTTTTTTTTTTTTTCACCTGTGCTTGAAGTCTTGATTCTGGATATCTGAGTTCAGTTTTGAATTGTCTTTAAATTTGGATTACTACGTATGCTAAATAACTTTTAAACTCTTTAAGTAATTAGTACTCATAGGACGAATGGTTTTTTTGCCTCACGAAATTTCCAATCATATTGTAGCATGTATCTAAAATCCTTAGTGACTGAAATAACTACTGCAGGGATCACGGAATCACAGAACTGTAGGGGTTGGAAGGGATCTCCAGAGATCATCGAGTCCAACCCCCTGCCAAAGCAGATTCCCTACAGCAGGTCGCACAGGTAGGCATCCAGGCAGGTCTTGAACATCTCCAGAGAAGGAGACTCCACCACCTCCCTGGGCAGCCTGTTCCAGTGCTCCGTCACCTCACTGTAAAGAAGTTCTTGCGCACATTTGTGCAGAACTTCCTGTGCTGCAGTTTCTGGCCGTTTCCCCTTGTCCTGTCTCCACTCACCACTGAAAAGAGTCCGTCCTCGCCACTCTGTCCCCCACACCTTAGATATTTATAGACCTGGATCAGGTCCCCTCTCAGTCTTCTTTTCTCAAGGCTGAACAGACCCAGTTCACTCAGCCTTTCCTCATAGGAGAGATGCTCCAGGCCCTTCACCACCTTTGTGGCCCTCTGCTGGGCTCTTTCCAAGAGATCCTTGTCTTTTTTGTACTGGGGAGCCCAGAACTGGACGCAGTACTCCAGACGAGGCCAGATAAATGGGGGATAAATGAGGATAAATTAATGTACAAAGTCTTGAAGCAGTTAGTGATTGTTGCAACTGTTCACATTACAGCATGGTTATATTTATTTAATAGCTGGATACTACACAAGTGCACAATTGTTCTTAGAGATTTTTTAAGTAGTTCAACTTTTTATTGCTTCTGTGTCTCTTGGTCTTGAGAAAAAGAAAGTAGTGCAAATGAAGATCACTTTCATTTGTAAGACTGACAGACAGAGGAATCTACTGAAGTTACTGGCTATATGTGTAGTTTAATCCAAAACCACCCAGCAATATAATGTTCTGTCTCATCCTGTAGAGTTGCAGTATATAATAATATATAAATATAATAATATATATTTTATATATAATATTTATTTATATATGCACATATATATATAGTATTATAATAATGTAATATAATAACCAGTAATGAAATTTGTATAAAAATAGTTGTCAATAATTAATGACAGAAAAAAAATAAGTCCTATAAAATGCACTCAGGAGAGTCTAAGGTGACTCCAGATTTTATCAGGAAATAGATAAAATGAGCTGTTAATATTACTGGCACAATTAAAAGAAATTTTTTTCACAAGCCCATTCCCAAAAATAGAAAGTAGGTTACAAATAGACTGTGAAAGAAATCATTATTCCTCCATACTTTGCAGTTCTCCAGAGTTACGTATGAGAAGTTGCCTTTTCCCCCCAGAGTTCTGTGTGTGCAATTCACTCTAATTCAGCAAATCCCACTCTCAGCCTCCCAGGAAGCAACCGCTTCATGAACTTGCAAAAGCTCCTTGACTAAAACTCTGACAGACAGAATTCTGGTAAACTATATCTAGCACTTAGTTCAATGATCTGGAGTTTCTGATCTTCAAAAGAACACTGACTTTTCTATGCCTCTAATTGCTTCCCCATCCCACAGTCTGAGTTTTCATATTCAGAGAATAAAGCAAGAGTAACTTCAGGGAAAACCTCAAATGCTTAAGGAAACCCACAACATATCACTTTCTTCTAAATGTATGAAGTCTCAAAGAAAAGAACACATCCCAAATTTTCTAAAGTAGCTTTGCAACATTGAGACAGAAGCTGAGGATTAAGTAAGTTGGTGCATTCCAACATATTTATGTGTTAAATAATGAACCAGATATATGATATCACCTTATGACATGGATTTCAGGAAAGTTATTAATAGTTTGCTTCACATGCTAGTTGTGAGCTTTATTATCAATTTCAGCTTTGAGTTTGAATACAAAAATTTATAGTATTTTATATTTTCACACAGTAATTTCAATAACATACTGATTTAATATGGAGATTAAATTCCTCATTATAGAACTTACCACTGTGGTCGTACAACTTCCTGCAAACTTGAGACCTGCCATGGTTCTCATACCTCAGCTATCTAAGGCAAGGAGGTGCTCTGAGGAGACAGTGATACTAAATACACACACTGCTTCCTCCAGAATGAATTTCAGGTAAAGAAAAAAAGATTTGCTCACAGCAGAAAATACCTAGTCTCACTAAGATTTTTGTAGTATTGCATATAGTTTTGATAAGCTGATTTCTTCATTTTGTTTCTGAAAAAAATGAGGTTTATGAGGTTTTTTTTTTTTTTTTCCCCGGGGAAGAAGTTTTGGTCAAAAGAGAATGTGGGAAAGAGGAAGAGATTCCATATCAGTTATCTGAACAATACGGGATATTAAAAGAATAGAGGGAAACTCTCCCTCTCCTCCTACCTTGCCTATCTCTTCTAAAATAAACAGCTACTTAGCTGTTTATCTTTCACACTATAATTTAAGTAATATTTTTTCCTTCTACGTGCAAGTTCCCTTTGTCTGCTGAATAAAAAAACATAAATTTAAAGAATAGCATTAAAAATGAATTAATCTCAAAATAGACTATTATGTAAATGTATGTGATACTTCTCCAAGAAGAAAGATTAGACATGACGGTTTAGTTGTGTCTTCGAAGAAAAAAAATAAAATAAAAAAATTGCTTTGGTTTTTAATATCTATACGATAACAAATATTTTATGTTGTGTAAGACAAGAAGACATATTCTAAGTGAATGCCTGCACATTTTTCAAACTTACGAAAAAGGGCATTAATAACAAACAGATTCCTCTAAGTAATGCCCCTTCTTTTAGTTTTATACCTGGTTATCCATTCTTTACTTTTCACAGAACAATGTAAATCCATGTCCTTATAAATTGTTTTAATGCCTATTCAATCATTTTAACCCCCCTCCTCAGAACATCTCAAAAGTCAGCCTCTCATTTTTCATTCCTATCAAATTTTTCAAAGCTAGGGAAGTAGAAGCAAGATAGTAATAAATTAATGGCTTTTTTAATGTATTCTTCATATATGACAGCAACATAGCTTAAGGTATTAACACCAAAGGAATTGTTCTCCATTTTGGCACAGTTCTGCAAATGGTTGCAGTTGACAGTGGGAAGAGTGGCAGACTTTGCTTGTAGCCAGGAAGAACCCTTCTGTATTCTTCTGCAATTCCTACATTTCCAATATTCTCTCTCTTTTCTTTAAAATGAAGGTAGTATAATAATCAACCATTACTGAAGAAGATACTTTAAGCAGTTTGTAAGCACTCATGCTCGCTTCAGAAAATCTCACTTCAACCCAATTTGTAAATCAAGGCTGAAGTTACTCACTATGGTGTATATTTACATAGGAGGCTTGAGATATTTATCACATTCTAGTCATTTCAACAAAAAACAGTCACAGATAACTAGTTGAAGATTGTATCACAAATGTATTTCTCTTAATAAATGGCGTTTGGCATAATTCCTACACAATCTAACAGATGTGCATCTGCATGCAGTGAGTACAGTAGAAATTACCTCACCATCCTGAAAACAATGTTTCAGTGTCCTGAGGGGCAAACTAAAGTTCTAGTTCATTCTCAGTATCTCATAAAATGTACTGTATTAGGAAATAGTTTTCCAATTATGTTTGCTTAGATAACTTGACAACCTTCATGTTTTGGAATAAACTGTCCAATGACTTCTGAGATCCTACATAGTTACTTCCATAAAAGAGACAGAGAGGTCAAACAGGAAGGAAAACAAGTGGGCCAAAAACTGCAATGCCAAGTTATCAGATATTATTTTAATTGAAGTCAGTTATTTAAATGAAGTCTATTAAATGACCCTCCAAAAAAACCAAACCCACAAACAACAACAAAAAAAACAACAAACAAAACCAAAACAAAAAAAAAACCCAAAAAACCAGAAATCTCACAGAATATGTATGTGTTTACTCCACTAAAACAAAATGTTAATCCTTTCTTATATCTTAAGCTTGGAAGTCTTAAAATGACATTTAAACTGCAAGAGAAGAAGAGATTGTACTTGAAGATTTTATGAGCAGATAGCGTTGAGTTGCTCTGCATAGTATTTTAAATTACTTGAGATATAAATATTGCATACACTTCTATTAACAGGATTTCACTGTAAGGGTGAGAGCAGAAACAAAAAAATTAAATATTTAGCATCCAAACTGTTACTCCAATTCTTGTTCAACAGACTCAAAGTCATCTGCAATATTAGTCTTTGAGTAATCTTTTGTAATCTGTGTGTATCGGTAATGCATTGATAGTCAAATCAAAATCAGGTGGAACGAAAATAAAATAGTATTCCTCAGATCATGATTTCATTAACATTCAAAGGTTAAAACTAAAAATATTTTGAAGCAGATTAAAGATTTCAAAAGAAAAAAGAAGAAAAAGAACAGGTATGAAATATGAAGAATTTGGATTAGTTTTACTATTCTACAATCTGTACGGCAAAAATTATACAGCTAGGACATTCAGTAATTCCAATTTTTATCAGATATGCCCTTATAGCTCAGAACCATGCTGTGACCATTGATCTGACAGATAGAGAACACTAGAATTACCTGCTGTCCTGGTAGGTGGTTTTGACAGGGGACACTAGTAGTGCTGCAATTAAATTTAATAAGATTTATCTCTAGAAATAGTCATGCACTAGGAGAGAAAAAATCTAGTTGTACATTAACACAAAAAAACCCCTAATCTATGGGAGTATCTGGTGATCCGGTGGATAAGCACCTCAACCTAGGAGAATTAAAATGGAAAAAAGGGAGAAAGGGAGAGAAAAGTTAAGAAAAGTAAGAATCTGGGTATGCAGAAATACTGCAAAAAATAAGCAACATTTATTCCATTGCATGACTAATCATGTGTTAGAACATAAAGAAAATAAGCAACAAGCACAGTTGGCACTGTAATACCCTGCAGATTTGTTCCTACTATTGTTGCTATATAATCATTGCTCATTGCAATTAGAAAGATTTATTTTAAAATGGATGAACTGCTCATTATTGCCCCGTACTTAATCCTTCTGACTAAATAATAGCTTCTCTGTGGTAAGAAATGAGGTGCTGACCAGCACCTACTCAGGAAAATTTGATAATGGGAATGATTGCTAAGAGGTGAAAAAAATGCAACAAATTCCCAAGGGTTTTCTAAAAGCATACATTTGAAATTATGATCTATAAATACAGTCACCCCTGAAGAAATGCACACCCTTCAAAGTGAAATCTGACAGTACAGCTTTCTTGTCTCATGACATTTGCTCATCTCATGGAGTTTTGTTTTTCCAGTCCATACTAGTGCTGTACATGTCTTACAGGAAACTTTCTGGAAGCATGCTTCAAATTGAAAATGGTTTTTGTTTCTTCCAAACATGCACTAGAAGAATCAGACAAGGCCAAATCAAAATAACATTCAAGTTACTTGAAAATTGGATTTCTGAAATGAAGCTACTTACATTATGTATCCACAGAAAACTAGGATCAGTAGTACACTTGCTGCAGAAATCAAGTTCAGTTTCTTATGCCTGTTTCAACACTTAATCTAAAGAAAACTACCTTCAACTCACTTATTTTACACTGAGGTACAGAGACATGCAAGAAAAAACTATCTACAACCAATAGTTGCAGAATACACAGAAAAAAAATTGTAACAAAATAAGTTTAAAGTATCAAATTTAATAAATCAGACTTTACTCTGGAATTTCCTTATGTGGAAAATTAATTGATCTGGAAAGGTTAAAATAAAGTCTAACTTCCCTAACAGCATGATGTTGTTAGAATCTTGCCACACTTATAACTAAGAAGATTTGAAAAAGATGATCAAGAAACTTATGACCAAGCTTACTACATTGGGCAATATTTACAGAAACAAGGATAAAGAAATTTTAGTTTTATTTTGATAGAAACTTCCCTTTCTAACTGACTGTTTTGCAGGTGCCATCATCCCAGTTCTTACATAATGCACTTAACACTAAAAGCAGAGTTGACTAAATAGATATCTCCAAATCTAATATTGAATAGAAGATATCTGTTGGCATCTGCAACAGTCTTACGCACTCTGGCCTGTCTTTGCTTAGCTTTATGATGTTCCTGTTGAACTAGAGGAAGCTGGTGAACAGTCGTATTCCCTCTGAATCTGTTCCACTCCAGAATAGTATGACCTTCAAAACTAAGGGAAGCACAGAATATTTCATTGTTCCAGTCATAGAACAGAGCGCTAACTAGGATCAGCTTCAATATCATCAGCTTCTGCATGCAGCGCCTTGCATCTAGCTTACTAAACTTTGAACTACTGAGAAGACAGAATCCCATTTGCCTTGCAGTCCCTGTCCCACTACCATTCTATGTAGCTATGATCCCATGTGGTTACTAAGTATTAGATTTATATCAGATCTATAAATTCCATTACAAAAATCAATACTTCAATTTACTATTATAATGAGAAACAGTGAACAAGTCATCTGTCTTTTCATATGAGCTTTATATTATATTAAATTTTTACCCTAACCAATAGTCTATATTTTAACACTACATAAGTATGGAAGACTCAGAGTCTAACACTTAAGAAATGACCAATTATACAATGTCATACAATTCATCATACACTGAGCAGAGAATTTACAAATTTCAACTTAAGTAATGGTTATATAAGCTTACAGTAAAAACTCAAATGAGCTCTAAATAAATGCAATTTATGTACCTATACTTGGAAATAATGCAATTAAACTAACTGCCATCTTTCTGTCAGTCAGCATTTTCTTCTGATCAAATACATTGTATATCTTAACATTTCAGTCACAATTACTTTTGGTGTACTGACTACTCTAAAAACTGCAGGCACTCTAAAGAGAGAGGATTAAATAAAGGAAAAGCAAAATCCACCCAAATCTCTACCAAACTACTCATTCTCCTATTTCTCTCCATTCACACTCAAATTCACATGAAGTAACTGAAAAATTTCCAAACACCAGGACTAACAACTGGAATTTCAGCATCTATCAAATCAAATTATTTTTAGCTGGTATGAACTTTATTATTACAAGTATTACTATACATCTTTTTTTTTTTTGTATTTATACTTACCTTTTTAAACATTTTTGTTTGGTTATTACCTTCTCATTTTTCGTTTTTGTTCCCAGCTTCTACATACTACAGATTCAGATTCCATTCCGAAGGGAAAGATCCTATTCTCTATCTAAACTTATATTGTATGTGTAGTACAGCATTTTCTTGATTTTTGTTCTCCCATACACAGTATTAATATATTCTATTATTCTAAAATTCTTTGTTAATGTGCTTTTCCCAGCTGCAGAGTTTCTAGGCAAAAATCAATGTGAGTTGTGTCTCATCTGCTATCCATTCTATGAAGGCTACCTTGTAATTATACTGTTATAGACATCCATAAATACTCAAGGAAAAAGCCAATTAAATGGTGCAGGAAGCAATAAAATATGTCTGCAGTCCTTAGTGCACATCACTTGCTTTAAATGTATTACTGCTTTTCTCAATGCCTTAGAACTACTTTGAAATTTATTTTTTTACTTTATGAATTCAACAGAATGATCTTGAGCTTTAAGTAGTAATAGTACTAATAGCTTGATATCTTTTTTTATTTGTTTCTTTATGATGTTATACTACATGAAATAAAATTTCACTGTTTGTTGAAAATCTTAGACATATCAAATCCTTACAGCAGTAGCTAGAGAACCCAGTAATTAGCTATCTACTTTGCAAACACACAAGAGTATGTGTTTATTAAAAAAGACCAGCATAAAATTATTCAAAAAAATGCATTCATTTTTAAAAGAATTACAATTAAAAATTGCATTTTTTGAATTAGTAATAGCTGTATGACAGCTGTACTTGTATTCAGATGTAACTATTCAGAAAAGAAATTCTGAACATGTTATTGGACAACATCCACTAAAGCTACGTTTGTTATGGGACACAGAGACATTAAACACTTAATGGGTGTGAAGAGAGTCAAGACAGAGGAGGGCTGCGAGTCCTAGCTTAAATAATTGAATGATGATCAAAAAGGAAGAACAGTTTTCTCAAAGTTTCTCACAGTAGCTACAAGGCATCAAGTTAAGTTAATAAAAAATAGAAACTCTACCTTTGTGCACAGTTCATAATTAAACTGTGGAACTATTGATGTAAAAACAGTACAAAAACTGAGTACTAACAATGATTATGAATTCACAAGAAGGATGCTCAGTGTGAACTTAAGAATATAAAGTTCAGTAAGAGCTGGAGCATATGTGCGCACAGTGATGTGAACTAGCATCAAAGAAAACATGGCTAGATTGATCATTCTCAGCATTGTTATGTTGCAAACACCACAGACTTACCAGAGACAGACTTATCCTTCTTTACAGGGAAGTACTAAGTTATTCAGTCAAACTGCACTGCAGCATACAATATAAACATTATTGCACACTTCCATGCAAGTTACCAAACACTTCATTGACACAGAGAAAATAAAACAAAATCAAGAGCAGCATTTCTTAGCTGTCTTCTCTGAAGCCCACGTAGGACTCTAAAGCAAGATACTGAGTGGTGAAAGGGAACCAGAGCTGGAGAGTTCGGGATTAGAGCCCAATATATCACAGTTTTTCTCAGTGCTTAATGGAACAGTGCACTTGTATCATATATCACTTCTGTTTGCAAGGTTCAGACTTGTAACACTTTTCTTTCTAATCCAAGACCTGCAGTAACATCATTACAACCTTATCCAGTTGAGATGAAAGGAAAACAAGACAGGAAGCTTTAGCATAATCTGTTTTTCCTTATATGTTCATTTTCCATTCCATTTCATAGCCAGTCGTCACCAGCAAAAAATATCAGTTTCACACCTTTGGCTGAAGTTTCAGGAGGAAAACTCTAGGTCATCATTTCATACACTTGATCTAACAATATTTTTTTCTTAAATTGAGAAAGATTTCAAGCACGCAGTGTCAAACCATGTTCTGTTTCAGTAAGAAGTAACTGCATGATTTGTTCACACTCCTTCAGACCAAGATTTAAGAGAGAATAAAATAAATCTTCTCAAGATAGAAGCTTAAAAAATTTACCAGCATTAATTAGCTTAAAGTGCTGAAGTATGCCTTAATAGTAGGAAGAAGACAACACCTGAAAAGGAAGAAACAAAACATCAAAACCAACCTATTCTTCAGGTTTATCCTCTTCATGAGAAACATTTTGTTGTTTCACAGATACACATTTCTGCAACAGCTTCCATCTAGTAATTATTCCTAGCTTGTATCCGGTTGTAAACGTTACAGTTTCAGTGAAGAAACTCAGAACAGCATTTCGCTGCTGAATAAAACACTTCAATAACACCAAACTACTTTGTTTTCCCTTGAAAATAAGTAAATAAAAGTTGAAGAAATCAGAGAGGTAAACTGAGCGTATTCTTCTCTTTTATGTCTTCATATAAAAATTTCAAAAATCAAAGAGCAAATAATAAAAAAAAAAATAGTCCTGCACTGTTTTTTTAATACTTACTTTTTAAAGAGTTCTTTCTTTCCTGGCACATTTTCTGTCATTACATTTTTATAAAGCAACAACTTTCTCTTTAGAATTCAGACTTGGTACATAAAATGATAAATGAGACAACAGAATGTTTGGGACAATCTAGGTTAAAGCAGTTAGTATGGGCAATTTGACTTGTTTAACTACTGCAACAGTTGCTTACAATATTTGCTGACAAAGAGCTACTGTCACACAAGTGAACCCCTACTGTCCTCCTCCCACGTCTGAGGATACTGAAATGTTTTGCTCTTATCTGAATAAGAAACTTATATCCCAAACTATCTACAAACCAAAAAGCATTTTAGTTTGCCACTTGAAAAGAGCTATGTACATGTGGTACATTACTGTATCAGTTGGTCAGTTATCACACAGTTACATCTGCATCCTAGCTACAAGGTTACTGCTTCTATCACAGCTGTAAAGATTATGCTATCTGAACCAAAAAGATACAGACATTATCCCAGAAAATTTATACTGCAAAAGGACAGGTAATCAAGTACTTAATTATTTGGCAGTGCTAGAAATTCAGGAATATGTGACTATTATAGCATCTCAGGACAGAAATGGATGGTAATGAGGCCTTCAAATGCTCTTTAGAAGTCAATTTAGCCTCATCAGAGATTTACTGAATGCAGCATAATTGCAAAGACTGCCAACACAAGAAATTTAATGTGATCCAGAGTAAACTGAATAGCTATAGAATCTACAAATAACATCAGGAAAAAAAAAAAGGCTAAGGCACTTGGACTGAAAAGATGCAAGGAATAAAATTACAGGAGAAAAGCTTTGAGCAGCCCCACACACTTTGAAAGGGCTTTATCTTAAACTCTCAGTCTCGTTAATCAAACTCAACAGAATGAAACATACAAGCAGCTATGGTACTGATGAGCAGACTGGTTGAAGAAACATTCAAATAAATCACAAGTTCTCGAAGATTACTGTACAGTACCAGCTCTTGTTTTAAGTTCTATCTTAAAGGTATATTTCAAAGGTATTTCTCATAGTGTTGCATTTTGCAAAAAATTGGGATGGCTTATCCCCAGAATACTAGGTATAGTATATGGCTGACACGAGTAGAAGAAAAAACAACAGGGGTCAGATTACCTTCAAGAAAATATTTGAGCCACATCAATTTCTTCTGAACAAACATGAAACATAATCACCTCCCTACACTAGACATTTAAAAAGGCACCTGAAAGTACGGACAGAAACTCTTTCACCCTTCTGTGTTTTCCAAACTGCCCACAGAGAAAAGCTATCAATCTAATTTTAAATAGCCTTCTGCCTTGCAGAAAGTCTCTGTACAGTAACAAAGATCTCCAAAATGCATGGGCTGTTTCTTAAGTAATGCCTCCTATTTTGCTAAGTTAGCCCATAATATCTGTGGTGGATGTTTGTAGTAGGCAGTAGAGGTTGAACCTTCCCATAAATATTATGTTACATTTTCTTGCCACACTACAGATAGTACTAGAGGGATAGTCTGACAAAATAGCATCTAACAAGAAAGTGCACACTAAGTAAAGATATGTAATTGAATTCCTTCATGTGGAAAAAAAAATGGTGCCTATTGACATTTGCTGAACATGGAGACCAAACAGTGGAAGAAAGCACAGTGTGGCAGTGGGTGGTGTATTTGAGCAGTAACAGCAACATGAAAGACAAGCCATGTTCTGGACAGCCATGCAGATTTTTATGTGCACTGCATGCAGCCTCCTGTTAAGTGCTGGAGAAAATGCATTGCTAACGGTGACTATGCTGAAAAACACTGTTTAGTAACTGAGAATTTTCTCTATCAATTATCCTCTACAATGTGCTCATTGTATCCATTGTAGTTTCCATGGAAGTAAATAAGAGGCATTACTTTCAGTGTGAGCTATGTATATAGATTTCTTTAATAACCGCAGAGCACGCACATTAGCATCTCACTCACGTATAAACACAAGATGAGGGACATTATTCTGAAGCAATGCTTTTGCTTAAGGCAGAAGCAGTTCTGTACTTGCATGCTACCTTAAGATATTCACAAGGATTAGAATGTGACAGCAAAACTAATATTGCCATATGTTCTCCTCTAATTTGTTAATATTGCCAATTAGAACAACTTTTCTCCTGAGGAAGATGAAAATGGAGATATTACAGTCACTTTTGAAATAAATACTAAATTAAGTTAGTTATTACAATAAATATAAAAATGAAGACTTGAAATCATCTACAGTCAATATCGATAGATACTAAATCTTGTATCATTTGCGAATAAAGAACAACTAACTAAGGAAATAAATCATATTTCACACAAATCTGATAAGGTTAAATATCTGTATGACAGACATCATCTTCACAGTGTGACACACAATCATCTTTGAGAGGCTGGAGTGACCAGCATGGTATATTTATTTGGACTGTGATCTACACTCCTGAGGCTGAGAATGCTAAGCAGCTTCCCAACAATCTTTATTTAATGGGCAGCTGCATCCCCTAGCTTCCTCCAAAAACATATTAGTGTATATGACAAATTCCTTAGGGTGACTGGTTGCTACTTGCAAAATATCTTGGTCACATAAATTTTGCTTTGTTCTTATTACAATTTACATACACTTTTTAAAATTATTTTACTTTTAATTAATACATAACTTGCATATCAAGGACATCACTTGACCATACTGATCTCAAATATAGCTCTAAACAAATAATTGGAATCAGCTTGTTCTTAATATGTAGCAACACCAAGTAAGAACTCCAGAGGGGAGACAGCAGAGTATGGTTAGAAGCTTGATAAGCATGGCTCATATCAGACTCTGCTATCAAGTGAGTTCTCACCTTGCCTCATAATGCACTATGTCGCATACTCTGGGTTTCATAGACAAAGTAAGAATCAGACTGCAGTGAGCAAGCTGAAAATATGCAGGAAAATAGAAATATATTTCATCTGAATGAGTACACGACTGCACAAAAAGCAGAACTATCAGAGAGGGAGAGAAGGGAACCTCTTGAGCTGCCACCAAAATCTCAAGAGTGATACTCATAGAATCATAGAATCACCAAGGTTGATAATTCTAGATCATCCAGTCCAACCATCCACATATTATCAATAATTCCTACCAGTAAGTCCTTCCAATAATTCCATGTCCTTCAGGACAATGTATAAACATTTCTTTAACACCTCCAAAAACCGTGACTTGACCACCTTCCTGGGCAGCCCATTCCAGTGCCTAATTACTCTTTCAGAGATGTTTTTCCTAACATCCAACCTGTATCTCCCCATGTGGATCTTGAGGTCATGACTGTTGAGACTGTCCCTGAAGACTCCTCTCAGACCTAAGTTCCTTGCATTCAGACACATCCCCCATTACACTAATGGGCAAACTCCCTGTCTTACATGACCAAGACTGTTCCAAATCATCTCATCTGAATTAAATTGGATAATAGAAGACTAAAAACCAATTCAAATCCAAATTACTGCACAGTATTTAGTGATCTATGCTACAGAAGAGGAGTAAGTAGATTAAAAATCAGGCTTATTGATCCTGTGTTTTCTAAGTTCTAATTTAAGCTACAACCGTCCTACTGATTTAATGTTTGATTGAATCTATTTCAGTAAGGAAAAGTAAAAGCAACTATTTATAAATAAGCAATTTATTTCTGCGAACAGTCAAGTTTAGAGCTATTGTTTGGCATACTTTTTGCTCAGGAGGAGCATCTAATTTAACTTTTACTACTGAATTTGACAGAAGCTTCTTTCTATTGCAAAATTTTGACTATAGAGTGTTAAAGTACCTTTAACAGACCAGTATCGGCAGTTAGAACTTTTTAATAACTGCAGTAAACAGTACCAGAAAGAAATAGATAACTGAAATTTAATAAGCTTGAAAAAAATAAGTGCTACTGGATATATTATCAAATTCACCCAAACAGTTAACAATAGTATAAGTACTTATACCAGTATTGTGGCAAGTACTATGTGCCACTGTTAGGGATGCATAACCTGAATAGTAGCTTTATGATGTTGATTAAAAGACTGTGTTTAATATATGAAGAATAAATATCCCCTGGATACAATGATTTTAAAATAGGAGGAGTAAAAAGGCAAGTAAGAAGTTCTAGTCTAGCAGAATAAATAAAAATTATAATCCAGCCTGATTTGTACTGTGTCCCCAAGTTCTACACCACACTAAGTACAATAGGGTTTTAAGAATTTCTACATAAATATTTGACATTTATTGCAGGTCGGTTCTTTAAAAATCATCAAACAAGGCTATTATTGCAATATTATCAATTTCCAGAAAACTAAAAATAGAGCAGAACTAATCAACAGGTCTTCCCTATGTTTTGATTTCCTCAGATATATTCTCCTCTCTTTCCACATGGAAACTTTCCTTGAACATAAGCCAAAGGTCCTGAGAACATCTGTACAATGTGTGCATTGATTGTGAGCACACAGTCCATTTACTACACTTCAAGAATTAGAATGTTTACTGGTCTGTGAATCCCCTGCAGAAATACGAGAATACTACTTGAAGTTTCTGAGATTCCAATTCACTACCACAAAATCTCTTTTAATACTCCTTCTCTGAAAAAGGTAAAGAACTGTATGAGTTGTACATAAATCTCTAAAATGAAGCAAATAAACACAGATTCAAAAGACCATATGTTTGGCATGACACCAGCTTGTTCAAGTACCTACAGTAAAAACAAACTGATCCTTGACTGATCATTATTTACATTTTTTCCAGTTCGTAGTTGTTAGTACAAAGTCAAAAATCTTAATATATATTTAAAATTTCTAGAATTTCTTAGCCTTCCACATATGAAATTGAGAGCAATTTTCACACTGAACACTTATTAGATACAGTTGTTTCTCATGTGATTAGAAAATGCTTGGTATTATAGATAGGGTTTTGTTTGTCACTGAACAACTCTTTTGTTCAGTAGATTTTCTGCGAACAAGTAATAAATCCTAACACCTAGTACTACTGTTTGTTTTGGTTTTCTTTTTTTACTGGTTGACAATTAAACCAGAATGCCATATTACAAATTTGTAATTTTATAAGTAAATTCACAGCAAATTCACGGTGTATTTGTATTATATTAATCATTTTGAAATTTAATATTGGAGGTAACATACTATGTAATGCTACACAAATTGCAGTTGTACAGCCCAGGTATATAGCCAAGTTCTTTTGCTATTTTTATTTAACCTATTACAATGAAAATATAATAACCAGGATTTAACAGTATAAGCAGCAGCTGCATCTTGAAAGTTTACACAACATCACAAGCAGAGATCTTTTAGAATACATAATACAGATAACATAAAGCCCAAAATACTTATCACGTGGATGGCCCTACAGATTTAAAAAAATACAGCAATGAAAGAGCAGAAAATTATTTAATTATTGAAATATGGTAGACGTTTCTCTTTAGACTTTGTTTACAGATTGTGTGAGAGATCTTACATACAAACAGTTTAATATTACAGGACCTCAGATACCATGCAGTTATCACAGAGGGAGGCTCCAGATAACAGGATGTAGGCATGTCATTGTTGTTTGTGATTGGTTGTATGTTTGTAGCTTTTTTGTTTGTTTGTTTTGGTTTTTTTTTTTTAGTATTTATATACAATTTATAACTGAATGTAAACGTTTCTTAACTTACTGTGAAATAGAAACCAGAATAGCAGGACCCTACAAGATACTTAGTAAAAGCTTTCTAATCTTCAAAGAAAGATATCCTAGGCAGTATGTCAGAGTACAATGTATATCCCAAGAGCTGGATGAAGTAGTGGTTCAGTACTCTTCAGACTAGAAATTTCTGATGGGAAAAATAATAACTTCTGGTCTCTTGCACTGTATCAAAATGGTTACATCAAGAAGAGGTTAAAGGTTCCTAGCAAAATAAATATAAATGTCTTAACTTAAAACTAATAGCTTACTTTTCAGATATAGTGTGTTTTTAACCCTCTTACAGCTTGTGCGGAATGGCAATAACCAAGTTTGAACACAATGCAATGGAACACCAGACAACTATCCAGCTGTGTAATAAATTTAATGACATTCTGTGCCAATACAGATACTGCATATAATAAATAAAATAAGACTTAGTGGAACTGGATATAGTAGTATTCATCTAATAATGCACATCAGCTTACTATCATCAGGATACAGCTGCTGTAGATATGAACCATAGCTCTTTTCCCTTTCTCTACTCCTCTTTGCGTGGGTTATGCTTTCTGGCACCTCACCAATTTCCATTGACACTGCATCTCAAACAATTAACATGCTGAAGATGGAAAAAAAACATATGAAATCTTTAGAAGTCGTTAATACTGTCATCAGCACTATGTCAAACACTATGAGCAGAAGACAAAACATTAAGGGATATCAACCAAGTTGTTTTAGAAAAATCCCTTGAACTTTAGAGAAATGTAAGTGTTCTAAAAATGCTCTTATGTAAAGGAAAACATACATATATAACTTAATATTTGCCTTCAAAATGCACCAAATTTCTTAGAGATGTACATAAACATCTTTTGCTGTTCAAATATTATGACTCATTCCAGACTGTAGATGCTATTGAAGTGTGAGAAAGGCCCCGCAGTAAAAGAGTACAAGTGAGAAAAAAGCTTCACAGAGACTAAGGATAGGGGGGATAGTTATAGATAGTTTATAGAAGCAAGAATGTAGAAGTTGTTAGAAAAATAAGTGATGGCAGACATGGGATCTGGAATAATGAGGGGGATGAAGGCCGTAAAGATAAGGGTTTGAGCAGCCTGAGGACATCTGGCAGTGAGATGATTAGATGTCCACAGTGCAAGCTGAAACTGGGTTGGGCGAGACTGCCCGTCCCGTAGGGTCAAAAGTTAACAGGGAGAAAGACTACAAGCCTTCATGACAAAGATGAGGATTCTTCATCCCATAGCCATCAAGAGGAGACCCTCCTGACTCACTATGCAGATGTGGTGGGGGGCCCACACGCTAATGGGTTCTCAGGAATGTGTTGAATATCTATCTGAGTTCTTGGAAACTACAGATTATTTATTAGTTCAGCCTATATATGTAGCATGCTTTTTTCTGACATGCAAGTTAGGAGGAGCTATCCCCCTTGCACCTGGCGTATGTGCAGCACTGATTAAATATACCTGCTTCTATAACTACTTGGTTGTTATAGAGTCTGATTCCGTACGTCACTACAACCAACACAGAGTTTGCAAGTTTTTATATCAGCTTTGTAAATCAATATCTTTTTGCCTGCTTTCATCTCGTTGTTCAATTCATTGTGGTCAACACCAAACATAGTGCAAGATAAGTTATTACTTCTATCATCCATATCACATCCATACCCATACTACAGATGTGAAGAAAATTATACAGACCCTCAAAATGTTTGAAATCCAGAAATAGTATCTTGATGATTTGCTTAATCTGATATTGCATATTCTGTAGCCACCACCACTCCCAGTGTCTTTTTCTCTGTTGTAAGTTAGGTTATGTCTGCTATTCCCTTAATACAGATTCTGTTTCAATAAAATCACTATGAGTATCATTAGCTAAAACATATTGCATAGAGATACTACATACTGGTACTACACAAAGATGTGCCAAAAAGTGGAAGTGAGAAGAACTGTGGCACAGGTCTATCCCCCTCAGGATTTATAAGCTCTAAGCTTTTCAGAAGGCATGAGTAGTCCGAAGACTTCTAATAAATACAGTGCTTTACAGTGCTAAAAAAAGATCAACCAACCATCACAGAACATTTGCATAGCAATACAATTATTACAACACTAAGAAGGCCTTTCTGTTTCAGAGTGGAAAGCAACTTCTTTGAGTAACAAGGAAATAGATCTCCTTGTGCAAGGTAATCCTGCAGTGGGCCACATTACGATTCAAATGTATCTCTTCATACCTAGAATCCAAAAGGACAAAACTGTTCTTCGCACCAGTTGGTGCCATGTTAGTATCAAAAGACTGAACTTGAGAAGTGAAAAATTCTGTTTTAAACTAGAAACATTACAAGTGGGTTGTCTAGTCCTTATCTGTATAGTAATACTTCCCCCTTATGCAAATTTACAGTCACTTAGCAACTTAGTGGTAACTGTCTTTGTTTCAAGAATATTGTTAACTAGATCAAGAAGCTACTGGCTCAATAAAAATAGCATCCTAAAATAAAAGGCATCTCACTCAACTTATTCCTATTCTAGGAAATTCTGTGTACTCTGAGTCACTTTGCTTTGACAGATAAAGCGGTCAGAACATAGCTTGACAATGTTGCATGTGTATCTATTGTGCTAAAAATCTGGAATTTATTGAATATCACCCAATTCTTCAGGTAAGCATATAATGCCCAAAATGAAAAAAAAAAATCCCTTAAATATAAAGTTATTTTACCTAACTATGTAAACTATTTAATTTTAAATCAGCCCTCAAACTGATTTATTCCTGGCATAGTGTGGGAGGAATTATCTGATTTTGCAGCATTTTAAGTCTCAAATAATTTGCACTTTTAAAAATTCAATTTTCTGTATAGACTGATTTTTGACAAACTGCATTATCAAGATGTTACACCATCAAGGATAAAAATTTTACAGAACAAATAAAATCACCATATTATTCAATTTTTATCTGCAAGTTTTCAAAAGAAATGCTGTGAGATTACTTACAACAAATAGAGGAGCTAGCTCTGAAGTTAGTTTTAAAACACATTAACTTGAATATGTCAAGAGGGAAATGAATTTATATTCTTTCCTGTGTTGTTCACGGAAGCCTCAAAACATGGGTGATGTAATGTTCTATTTTTTCTAATGTATACACGTCAGTATATGGAGAGCTCTGTGCGAAAAGCAAGAGAAGCAGTGAATTATTTGCACTAATATTCATATGAAAAAAAAAGAAAGCATGAACAACTGTACAGCCAATAGAAGACCTATTTGCACTGCAAAAGTAACAAGTGAAAAGCAAGACAAAGCTGAAATAGCTACAGTAGAAGTTAATAGTTGAATCTCAAAGATTTAAGAGAATCTAACACATCTGTTTCCAATATTTCATTCACACAAATGTGACCTAATGACAACTTGTTCAGAGTTATGCATATAAATCTAACATATTCCTAACTTTTTCCTTCTTGATTTTCCAGACTTCTTAAAAATCAATCTTTATGGTCAAAACATTTCAGGAAAAATTTCTCTGCCTTTCTACTATGTGATTCCCTGTACAGAACTCATGAGAAAATGCTTGGATTGAGATAATTGACTATTATACAAGTCAACTGAACAATCCTTTCTAGCCTTATATTAGAAGCTCATGATCACAGAATGGAGTTCAGAAAACCCAAGAAATGTTATCTAGGCTGAACACAGAGTGCAGAAAGAATAAAACTGGAATTCTAAACTCCATATGATTCCTTCTGAGCAGGGAATAATGTCAAATGTCAGGATATCAAATTTTCACGGAAGTGGTAAAAAACAAATCTGGGTTTGCAGCTGTAGCAGGATATAGAAGGAAAGAGAAGCAAAATCAAAATATGCCCCAATGGAGCAGATAAAGTATTGAGAAATAATGAGCATGGTTGACTGTAAGAGAAGGAAGAATTTCTTTAAAAATAAAACAAAGCAAAAAAAAAAAAAAAAAAAAAAAAAAAGGCAAAAAGAGGTGGAATAATCACATGAAGTTAAAAGACAATCAGAGAATGGCTTGTGTTGAAAGAGACTTCAAGGATCATCAAGCTCCAACCTCCTGCTACAGATATGGCTGCCAACATCCACATTTAATACTAGGCCATGCTACCCAGGGCCACATCCAACTTGGCCTTGAACATCCTCAGGTACTGGGCACCTACAACCTCTCTGGGCAACCTGTTCCAGCACCTCATCACTCTCTTGGTAAAGAACTTCCCCCGATATCCAACCTAAATCTTCCCTCCTTCAACTTAAAACCATTTCCCCCTGTTCTGCTTTTATTTACCCTTTCAAAGAGCTGGCCTCCTGTTTTTAGTCTCCCTTTTGGAAGTATGCAATGAGGTCACCTCACAGCCTTCTCTTCTCCTGACTGAACAAGCCCATATCATTCAGCATGTCTTCATAGGGCTGGTGCTCCAGCCCTCTAATAATCTTCATAGCCCTCCACTTGAGCCTCTCCAACAGCTCTCTGTCTTTCTCGTATTGGCCACTGGCCTAAATGCAGTACTCCAGATGGGGCCTCATGAAGGCAGAGTAGAGAGGGACAATCAACTCCCTGTCCCTGCTGGCCACCCAATCCTCTATATCTCTATATCTAGTCTGGGTTAGGAATTTAAAGAGGTTGATACAAGCATGATACTTTTATATCTGTTTTGTTTTTTTGTTTGTTTTCTCTTTAAAGGCAGTTTCTTCTATAATGCTCAACATTTGAAAGTTAAACAGAAATAGAGGCAAGTTGACAATGGCTTGTTACTATTGAATAGCCACATTTAGATAGCAAGTACAGAAAATTAAAATGAGAATTAACTTGTAGAGAAGAAACTATGTTTAGTGACATAAATTTCTCCAAGATGTTGCAGTCTAAGATAATCAAAGACAAGCAGCTGACAGAACACAGTTAGAAAGAGGTAATACACATACTAGCAGAAAGAATCCAATTAACTAGCCATAAAAAAAAATTTAGATAAAATGGAAGTAATAATCACCTTTATGCTTGCTAAAGTTATTCATGAATAAGAATACTAAAAGAAATTTCCCGTAACAGTTTTTGTAGGAAATACTTACAGAAACAAGATTTTTAAATACTTTCCAGCATTTGAAGTCATTATAGATATGCAGAAAGGGGAAAGACAGCATGAAATCAAATTAATTCCCCTAATTCAGTGATCAGGGATGTCTAAAGTCACATAGGTTTTAAAAAGAAGGCAAGTGGAGTGAAAAAAAAAAGGTTTGAACAGGTACACAAGCAAAGAGGAAAAACGGTCTATGAAATTCATTACGCATATGACAAAGACTGAGCTTAAACATTTGTTAGTTGGAAAGTTACGAGCAAACTATTTACAACAGGTTAAAAAAAAGAGCTGTAGGCAGTCACAAAAAGAAACAACTCTTCCTTTTGAAGTATAACAACTTAGATTCACATCGTATTTTAACATTACAGTTAAAAGAGATTTAAATTTTACATATGTTATTTTCATGAAAATAGCCTTTATTGATCAACTGGCTTTTTGCCTGCTGAATTAGTAGTCCTCCAATTGACTTTTCGAATTAATGGGCTTATGCAATCATGATAAGAAATTAGACAGCTATTTTTATTCTGAGAAATGTCAGTGCCACTTTCATTTATCTTCAAAATTTTTCTGGAAAAAAAAACTGTGTCTTCAGATATTTTTCTGCTCAAGAACAGTGCAATAGTTAAGCATATCAATGGAGAGAGCTGCTTTCATACATTCCAAACTAACATTAAGGAAACTAGAAATAAGACATACTTGGAAGGAGGGTGATTTTTTTTTTTTGTTCTCACTTCTTGTCTTCAGTTGATGTAATCTTGCCCCAATCTCTCTTTCTGAAGATAATAGCTGTGCTTAATTACTAAATATTAGAAAAAAAAAAAAAACCTAGGTTTTGTTTTCAAAGAATTGCTTTTGAAATTTACCATAATATTTGATTTATGCTATAACATTCAGAGTTCAGTGGGAATTTGAAGTAAGCTGTACAGTAAGCAGCTGAAGCCTACCTTGAAAGTGAGAGGATTTCAAAATAGCTTTTGAAATTTGGTTTTATGGAAAACAAAGGAGTTTTCCCTTTCTCTAGAAGAGAAGATGCAAAGTCCATTTCCTTGCTGTTATTCTTTTTTTTTCCTGCAGCTTATCTCAGAAATAAACAAACCACTTTACTGAAGCGTGCTGATAGAATTTCATTGCAGAACTACGCATTTTCCTTTCTCTCCAGCAAGTTGTCTTATTTATCGCAATAAAAATCTTTCTGTAAAGTTGCAGTACACCTGTCTAACTTCTAAGGCTACTCCTCAAGCCTCTTATTTCCAAACTAGGTGAAACTTCAGTTAGAGATCCAAAGGGCTGAAATTTAAACTCATGAAATATTCCCTAGACTGATCTTTCTTTTAAAACATTCACAGATTCTTATCCTGAGTTCAGAAAAGTTTGTGGAAGAAGAAAAAAAAAGATAATGTGGACTGTTGAAATTCCTTTAAAATATTATCCTCCTACTTCGCACAGTTCTCAAGGTTTATATAACCACATTTTTTTCCCGCTTTTCAAGAGAACTTACCTCCTGAGTTTTATAGCATAGGCTATTGCTAATTGCTTGCACAACAAAGCTGACTGATAACAAAAATATATCCATAAGTTACATTGCCTAAAAATGGACAGACAAGATTGGAAAAGGGAAAATAGAAATTGAACTGAAGGATGCAAAAAGAAAACCTATGAAACCTGGCCATCTTGCAATCTTACTTCCTTCTCTTCCTGCTTTAAAACATATTTACACACTTCATGTCTTTTGAGAGAATGTCATTGCAAGATTTTTGTCAAAAACATGTTTAATTCCTAAGGCAAACTTCAGTCTCTCAACTTGCTGATAGCTGTTAAAGTACTTACTTTCTAAAAGAAAATGGATTTAAGAGTAAGTTCATTGTAAATAAGATTGTTATTGTACAAACTACACGCCTGAATGCTAATATTTTGATTCAGTTCCTAAAGAATGGATTTCACAGTAATCTGTTGTGCTACAACTAATAACTTGATTATAAAAAATATCCTTGGGGAACAGAAGTAGTTTCCTTAGAAGAGTCCTTTCTCTTGCAGACTGAGGCATTCTGTTACGATTTCAAGTGGTAATGCATTTATAAAAAACTAGCGGAGTCATATGTGAATACACCTGTAACACAAACATGGTATTGACTACCTAAAGCATAACTACAGAAGTATCTGAAGGACCATTCCTTATCTCCTCCTTTTCTCAGATTAAAGAACAATGCTGTACCTATTGTGGGAAACATTTTGAGGAACATGTCTTGCTTGATGCATTACTGTTTCAATTTCTCATGAATCTTTTAGTCAAATGGGCATACAATAACCAGATCAGGTGCAAAATGACGTCGGAAATAAACCCTTGTTTTGAACTTGTCATGGAATTCTCACTCAATGTCATCAGTGAATATAGGAGCTCAAAGTCTGTAATTAGGAAAAAAAAAAAAAAAAAAGGACAATTTTCATATTGTTCCTAAGAGTTCAATGTTCAGACAAGTTCTCACTGCCCATACTAACTCGAAAAAGCAAATAATCATCAAACTAAACTGTTTACAATACTTGCAGGATTCACTGCTTTTAAACATTGAATGGTCTTTATCTGGTAGACATCAGAAGTCATGCAAAAATTCAACAAAACAGAAGAATATCCAACACAGAGAATGTCTCTAGATTGGTACAGCATTTGTTCAGCAACACACACATTTCTCCAGCTGTCAGTCTCCAGCTGTGGAATTTCTGTAAAGATCTCTAATTACTAGATTTCCTCTATTCAGTTTTCAGTTCAAGGAGGTACTAAGAAATAACACAACTGATGACTCAAGATTTGGAGGCTGTATTATCTAAATGAATGGCAAATATAACTCTTGGCAAATAATTCTACTTGCTTACACGGCTGTTCTGAGTAATTTTAGCAGACAGACATAATTGCCCCACTACACATTAATTTTTTGAGATGCTATTTAATTAGCATAACATAAGTAGTGAAACATGACTAAAAAGGTAGTTTTTACTCCATTTAAAAGACAATAAGAGCATTAATGAAATCTGTGTTATTTCTCATGAACTGGAATGAAATCTGTGTTATTTCTCATGAACAAAACCACTACCACTGGATCTTAATGTTAAAATGCTTTAGTCTCACAGGATTGCAGTACAGGTGTAAACATCTGTCTTTCAAAATAGCATCATCATACTGTACACATCATTCACCTCCCAAGCCCTCCTCCTTGCTAAGAAAATAAGCTAGTTAATGTTAGAACAAAAAATACTTTAGAAAGCTACATCAGTGTCTAGCTAGAAAACCAAAAGCTCACCTTTGTATAAAGCAATAAATATCAGTGTTTGAGAGTCTAACTGAACAAATTAATACTCAAAAAATACATTGGTCTATAATTTTAGAGTCCTTCAAAAGCTGTAAGTAGGACATTTTCTTTTCCTCTCCAGTTTCACAGCATCTCTTCAAGCCTTTTCAAATTTTACATTCTCCATAGTTGAAGATCATTTCTCTTCTTTAGCTTCCAAACTAGTTTGCATTACACGATGAATGGGTAAATAACCAAAATTCCCTCACGCATATGATACAGCTAAAGAATCATTTGTGCATATTTGTATGCTACATTCACTTAAGAAATTAGAATTTCTTATTTAAAACTTAAGAAAATTTAAGAAAACTATTATTAAAAAGAGGTTGCAATATCTAAATTAAAAAAAAAAAAAATCGATAACTTTTTCGTAAGTTCTTTACCTAGCTCTTGTTTTCAAGTAGGTTTAAAAAAAAACAAATCTTAGGTGCCAAAATCAAACAAGGCCAGCAAAATTTATCAGACTTTATTTTAGACAATTTCAGATAACCTAGTGCAAGAGCTATCAAGATTTCTTTAGTAATCTGCTAAGATTACAGAGGAACAAACATAATAACTGAAGGTTATAAATATTTATTTAAAGTTTCATTTTTTCCTCTCATTTGGGAAAAGTATATATTGTATGTGTGCCTTGAAACCAAAGTTACTGCTAAGAGAATAGTGCTTTGATTTAAAAATTCTGTTATCTTCCAAGTCAATGATCCAGTCACAGAAAATAGCTCTTACTACAGAGAGAAAAGAGACAGACATTTAAGAAAACTAACACAGCAGGGGCTAATATCATATTATCCATGAACAGCATTTAGTAGTTATTTCATCCAGCAAGAAGCTTATGTTGCAGCTTCCCTTCCAGCTGAGTGACTCCTCTGAAGATACATCTGAGGAGGCAATACAGACAAACAACCCGATTCTGCATTTAGAGCATAAAATTCCCTGAGGAATTTTACATACATGATGACTGTGTTTCAGATTAAAATGATAACTCAGATTAATCCCCTGAAAATGAATTTACCTTAAGTCTTATTAATGTCCTTCATTAGCTTAAACATCCCAACAGGAATGAGAAAATCCTGTGTCAAACAACTTTCAAGGAGACCAAATAATCAAGATTCAGACTTCCATTTAAAACTGCTCAAGTTGGTTTTTTGTTTTTTTGTTTTGAGACACTGCCCTCTGACATACTAAATGAAATATCTATAAAGCATTAAAAAATGTTAATGGAGGTTTTATTGTATTTACATATACTGTAATTTAACAGTAGTCATCTCAAAAAAGCTGCTTGTAGAAAACTGAAATGTGTTTCAGAAGGATCATTCAAAGATAAAAGATTTAAGCTTCTATTAAAAAAAGTCAAAAGACTATGAGGAAAATTTCATCTCATAGGTGAAATAGATGAGATCCCTCATAGGAAGAAAATAAGATTTTTTTTCCTAACACCTAACACTGGAAAATTTGAGCTGCAGTACAGTTGTAACATGATCATTTCCCTGAGGCTACAAAAGGTTATTACATACCGCAGAGCTCTAAAAAAACACAGCAAAAGAGCCACTGAAAGGGTGGGGCAGGCTTTCTCTGTGAAGCAGTTCCAGCTAAACAGTTACTAGAGATTGTTTCAGCTTACACAAATGGGCAGTTCCTCCTTGGCACAAGGCCAAAAGACTTTGCATACTTCATATTCATTCAGCCTCCCCACCCTTCATATGTTGTTTTTTTCCTTCTTATTAGGACAAGCATAATCAGATTATGACAAACAACTTCTGTAAAAATCTTAAAAGGTTTGGCTCCATACATACAGGACAATTATTTCAAATAGCATATATGCATAAATGTATATATTGCCAGTTGGAAATTTTCAGATGTTACACCATTGGGGGAGAATTGGGAAGCATTAGCTCTAAATACCTCCCCTGCAGTGTGTCATAACTGGCCTGTTCCTTGAGTAGTATGTAAGCTTCTGTGGCAGCAGTTTGGATGACCTTGGGTCACAGTTATACCACAACAGCACAACAGCAGATGAAGTTGTAAATCCTGATCCGTTTTGTATTTAATTCACTTTAAAATGATTATTTGCAGATGAAACAAAAAAAAAATGTTTGGAGATCAGGAACATGTTACTCATCTTTGACAAAGCAACAATAAAAGCCCACCTAATGACAGAGGAGCTTGATGTAATACTCTAATTGGCTTAGCAATTTCTTTTTAAAGTACTTATTATGGGCTGCGCTACACTGAAAATTGTTTGATGCTACTGACTTCAAATAGAACTATGAAAAAACTTAGTGGATTTAATTCCTACAGCTTACAGTACAGTAACAGGATAAGATTTTAAGCTGATGTTTACCTATACGAGTTCATAACACTGCAATTAATAGTCTAGGTGAAAGAGATCTTCTAGCAGTTACAAGAGCAAAGCTACATAGTAATTGACAGAAACATTTTCCGAAATACAACTGGATAGAACTCCAGATGTTTCCTACGCCGTATGATACAAACTGTTCACTTTGTATCATCATGAGTCAGAGTGCAGTAATGCTAAACTCCAGTACCATGAAACTTCATAAAATTGTTCAAACTGAATCCTGCCTAAAAGCAAAACACAATTTGAATTACTATTGTAAAGTGAGAGTGATTTTTACAAAAACTAGCAATCAGAAGACACTCACATAGGTCTTATTTCCATAGCTGCCATATTCCAAGCTGAAGGCAAAGTTACCATAAAACATTGCAGATTACATTCTTATTTTTAGCTCTGCTTTTCTATTTCTTTTTTTTTTTTTTTTTTTTTTTTAAATCACATATAAGGTAACACTAACCTCTGCCAAAATAAAAATAAAAATAAAAATAAAGTCATTTGGACAGAGAATGAACAAACTACTTCCAAAGACAGAATAACATTCAAACACTTTAACCTGCCAGTAAACTGGATGCAAGCATCTGTCATGTTCTGAGCAAAAAAAGTGCAGCAAAATATGCTGTGCTCACTGAGGGAAGCTACTTCCATCTCCTCAGGAATGTAAACCTACCCATCAGAAATAATTCCAATGAATGGATAAAGAAATACACTTGCCATCATCTTTTGCAATGGAGGAAAAGCATTCTGCAACCTAATTACTTTCTGTAAGACATTTAGTAATTTTGGGATGCCTCCGTGGAAAGGCTACAAATTCCAGCCAAGAATAACCTCATTAAGCTTCTTTTGTGAGTAAAAGGATAACATAATGCCTCCAACATACAGCTTTGTGAAGTTTTTGTTCTTGGCACAATTCTACAGCTTCTTGCTAAAGTCTCCAATGACAGATTATACAACAATTTTTCAAAGTTGCATACGCTTATTTTCGCTGATCTTACCATTAAAAAACAAAGTTTTCCTTATAGTATCTTTATCATTGTGCTTCATTCATATGAGTCTTAACTGTTTTATCACATCATAAGTCAACTGAAGTTATTCATGTTTCCCGTGGCCAGAGAGCCATATTCATGTACTTGCACTAGCTCAGCTGTATGACTTCAGACAAAAAGCCTCTGTAAGCAGAGTGAGTCACACAAATTTCAGAGACACACAAATTTCAGTGCACAGAAGAATATATGCTAAGAACCTGCTATTGAATTGGAACTGAATTACACACGTGCAGTGCAACTCCATTCACACTACTGAACTGCATCATTGACTTAGTCAATAAGAATTGAACTTCGGAGAAGTTTTTTCATAGACCAACAGAAAGTTAACACATATTTTAAGATAAAATGGCAAAAAATTTAGGCAGAGAACTGGTAATGGTAGCCACACTCTTCTTTACCTTATAGATACTGTATGTAACTGGCAGTCCTTGCACTGAGTACAGATCCCGAAATGTCTTCCCTAGTAAAACTCACATATCAATAGAAGGCCTGATCTTCCACCTGTTGTACTAAGTCCACGAGGTTACAGCAACCACTACAACTGATCTGCAGTAGCCCTCAAATAGCTGTCCAGGTTGGACAGAACCTGCAGAAGACATGATTTATGTTCTACTTTGCATAAGTAATGAAACATACAGTGGAAAGCCTGACACCTAAGTAAGCCAGAGACCCCTCCAGAGTGAGTGCCCTATGCTTGACCATCAACACTGCAGTATTATCCTCACTCCTTAATACTATGTTTAAACAGAGAGAAAATATCCCTGGAAAAATAACCAATAACAACTCTTTACACCATATGACAAAGTACCTACAAAATTCTCCTGGAAAAGGAGTGGAAAAATGAAATTTACTTTCATTTCTTGAATCCTAACAAAAAGAAACCTTGAGAATTCTCTTCATTATAAGATCCTGAAAATGTGAAAAGGAAAAATTAAAGAAATAAATTAGGAAATGGTAACTTCAGCACAGGATCAAAACTGACATGACAAGTGAGAACACTCAAGAAAGTGAGTTATTTTAATCAAAAATGCCTTATCACTACTTTTCAATTTTCACCTCAAGTACCACTCTGAAAAATCAATTGCACAAAACCTGCCCTGGAATTTTCAATTAAATTATGGCCAATTTCTGGCAGCCACATTAACTTATCTTCAAAGGAAGGAGTGATATATGTCATTTTCAAGTAACTTTCCATTCCACGAGCAGTCACTTTGAAAGGAATAACAAGTTTATGTTTGAAAAACAACTTTATGGCATCACTGGCTGGAGACAGAAACAGAATATGAAGCTATTATTGAAAGTGAAACCAAGTGGTGTGGTTAGATTTTAGCTGAAGTGTGTTCTAAGAGCCCAATACAGAGGGTATTCATAGAACTAATTAAGATAACAAGGTGTATCTCTGTTTCTCTGTATACTCTGAAGCAGGAGAAGGGAAAAATCTACCCCCGCACACTGTGGTAACTACAAATCTCTTTTAAAGCTTATAAACTTTTTGTTTGAGAAAAAACGTGATGTGGTCAATAAGGTTACATTTTAGTGAAAGTAGAGAAAATAAATATGCTCTTCCCCTGCATGTACACCTAATTTTTGTATGCTCTTTTATATGCCTTTCCCCCTTCTCTCCCCATTTCCTTTCAGATTTTCTTTCATCATTCTCAGAAAATTGCAGTTTCACATAGAAGTCACTAAAAATAAATAAATCCTTGAACTGAAAGCATGTTAATTTAATTTGGAGACAGTAAAGAGAGGAACAGTAACAACAACAACAAAAAAGAAAGTTTCCACCCTAAGTTTTAAACAATATTATCTTTTAATATTTACACACAAATTCCAACATTTTAACAAGGAGGATGAGAAAGAGAATGGTGCAGCTAAGAGTTATGGCACATAAGAATTCAGGTTCAGAAGGAACCATCTGATTCATTCAGTTACTTGCAACTGCAACAGACTTTCAGTTCTGGAAAGGTCGATGCCAATTCCATACGTACAAACTGGAAAATTTCCAATGCATTATAACAAATTAAAACCCCTTTTAATGTTCAAAGTTACTAAGAAATCATAATGATATCACGTCACAGAAAATAACACAGATCTAGTTTCAGAAATTATTGCCTACATCTTATACCTCTGAAGTGACCTTTTAAGCATTTCATAATTCAGATAACATTCCAAATAAGTTTGAGAGCTCTTCTAAACAGATTTGTTTGAATTATGAGACAATGATTATAAAAAGAAAACTTAAATCTGATCCAATAACTGTTAGCAAGTCTCCTAGTGTGGAGGAGGTGATAAATTCCCACTTTCAGCTCTGAATTTCTTGTCTTTTCTCTATATCAAATAATTTCCTACATTTAATAATAATAATGATAATTCCAGTTTTTATATTCTCTGTTCTGCCTACAACCACACCTCACCTTTGTTTTTCTTATTTGTCTACTCTTTGCTTGCAGTTCTTTAGCTAAATGACTCCATTAGGATCTCCCTGGGCTATGCTTGCCCATCTGTCTTTGTCAGCCATGTAAATACAAAGGGCATGAAGGTTGCAGGTAATCCAACTGTTCAGTCTTCACGAGTGCAGTAAGCAGTTTTGCAGCAGCATTCTTTCCTGCCTTCAGTCATAACTGTCAGGCTTTAGGTATACCTCTTTGAAGCATTAATGAGTATTTCCTTCTAACCAATTCAAACTCAAACTCCAGTATATACAACAAATGTAATTTTGAAGGAAGAACCTCCCTTACTTGCCCACTTCGCTCTGTTAAGCATTTGATTATTTTAATGCTTCAGTACACCAGCTATGTTATCTTGGAATCCTAAAGGTGAGAGTGGTGTGCTGTCCCTGCTCAGGATCTCTGCCCTCATTTACAAAAAAGCAGGTAGACAACAATTAGATTGTAATGCTTTTTCAATCCAACACAAAAAACAAACCAACTAAATTACAAAAAACTGTGTAATTTTTCAGTTACAAACTCAGTAGAAAATAAAAGCAGCTATTACAATGTCAGGTATCTAGATTTCTGCGCTCAGTCTTGAATTAAACTATAACTAGGCAAGACACATTTGTATTCCCAAACATTTATAAGTCTCTTAACAAGTTAGTTTTTAAGAAGATTCTTTCAACTGATGAATTCAGCCTTAAACTTTATCAAATTTCCCTTAGCAAAAGACAGATTGAATCGGTTTAAGGAAACTAAGAACACGAAGATATTTTAGTCACTAACTATATTTACCTAATATACAGAAACCTGGGGGAAAAAAAAATTGGACAAGAGTGAAAGGCTTCCAGATTTGTTTCTAAAACTAGTGTTGCAACACTCAGCAACACTCATTTTAAGTGGAAACTAACATTCAGAGCTCTCCACCAATGCTACTCACACTTAATGCTAAATCACAGAAAAATGGATGGAAACAGAGTATATAAGTACATTCAGCAACCCCAAGATAAAATTCATGTTCGGCTGTGGATACAGCAGAACTGCCATTCATACAGTAACTTATAAATTAAAAAAAATAAAATAAATCCATAAAGATAACACAACTCCTTGCTGCAACTAAGATCATTATTAGTTCAATTTCTTTTAATAATAGTGGCAGAAACAGTTACTACCTACCCTTTAGTTTTGTGTCATCAATTACTCTTGACTAACTGTGCCTGCAATCCTGTTGCATTTGATCATATTTTTGATCACGTTCGAATTATAAATCTGCCCTCAAACGTGAGTACAGCCTGGTAGACCCAGTCTCTTGTTGTCATCTACTGAAATTCCCAGTCATACAATATGTTTGATACCATAGACTACTATGACACTTAATAGAAATCTGTTTCATACTACTGCAGAACATTACTAACAGCATGGCACATATAACTCTCCTAATATAATAATGCAGATTTCCAGTACCCAACACACAGTAATTTTATTTAAACTGTAAATACTTCTCATTGTCATTAATGAGAAGCTATGCTGAAATCAAGACCTCTGCTATTTCTCTTACTCATGACACATTATCCTGTTGCAGAAAGACACTAGATGCATCCCAGACCATTTAACATCTTTAATGTACATTTTTCATTTTGGCTGCTACACACGAACATGGGGATGGCTGAGTTGAGAAGTTCCTCAGAATGGTAAAAAGATAAAATAAATTAAAAAACCAACAATCAGATGAATAGAATTCACCTACATAATACTGCGAGCATAACTCATGCCTCTAACCTATACTCATGAACACAGATGTGTTACGTACGCACTCTGAATGCCCGCACTGTCCTAAAACAAAATTATTATTTTAAATAAGACCACTCAGGAAAAGTAAATTAAAATTCTAAAAACTGACCACCAAAAAGAAAACGAGTTGAGCCTTGATCCATAACAAGTCAGAAATTAGAACTCCTTTTTTCTTCATTTTGTGAGGAAATAGAAACTTCCAATCCCTACATCCTAAGAGGATATCCCAACCACAAATCCAGGAAAAATCCTAGCTGAATCAAACCCTTTCTTTAAACTACTGTAAAGGGGGAAAATGGCAAGTAGAAAATATTAAATCTGTTTTGCCTAATTGTGATCAGTATGAGTGTACAGATGCTGTGCAGCTCACGTTTAATATATGCTTATTTACATATTTACATACATACACAAATGTTATTTGGCAACTTATAAATTCTGCACCTATGCACCATGTTTCAAAACCCAGCATTTCCATGGTTGCTATAAATTCTATATTTTGAAAGTTTTAATTTAATTTGCAGTGAAAAAACATTTGACAGAGTCTGTTAAACTCTATTTTCCGCTTACTTCAAACACAATGGTAATCTACTGATCTTTACAGAGCACTTATCCTCTGACTACTGATTTTACCTCTATTAAGGTGCACACCCTCTAAGGAAGCAACTGATGCTTAAAAACATGACTACAACACCTTAGGGTACCATATATATTCACACAAACTCAATTGGCAGACATCAATACTACAGAGGACTTAATTTAATGTGTTTTATTTATATATACTAAAGTAAATGAACTGGACACCACTTTCATTAGAAAATATAAAAAGTATGTAGCAAAACATACAACTACTACCCAGCCTGTTCTACAAAAACTGAAATTCAGACTCTCACTAGTACTGTTTTGACCTTGGAGAAACTCATGATTCACGTGAACAGCTTACTGACTAATAGGTCATTACTCCCTGTAGCCTGTGATGTCTCAAAACAGGTCTTTACATCATTTTCTCCTTCAAAGCATCTATTTCCTCCTTCACTTTTTTAAAGTCAAGTGACTGAAGACCAACAGAGGTGCTGTATGTCAACAAGCAATATTTTGGATGAAAGTTTCATTTTTAAGGACCCAGTGACACAGATATAATTATGAAAAGAAGAGGAAAATATATTTGCTTCAAATCAGACATTTCAGGGCTTAAAAAGCAGGTACAACATAAATTTTATCCCTCCAAGAAATATCTCAAACCTGATAGGAAAACATTTTTCCAAATGTTCTTTCTTCATAATCTGCAGTTATGCTGTAAGAGAACATTTTTTTAAACAAAGAAATCACCTAATCTATTTATTATGCAGCACAAATATTAATAGCCTGCGTTCCAAATGCTATTATTCTCTGCTTACATTAGTAAGATTCAAGTCAGCCAGCACTGCACAGCTATGGGTAACATGTAATCAATTCATTGAAGATAAACTAAAACAGACAACTGGATGTCAGAATCTTTAATCTTACCTGACAGGCAGATATATGTTGAATATTCACCCTGACCCCCAGTAGCAAGGAAAGGAATCTTTTTTTTCGTTCTTCTTTTAACTTGGACAGCTCCCAGCATCCTTTCATCATGGGGGGCAAAAATTTCTTTGTTGATTGCAGATTTGGCATTCATTGTAGATCAGATATAGCAGACTGACACTCTCTAAAACAAAATCAGAAATAAAAAACTATTAGGAACTACCCCTAAGCTATGTGAAATTCCCTTTGTTTTACACTGGTATTTGCAACTCCGACCCTTCAAATAAAGTCTTTAATGCATTAAAGAATTTACAACAGAATTTTGTGTACTTTGAGGTAGAATTTTCTAACTATCTGAGTTATCCCAGAAGTACTTCTTGTTATGCACAGTTCTCAATCTAGCTAAGCCTATTTTGGACAAAAGCAGTGCATGCTAGCACTTCAGTGTGACCCAAAGTCTTCTCAGATGGACACGTTCTGACTTCATTCTGCATAAAAGCTTCATTAATGTTCTCTCTGGTAACTGGTGGAAATCTCTTTTCTTGATCCTTGTACAACTTTGAAATACCTTGCTCTGTGGTTGTTGACTCTGGAAAGTTTCAAACGAACAAGGTTCTTTCTAACTTCTCAAGCCTCTGATTTTCCATTCTAAAAATTTTCTACTTCCTTTACATTAGTCTTAAAATAAGTGTCACTGATCCTCTCCAAGAATCATCTGTACTTCTTAGGACCAAGTTCCCACAGTACCAGCTTCAGCTTTTTCTTTACTTGGAGGGTGAAGATTTATTTTTTATTTCACCAGTGGCACCTCCAAGCATTTCAATCAAAATTCCTAGAAGACAGCCCAACATGAGGCTCTCATTTGCCCGAAGTGAGAACCTTCATATCTCAACTAGTGAAGTAATAAATTCTACTTGAAGGAAAACACTAACAGATGATACTTGCCACACATTTATCATTGGAAAACACATAAATTCTGGTCAGATTAGATTATAAAGCCAAGAAAGTCATGGAATCATTAAGTTAGTGTGCATAGTATTAGCAAGTAATTGTCTCGCCCTATTCAGCCTCAACATTTTATTGGCATCTCTTCATGATAACCTCTTATGATTTTGCTTCCAAAACACGTATTCTTGGAGGCGTAACAGTGCACAATTTAGTTAAAATCTAGTTAATAACCTATTTATTTGAGGACTTAATTTATACCCTTCACGTACAAAACAGTATATAATAGTTAAGGCCCAGTTTCAGAATTACAGCTGTGGAAATTGACATATTATAGAATCATAGAATGGCCTGGGTTGAAAAGAACCTCAGAGATCACCTGGTTTCAACCCCACTGTGGGCAGGGTCACCAACCACTAGACCAGGCTGCCCAAAGACACATCCAGCCATGTCTTGAATGACTCCAGGGATGGGGCATTCACAATCTCTCTGGGCATCCTGCTCCAGTGCATCACCACCCTCTGGGTGAAAATCTTCCTCCTAATTTCTAACTTAAATCTCTCCTGTCTTAGTTTAAAACCATTCCTCCTTGTCTTATCACTATCAACCCCTGTAAACAGTCATTTCCCCTCCTGCTTATATGCTCCCTCCAAGTACTGTAAGGCCACAGAGAGCTCTTCCAGGGCTTTCTCTTCTCTAAGCTAAACAAGGCCAGTTTCCTGAACCTTTCTTTAGAGATGCTCCAGCTCTCTGATCATCTTAGTGGCCCTCCTCTGGACCAGTTCCAAGAACTCTGCATTTTTCTTGTGCTGGGGGCCCCAGGCCTGGATGCAATACTCCAGACAGGGCATCACAAGAGATGAGGAAAAATCACCTCCCTCTGGGTGCTGGCCACCCAGTTTTTAATGCAGCCCAGGATATAGTTAGCCTCCCAGGCTGCCAGTGCACGCTGCTGATTCATCTTCAGCTTCTCATCCACCAGGATCCTCAAGTCCTTCTTCACAAGGCTGCTCTTGAGATCTTCTCCCAGTCTATATAAATACCTGGGATTTTGCTGGTCCTAGTGTAACACTTTGCACTTGTTGAACCTCATTATGTTCACATGGGCCCACTTCTCCAGCTTGACCAGGTCCCTCTGGATGGCTTCCCTTCCATCCAGTATATCAACTACACTGCTCAGCTTGGTATCATCTGTAAACTTGCTGAGAGTGTACTCAGTTCCATTGTCTATGTCATTGATGAAGATGTCCAAGAACACTGGTCCCAGGACCAAGCCTTGAGGGACGTAACTTGTGACCAGCCTCCACTCTGACATAGAATCACTGATCACAACCCTTTGGCTGTTACCAGCAAACGAGTTCTTAATTCATCAAACAGTCCATCTTCCAAATCCGTTCTTCTGCAATTTAGAGAGAAGGATGTGGTGAGGGACCATGTCAAAAGCTTTGCAGAATTCCACATAGATGACATCTTTCCTTTCCACCAATGCTGTCACTCCATAATAGAAGGCCACTAAATTGGTCAGGCAAGATCTGTCCTTGGTGAAGCCATGCTGGCTGTTGTGGATCACCTTTTTACCTTTTATGTGCTTTAACAGGTAACCACAAGAATCTTTTCCGTGATCTTTCCAGGCACTGAGGTGAGGCTCACCAGCCTGTAGTTCCCCAGATCATTCTTTACTCTCATTTTTAAGAAAGGAAGAATGTTTCCCTTTGCCCAGTCACTGGGGATTTCACCCGATAGCCATGATTTTTCAAATACAACGGCAAGCAGCTTGGCAACCACATCTGCCATCTCTCTTAGAACTCTGAGATGCATTTCATCTGGCCCCATGGACTTATGTATATTCAGTTTCACGAGGAGACCTTGGACTTTTTCCACTGTAACACTAGGATGGAATACACCACTCTCACCCAGATGTAGAGGTTCAGGGTCCTGGCAGACATGAGGAGCCTGATCACCAGTGAAGACCGAAGCAAAGCACTTATTGAGCACCTCAGCATTTTCCATGTCTAATGAAGCCAGTCCTTCACTCTCATTTATCAGAGGTAGAACACCCTCCTTGGTCTGTCTCCTCCTGTCTATGTAGCCATAGAACCCCTTGTTATTTTTCAGATCCTTTACCAAGTTCAGCTCCAGCTGTGCCTTGGCTTTTCTGATCTTATCTCTACATATGCAGACAACATCCCTGTATTCTTCCCAGGCTACACAACACTGCTTCCACTTCCCATACATTTCATTCTTTTCCCTCAATTAAAGCTGAAGGTCCTGGTTGCCCACCTCCTCTGCACAGTTTCTTCTGCTGGAGGATGGAGAGCTCTTGCACTCACAGAAGGATGTCCTTAAATAGCTGCTAGTTCTGTTTGTTCCCATGCCCTAAAGGCCAGCTTCCCAAGAGATCCTATCCAGCAGTTTCTTGAGCAGCTGGAAGCTTGCCTCCTGAAGTTCAGGGTTCTGACTCTACTGTCTGCCAGGCCTGCACTCCTCCAGATCACAAATTCCACCAGGGCATGATCACTTACAGCCCAGGCTGCCTCCAGTCTTAACATCTCTAGTGTTCTCCTCTGCATTAGTAAGCACCGGGTCCAGTAAGGCCTTATCCCAGGTCAGTTCGTGTAGTACCTGGACCAGGAAGTTATCCTCAACAGACTCCAAGAAGCTCCTGGATTGTCTACCACCTGCCGTGCCACTATCCCAGCAGATATTCGGGTGGCTGAAATCCCCCATAAGAACAAGAGCCCATGAGCACAGCACTTTCTGGAGTTGAAGCAAGAAGGCCTTGCAAAGGCTCCCCTTGATCAGGTGGCCAGTAGTAGATTCCAGCCACTAGATGTCCTTTACTGGACCAATCCCTGACTTTAACCCATACACTCCCAACCTGGTCAAGGCTGTTACTCAGACACAGCTCTTCACAGTCTATCCACTTCCTAGCATAAAGGACAACTCCCTCTCCCTTCCTACCCTGTCTGTCCCTCTGAAGGGCCTATAGAGCTTATAGAATGAAGTTACTTTACCCTTAGAAAAATCAATTTATTTTGAAGTGTCCGTTATCAAAAGAAACTTCCAGACCAATTTCAAAGAAAAAATTTTGAAAAATGAATGTTTGGCTTCTGAAGAGATGAGATTTTTTTAACTAATACCATAAAAGTTACCTTTCATGTAACAACAAATATATCAGCATGGAAAAGGAATAAAAATCTACTATCTAGATACTTACAAGACGTCATGATATTTCTTCTGCTTATCATATCAAACTTTTTCTGCTCTTCTGTATTATGGAAGTGTATATTGTACCAACAGCATGCTGCTACATTAGGACTATTTTTTATTTTAATTTTAATTTTTAAATTCAAGGCAACTATTCATGACTACAGCTTCAGTCACACAGTTTGTATCTACATGCTTTTATTAGCTTTGTGATTAAGCTATTTTGTATACATCCACCCTAAATTGCACACAAAGAACAGTAGTAGATATCCAGCATTTCAGCTGGAACCTCTGACAAAGTATGCACTCCATGCCTAGAAGATTTCAATCCTTCTTTTCTCAATACCTTACTTACAGCAGTCTCAGATGGCAGAATTATGAGCTTAATCTAACAAAGCTTACTTGACATGATTTCTGAATTTGTTGTGGGAACCAATGCTAGCAACAAAAGAATGTTTACTGTGGAAAAAAAAGTCCAACAAAAAACAAACCAAACTACTAACTAATAGACTTCTAAGGCACATCTGTTGGTAAAAAAAAAAAAGCAAAACAATTTAACAGAAACTAAGTCAGAAATCAACAGCTAAATGTAAATAAGCAGACTTACATATTTACTAGCGAATATACATGGAAATAACTTTAACCTTTAACCTTTGCTTTTAAATAAATAAAACTTTCTAGTACTCTTTTTTTTTTTTTTTTTTTTTCATTGCAGATGCAATGCAGGGTTTTTTTTGTTTGTTTTGCTACTAAACAGGGAATGCAGAAATGAGTCTCCACTTCTCCAATCTTCCAACAAAAATACCTTTTCTTTCATAAAAAAAGCAGTCTGTACATGCAAGACTTCATGTAGTACCTGCAGATTTCTTTATACAGTTATGTTCTTGGCATTAGCTCCATGAGGAATTCAAATTATTACCAGTTTTCCATGGGTGCACTTGGGTTGGCACACTTCAAAACTCAAGTATCTTCCCCCACACCATATGCTATTCCAATGAATGTTCAAGTTATTTTAGCCATCAGAAACCTACTGAACTTTAATGAGAAGCAATAATTACAAGTGAAAATATAACTCTTCCATGAGGCATAGAAAGTATTTAGAACACCAGGAAAGCAATTCACCCTTAGTCTCTTGGTGTTTGACTTACTGTCAAGGTACTGCTGAAGACTTAATAGGGAAAATTCAGCTTTTGAGAAGGGAAAAAAAAAAAAAAAAAAAAAAAAAAGCAACAAACAAATCCCAAAAGCAATAACAAAACAAACCAATGAAAAGAAAGCACCGAACAAAATCCACACACTAAAGCACACAGCCTCCTGCAGCTTCTTGTCTCCATTTTTAGTCAAAATTTAGATATTTATATATGGATAAATAATTGAAATACTGCATATTGATTTTTTACTACAATTATCTTTTCCAGAGAGGTGGAAAAAGGAAGACAGACAACTGCCTGGATTATTAACACATATATGCCTGTTATCAATGCAGGGCTATTTTTGCTTATTTTTCAGCTTTTTTTTTTTTTTTTTTTTTGCTTGGTGCACAGAGATTCAGAATACAATTTAGGTTATTGAAGCCATCATTCCAACTTCCAAACGCTGACTCCCTGTAGATGTAGAGATTGAATCAAACATCCTGAATATGAACACATGAGTAAGAAATACATAAAAAATAACAACCCTTTATGGATCAATTTAGAGAGGTGGTTCCTTTGATGCACTCATTTATATACAAGACTCAGAATCTAACTCTTAAATACACAGCTCTGAAACATTAGGCAATTTATTCCAGGTCCACCTTTTCTTTCATGACGTCCTCTCTGAATTTTATTCCATGGATCTCATCCAGAAGTTGTGGGAATCAGAATAACCCTGAGGGACTGACCCTCTACAGATTGCACCTTAAACATCCTACTTCTGGATATAATGTGCCAAAAACCCAATTTTTCCCTCTGACCTCTTCCATTTTCTACATGACAGTCCTTGTATCAGCTGCTTTGTGCCTCAGCACAAAAGGTGCTCCTTTTGTCCAAAGTTATCTTGAATAAATTCACATTTCCTTCAAAAAGTAAATAGAAGAGTTCATTTCAATATTTATGAAGGAAAAAAAAACTGGAAACATGCTCTGAAAGTACAAAGTATTATTGCAGGCTCTCTGAGCACTCAGAAGACAACAAGTTCACACTCCCAGTGTTACCTCTGAAGAAAAAGGAAGTAGAGCATTTCAGTAAATGTAAGAATACTGAAAGGGAACCCAGGTTCAATGTGTCACATGCTTTGTTTGTTCTACATACTCGGTTTCACTCAAGTTATTGTGATGCTATTGTCTGAACAAAGAAAAATCCATTTTCCTCTAGCCACTGCAATTTTATCGAATGGGATGCCTGAACATATACCTTATCCATGGTATTAGACAGAAAAGATGTTCTCATATATATTTGATCTGATGCCTGAAGCACACTGCTCATCTGCATCACCTCAAATCCTTCTCTGCTACAATTCATCTCCATGGCCTTTGTATCAGTGAAATCTCCTTCTAGGAGCAGCCAATCTGTCCACAAGCTTGAAAAGGGAGGAAGAGATAGGAATTAAAGGTAATTTCTAAAAACATTTTAAATAAATATAAGAGAATACCTTAAGAGATCCCATACACTTCAAAACAGTAAACAAGGACTGTTGTTTTTTGGTTTGGTTTTTTTTTTTTGTTTTTTTTTTTTTTTTGTTTTGTTTTTTGTCAGTCAAAAGTTTGGACTGCTTTCTGGCACATCTCCAACAAACAGCTGACTTATCTCTGCATCCAGATACTTCACAGGGCCATGCAAGCAAGCTTGAAGGAAAATAACAGTATCTGTTGATGCAATGGAAGACAGGCAGAACTGAAAAAATAATCCTCAACATGCTGAATTTCATGAGTAGTAAGTTCACAAAGAAGTGACATAAGAAACAAGAGAAGAAATGTGAATGGGAATGGAATACAGAGTTTTTTAATTCAGAGTTTTCATTTCCTACCATGAGTTTACATTATCCAGGGCCTCTCTCATATGATGAATTTTTATACTTATTTTTTAAATAATTGGAATACTCCTAAGTTTTGTTCCCCTCCCTTCATCACTCAAAAAAACCTCAAAATAACTGCTCACAAAGACAAATTATCAGCAACATCACTGAAATTCTACAAGCGGTCAAGGAGAACCTGTGCAGAAGACAGAGCAGCCATTTTCATTCCTGAGATCTTCCTCATTCTATTTCTGATACAGCAAGAGGCATACATGCAACATAATTGTAACCAACTATCCTTACTTCCTCAGGCTAGATGGTAGCAAAAGCAGAAAATGTAGCATTACCAGCTACATTCCATTACCAGCTCTTTGTGTCCCAAACTCCCCCGCAGAGGTAGGCAAACCTATGAAAGAGCTGGTATAAGAAGACACATTGACAGACAGGTTACTGCGTTTTCCAGATCAAATTTTTTGTTGTTGTGGTCTGAACAACAACAAGAAAAAAAAAGGAATTTCAGATCCAGAAACAAATGCCCTAGAAAATAATATGGTGGGATCTGCATGCTTGTTCACAACAAAATTCTAATTTTTTGGTCACAAACCTACGGTACTACAAGCTAGAAAACAAATTAAATTAAAATATAAGAGTTATAAGATTTCTGTACTGGAATCCTTTCTGTAAATGACTGCAGGGGGAAAAAAAAAAAAATCTGCTCCTAATAGGCAGTTAGGAGTTAGGCCTATTATTATTATTTTTCTCAAAACTATAAAAGATTCTCTAAGAATTTTCCTTACAGTTGAGAAGAACTCAAGAACTTAGAGCTATCTAAACATACTTTTCCCTGGGCCCAGTATGGACAGCTAGGGATGCTTCTAGGACAGCCCCAATGAGGGATGCACATCACACAAAGAGGTACAGGCTTCTATGAGCAGGTTAAAGAACACTAACAGAAGCTTGCATTAGAAGGGTCCCAGAACAGAAAGTCATAACTTTCTGAGGAAGTATGAACACCATTCTAAACAAGAACTTGTTTATTAAAGAGCGACCAATAACTAGTTGGGAACACTGATCTTGGAATAATTCCTGAATAATCCCCATCTTCCCCTCCCTACCCCCATCCCCCACCCCTTGAAAATGTTTTTTAACCTCACAAACAACTTCACAGAGGAGCTAGGAAATGCCAGACGTTATAACAGAGCCACATAGATATCACATTTGCATTTCTGGAAAGCTATGTTTATTACTTCAAGATGTCAGGAAATTCATAGCAGCAAGAACTAACACTTCTGCACAGCAATACTGAAAAATCATGGTCTTAAGCTGTCAGCTTAAATAAAAAATAAGTTAATGTGACTTTTAGATGTTTTTAGGTGTTAAGGCCAGTTATTGCATCTGCCCTTAGACTATTCTTTGCAGACTGAACTCAGTTTATTTGGTCATTCCTCATGGATTTTTTTCTGGTTTCAGACACTTAGCCTCCCCAGACTGCCTCTCATGAGCATACATCTTTTTTGAACCACCATTCTCAAGTCTGGACTCACAGTTTCTTTAAGGTGAAGTCAATTAGAAGAGTTACTTCATAAATCTTAGAGTTAACCTTTCTCTTTATAGTGAAACTGCCATATGTGAATATTTCCCAGATCAGCAAAAGATGTTGAACTGTCATAGGCTACGTTCTTCAAATCCTCTTCAGAAGAAATGCTACTACTCAATTAGCTTCTCAAAAAAAACAAACTAATGGCTTTTTCTATTCCCTTGATGCTTCGTATTTCAACCACTGATCGTTGCTCATAAATTCGTATTCTATTTTAGAAAGTTATTTGGTAAATTTCCATTAGACATGGAAGCAATGGAGAGAAATCATCCTGTCATATGTTAAGTCCTTGTAAACCTGACTTAAAAAAAAAGTACTATGTATGTATATAACCACACCACAGGATATTACAAGAGATTTTTGACACAGAGAATGGTGTCACACTGAAACAGGTTGCCCAAGGAGGTTGCGGATGCCCCATCCCTGGAAGCATTCAAGGCCAGGCTGGATGTGGCTCTGGGCAGCCTGGTCTGGTTGGCAACCCTGCACATAGAAAGGGGTTGAAACTAGATGATCATTATGGTTCTTCACAACCCAAGCCATTTTATGATTCCATGATTTGATGATGATTTCTTGAATACATGAAATTTTTCATCTGGCTTAAGAATATGCAAAAACTATTAACTTTAGTCAAAAATATCTTGAAGAGAAGTTGCATATTAATCAATATATAACCGTACAATGCATAGTAACATTTTTTAGTTTACAGTTAATTCTGATATAGCAAGTATTACAATACAGAGGGACATAACTTGGAATCTAAGTAGCCAAAAACTAAAACCGATAATTCGTTAGTTCCTTCTATCATATCCTTATGAAGAAAGAAATTGAAATACCATTGTCTTAATGCTTTCATTTTCAGAAATTATGTTTTACATATATGAACAGTGGCAGCTCAGCATATCATGAGAAGGTGGAGAAACAGTGACAAACTTGACTAAGAAGTATCTTAGGGGGTAGAAGAAGTGTCATGAAGCAAGACACGCAACACAAAATCCTACAACATTAATTCCAGAAGTTTAGGAATGATCTCCTCTTCTTCCATGTAGAAATTATATTTATAACCTTCAGGCATCTAACCAATTTATTGTGCAAAGTGGGAGGGCTGCTTTAAAATAAATTACACCATTCAGTAAACTGATCCCAGACTAATCAATGTATCAGATATCCTTCCAGTCTTAGTTTCACTAAAAATCAACCTGTGAATAATTAACATTCTCTCTAAGAAGTGTGCACAGCTATGCAGCCTTACATAATGTAATCTCACAATGTATCTTCATAGGTTTACACAAAGGTAATTGCAGCACCAAAGGACACTGAGTTCAGAAATGCACGTTTTCATCTGATCAAAGGACATCCCCATATCGAATTCATAAGTATAATTATTAACAAACTCCACAGCAACAAACCCTCTGCAATAATGCTGTGCCAAAGTCAACTTAAACACGCACTCAGCTCTGAGCTTCAAACACTGTTATTTTCTTTGTAATACCATCTCCAACCTTGAAACAGTTTACTGACAAAAGCCATGTAAAAAAACAAAAGAGATAAGCTTCTTGGCAACATCCTTAGATAAAACTACATCTAATTGAAAGAACAAGAACATATCCCATACATTCTTAGTATTTTTTATCCAACAAATGATTTCTGCCAGAACAATATGAAGAAAAAGTTGGCATCTTTAACCAAGGCTCCTGAACACAATGCAGGAGAAAACTGCTAGCCATGCATCCCATTGTATTGGTCAACCTAGAAAAGGAATCCAAGCAAGTACATGCATGCTTATCCCAAATACAATATTCTTCCTACAATATAAATGTCACTATGAAAATCTTCCAGGTGTGCAAATCCAAGCCTCCGCTATGCCATACAACTCCTCAAAGATGGACACATCCAATTACGGGTAAGAAAAACTGTTCCAAAGAAATCAATTGAGTTTCATCCTCAGCCAAAAGCTGCTTTCCAGCACCAGCTTATGCTAGTTTAACTGAGGGATGATGTCAAATAAAGTGGTCAGCTTCCTCAATCTCTCAGTGTTTTGCTGATTCATCAGAACACTAGTGCTCTGCTAAAATTTGCATCTGCACATCATTAGTGTCAGCCCAGTGGAATTGCTAAGAACATGCACCACTTCTTGCAATGTCCTCCAGCTCACTCTGCTAAACCAGTATTGAAACCACACCCTTAACTCTGCAGATTCCTTTCTTCAAAGTCATTTCAATTCAAAGGAAAGCACGAGGCATAACCCCAATGAGACAAGCAGTTGCCAAACCCATGACTCATTCTCATCTTCAGGACTGGTTTCATTTAGAAGTACTTCTTAATTTTTTGAAAGTGTTTTTCATTACACATTTGGATAATATCATTGGATTTGCATTAAGTAACTGTTATCCTCTGTAAATATTTATTTTTGTCCAACCCTAAAATGCACAGAATCCCAGAAACAACCAGTTCAGCAAAGATATATTTACTTATGATACATACTTGTTATCTCCTCTCCCACCCTCTGTCATCACTGTATCGTATTGTACATATGGCTCATTATTTTGTAACGTAACATTTCCTCTTTTTTTATCTGGTTTCTTTACAATATGAAGGTGCATCTATATTGCATTTCAGTGAAAAAAAGCTGGCACTTTAGAATATTAGCAGAAGCTAAATTCTCACATCTTAGTGAAATCTACAGGGCAAAAGGAGACATGCATTCATATAGCTGAAACATTAATTTCTAAAAACTCTTCAGCAACTAAAAAACACATGCATAGCTGCACTGACAAGAGATATAGATGTCCAAATTAAGAAAAATAAGTCTGGTCAAACAGATGGAATCTGAATTGGTGACTTAAAAATTAATACTATTTAAAGCATTCCATAATTTCTTTGTAAAACATATGTTTACTTTGATATGAAAAATATAAATACAATACTATAATCACCACTTTCTTACTATAATTGTTTTTCTGTTTTCTTAACAAAGCAAGCAATGTGCAACTGTGGCACTCCAACCTACATTGTCAGCCACCTGAGAAACACACAAAAATACAGAACTTAACAGCTACAACTCAGTTATTTCATAGAAAGTTAGTAGTATCTCCATCAGTAGACCACTATGTAACATCCAGAGAAATGACAAAATAACTTCTTTAAAGCCAGGACACGTTTCCTTTTTATCTTTCCTAATCAACTCCAAATGAATCTAGTTTCAGAGATGTAAAAAGCAGTACTAAAATTATGCCACTTTTAGTCTACCTTCTATCTTACAGAGAATCAGAAAGCATTTCTCCCAAATTGAATATGTTGTTCACATACTCCAGAGAAAATACTTTCATAAAACTTTCTCTACACAGTGTCCATAATAACATTCATTTATTTGTATACTACCATCAGCAGAAAAACAAGTCTTGTTATGGAACAGTAATTTAGGATGCTGGTATTAGTAAAATAAACCATAGTTATTTTTTTCAGTATATGTTGTCTTTTTTCAGTAAAAGGATTACAAATACATTCACGATGTCTGTTTTTATGTATGCATACACACACACGCGCACGCGCACAGCCCATCAATTCAGCATTTGACATATATGATTGCCACTGGTGCTTCTGCAATCCTTTATTTTTTCTTCCCTCCCCCATGTAAAAAATCCTCCTATTTAAATAGGCATTTTAAACAGTTATCTTAATTTAGCTGCCAAAATCTTGTATAGGTCCCTGAAAGGCCCTTTTGTTTCTGATCATACTACTTCAGGGCTCCTCCTGCCCTTCTCCAGCCCAGGTTTCCATATCAGACCTAGCAGAGCCTACAGCCTGTATCTGTGCGGCTATGAGAGGGCTGCCTGTGGACCCACAGCACTGTCAGACCATCCCAGGCTGTGTTTGTTCCTGGTTCCTCTCAATAATCTCATCCTGATGCTGCTGAACTGATGAAAGTCTCTAAACCATCAGTAACTATTTGCACAAGGATAAGGTACACTAGCAACATCTTGAGTAAATGTATTAACAAGCAAGAAAGATCCAAAGTCTATACTTAATCCTTTCATTGCAAACCTATTTACATTCTCACGGTGAAAAAGGGAAAAATAAATGAAGGAATCAAGCCAACAGCATTTTTTTTTTTTTTTAATTTGCTTTCAGGAAGTTTTAAATAACAGTCTACAAGTCACACAAGAATGGAGGCTACAACTACAGGGCAGAAAACTAATGGCAGCAGAGAAACATGATCAAGGAAACTTACTTCATGTGCATCCCAACCATAGCTTGCACAGTAATATCATCTGTATATCAGCTGTCATGCACTGACAACCACAACATTGAACCAAAGACTTTGTGCTTACTTGAGTTTAAGAAAGGCAATAAGGACCTCAGATGAGAAGATACAGATCTTTACAGAGATGGTTGCTAGACTTCCACAAAATTAATTGACCTCATCTAATTGAAACTGAGAAAGACAGGTCTGGAAAGCATTTTAAAAGACGCACTCCCTCCTGGGGAGGACTCATTTAGCACACATTTATAGCTAGTGATTGTCTAAAATGTTTTAGTGACATCACAATGTAGCCTCCTTCCTGAAGTATTTTTTCCCCAGGAGATGATGTCAAGAAGAATCTTTCCTAAATCTCTCTATACAAAAAACAAACAAGCAAAATCTCATCACTTTATGATTATTTAAAAAAAAAAGTGGTGGGGAATGGAAAACAAGCTATGCATAGGCCTGTTTAATATCTTTTTATTCTGCTTACTTACTGATGTCATTTATAACACTTAAGACATCACTGCTACATAAGAGTTCAAACTCACGACCACCAAGCTGTGTACCTATGTGATATGCACAAGTATTTTAAAATCATAATTAATAAACTTGCCTTTTAAAAACAGAAAATACTGTCCCTTTGATGATGTAAAATTAGTTTGAATAGCATTAGAAAAAGATTAAAAATTTCTATTTAGTACTTGATAATCATATCAACTAACATTTGGCAGATGAAAATGATGGACACCTATCAGCCCAGAAGATGACTATTTTTGCTAGTTACAAGATATAACATTCATGTCTGAAGAATACATGTGTTATTTGCATCACACAATTACATTGCTCCATCAGTCATTCCTCTGTTACATACACGTTCCAATACAAAGACCGGGTCAATGTCTACACTTATGACAAATAAGCATGAAGTAACTGGAGGCATTAAGCATAGGATAGAGGCATCCAACACTCATAGATCATGTGCATCTAAGCTAGAATAGCTCAGCATTTTCACAGCAGGAAGTAGATTGTGTGCTGTACAGACTATAAATGGTGATGCTGACAAGCACTGTAAAAAGACAGACTCCTGTCCAGATGCTAGAAATTCTACAAACCCATTAGAACTCCATGAGAGAAATTTAAACCAAAATAGTGTCTATTTGAAAATGGATTCAAAAACTCTCATTTACAGTAAAGTTGTGACTTTCACGTAATTACAAAACTCAGAATGAGAGCTAAATGCATACAAGTCTGTGGGGGCATCAACATATTTTTAGCATTTCTATGATAATCTAGAAGAAAAAAAAAAAAACAACAACTGCTTTTCACCACAAGTAGCACAGTAAGTAGCACATTCTTTTCAACATCTTTCTATTCCAAATTAATCAAGCTGTAATTACTGGCCTCTATTGGGTATTTGGATATACATTGGGCTATTTGGATATACATTTGAGGGATGCCCTGAGAAAATTCATAGTCTTTAAAAGAAAAAAAAAGATTTTTGGAATTTCCTACACATTTGCTGATATTTTTCCCCCTACACGTCCTGTTATATACAGTACTATTTGTATATTGTACTTCAATACAATTCAAACTCCCCAGTTTCACTGCATGACCTGAATATATAGAAAAAATAGATAATGACTTTAACTGACATATGACAGTAGACTGTTAATCAAAACACCCAGTTTATAAATCTTCACTACGTAACAATTTCTTTTTCTTTGTAAACTATTCAGGTGGTATAGCAGAGATGGAATTAGAAAGAAAGTATTTGATCTGAATATTATAACCCTGGAACATTACTCATTCTGATTCACGCAGCCTATTGACTTTTTGGGCGTACTCTGTAAATGAGAACAGTGAAGTGACCCCAGCTGCCACTTCTTATGGAACTTGAATTCCAGGAAAAATGCTTAACTCATCAGACATTTGAGCTTATTTCTTTCAATCAAAATATATTAGTAGATATAATGAGAATCAAAAATCTATTTCCTTAGAAGACAATTTTGATATGAACACCATCCAAGACATTTTTTTAAGACATAATAAAACATCCTTACTATTACTCAACAATGTGCATTCAATGAGCACATTACTTGCCTTATTTTCCTGAGTTTTAATTAAGGAGGTGGAACAGGAAAAACCTACAGCACTGCAAGCACGTATGAGTGAAGCTGGCAGCACACATGACTGAAGCTGATTTAACTTCAAGATACAGATACATAGGGGTGTATATAAAAGACAAGCTGGATGAGGAATTTCACCATCCCTTCAAGAGCACCCCAGACCTGAGTTAAGAGTAGAATTTAGCCGTATTTTCTGGCCATATAAATCCTCAGTCAGCAGATTACATGATTTTTTTCATACAATGCTTTCAAACCCAAACATGATAGACTCTGTAGCTCTCACAGACAAGTTGCCCAGCTCTCTTTTTCCCTTTCCTGCAATGTAAAGAAGATGGCAGTTATATCTCATGGACAGACAGGAAGAAATAGGTTGTTCTAATTCAACTAGGTTTTCTCTGTCCTCAGGTAGAATGACTTGCCCTCCTAAGAATCTTATCTTGGTAGTCAGAAAGCCAGGAATCTGCATCTGCCCCAGTTCTTTCAGCAGTTCAAACCTGAGTTCCTTATTTTGCAGAAAAAAAAAAACACCAAACCAAAACAAAAATTTAGATTACCTCTGCTCATGGACAGATATTATTTGAATGCTTTTATATAACTGAGTTCACATTGAGGATAATACTGCATTCTGACACCTGCAAGCATGTCAATAAGTAAAAGACAAATGTTTGCTGGGCATTCAAATGTATGTTGTATTCCTAAGTTTTGTAAATGCATCAACTACCACAAAGTGTTTGAGAACCAGCAAGTCCAAGCCAAAAAAAAAATATGAAGAAGGCGTACGTATAAACTTAAGTTGCTACTGGCCTTAGAATTGCCATAAAGTTCCTGCTCTTCCATTCTACAGTAATGTAGCCTTGTTAAGCAAACTATGTACATTAGGTTGAAGAGCAAATTCAAATGCTTACTGTCCTTGAGTTGCCTTTGCCACTACACAATAATATTATTTACTGCTTTGGTGTCTTCTCACAAGTGCAGTAGGAACAATTGAGACCTAGGAGTACCATGTGCTCAGCTCTGGAGTTGTATTTGTGCAAAACAATTCTGTTCTGTTATTTGCAGAAAGGGAAGAAAAAATGGCTCAGCACAGAGATTTCTTAGACCAATTACAATTCAGTGAGATGTATAAAGAACTGTGTGAATGCAAGTTGAAGTCAAAAGGAAAGCATTCTTAAAACAAGTTTCATAGCTGTAAGATTTGATTATGATTTATGATTATGTAAGATTTGATTATTATTTGATTAGCTCTAAGATTTGATTATGACAGGTTTTAGGAACAGATTAACTTTTCAGCTCACAGCAGTTTCATGGAAAAAATAACAGCAAAAAAAAAAAAAAAAAACCAACAAATTAAAAAAACAGGAATTCGAAGATAAGAACTCAAGCTTTGAAAAAGATCAAGTTTTTCACACAGAGTATCAATGTGCAATAAAGGTTAAGAATAGATATCTGAGGAGCAATGCTGAACCAAAATATAAACAGTCTATATCCAGCAAAACAAATGCAGCAGATTCGCAGAATTACAATGCATGGAAGTTTCAAAAGGAAAATCACTAAACATGATCCATAAATGGATCTGATGTGCACATATCTATGCACACTTTCCTCTTCATTCTCTGCTACAGTAGCCGAACAAGATTTTCCAGAAATTTAGATGTTTTAGTCAAGGTTCCAACAGCACTGAAAGCTTTAATAAGTGGAATACTATCAGCATTACAGTACTTAAAAATATGCATTGTCCCTGCTTATGTGATAAACAGGAGTCAACAGAATCTTTAAAATTGCTCTGGTAGAGGAAAGAAAAGGTAAAGACCTTTTGGATTTCATTGTATTTTTTTCAATCTCCAAAAAGTACAAAAGCAAACAAACAAATAGCAATAACAAAAACTCCTACTATACATTTGCCTCAACAAAGATACAAGCCTCTCATACACCGAGGAAACGTCTTATGGACCTAGTATCATAGAACCTTCTGTCTTGAAAAGAAAATTTCACTCAGGAAGCATTTAAAGAAAAGGCAACTCTGGTAAAACCAGCACCTGTTAACATGAGGCACGCCATAAATTTGGTATGATATAAATATTATTCTGACAATTTCTTAAAAGGCTTTCATTTCATTATTACATGGATATTAATTTATCAAAAAAAAAATCTGTATGATAGTTGCTTCTTAATCCACATGAAAGAGATTTTGAGATTAATAATGACAGAGATAAGTGCATTCTCTGTTTTTAGCTACTATTCCAAGTGATGTTTCATTCTCTCTTGAGAAAGCTATCTTTTATATGGCCATCTGCATAGTAAGTGAGAAAGAAAGGGGGAGGTTTTCCAAGCAGGGATGTTATCAGAAAAGTGTGGGTATAGCCCTAATAGACAGATGTCTATTTCATTATTTTAAGTTGCTCAATCAGCTTGACAATTCTAGCACCATTTATGAACTTGAGAGAGACAATTTGCTTACTGTGGGAAAGAAAAACAGAAATCTCAAGAGAACTGAAGTATTTCCATCTGGAATCATGCAAGGATACAGTGTTAATAAAATGCTTTTTGTCTCAGCTTTTGTCTTTAGTTCAAGGACGAAAAAAAAAAAAAACTAACAACAAAAAAACCCAAACAATAATTCTTTTACCATGACTTATATTATCAATCCAAAACATAACAGTGTTAAGGCCACATTAGTTGTAAGTTCTTCTGCGTACTGAAAAAAGTGGAGCCCTGCAAAAACACTTCCTTGCATTCAGCACCATACTCTACGTAACAGCAGATTTTTACAGATATGTGAGACAACTCATGCTTGAAGTCTAGTTTTCAAACTAAAAATCAAATATAAAATGCACACACACAAAATCTCTTCACATCCATTACATGCTGATTTTTTTTTCTAAAAAAGCAGAGGTCTTAAAAATAGATAAATTTATCAAAATTTAATCATTAATTTATGAATGTTACTCCAAAAGTAATGACTCCTATTTATTTCTATGGAAATTACAACAAATACAAAAAGCATAGTAATACTATTTGACAGAGTAAATTCTTAGCTACAAAACATCTTTTTCAACAGTCACCACCATTAGCTATACATTTTCACCAGCGATGAACAGGAGCTCATCAAACTCCACACCAGTGGAGGTAACACACTCTTTTAGAGCTGCTATGATCATGCTGTTGCTAGCTTAATCTTACCCATGCAGTCCATCTTTCATCAGCCCAAAAAGATATCAGTCAGAAAATGCCAAATCCAGACTATACAATAGGCGTGGTAGGACAATCCTGCCAAGATTGGCAATGTGCTCCACAGAATTCAAATTGGCACTGGACCTGTTGAAAGAGAAGGGCAGTCTTTGCTGACTTGACTCTGGAAGTTGTAGCCTTCAGATTAGTCCGAGCCATGATGTCCCAGTCAGCGTTGATGGTTTGTTTGGGTTCCAGGAAACCCTGAAGGATCATCTTCTCTATTTCAAAAGACAGTGCACATCATTTTGCACAGCAACAGCCACATCTTGAACTTTCTCCTCAATGGAGAATTCACATCTTGCCACTCCATGTACTATCATTTTGCCTCTAACACACAGTTAGAGACACTGCATCTTGTCATCAGTAATGATATGATATGGAAAATATTCACCTTCAGCCTCATATTGGTTCAATAGGTCCTGACAAGCTTGCATACTGTGTTTATCCTGCTGTGATCATTTATAGGGTACACTTGGCACAAATTCTGCAATATTCCAATAATGCTACCATTGTTTCCAATGCATCAAAACCAATATTCAGCTCTATACACAGTTCCCTGGTCATGATCTGCTGATTCATGCACGTGAACTTATTGAGACGCTCTTCATTCTACAGTGTGATACCTGTGCATGGCCATCCAAAACATGACTCATGTTTCACATTCCTCTTTCCACTGCTAAAATGCACCACCTACCACCTTACCATTCTCGCATGCACAGTTTTACTCCCATAAACATTCAGCAAGTGTTGATGAATATCAGTGGGTGCCATTTCTTTCACATGGAGGAATGACACATCTTTGCTTCATATGTGCTTCCAGATCAGATGCCATTTGTTGGAGGGTCCCTCTGCTGCCATCTGCTACATGGCAACAAAATACAACAGAATATTGGCAAGAAGGTTCATCCTCAATCACCATATTACCAACATCCGCCTCTGATGTCATGGGCCAACATAACAAAGAGCATCCCTTGTATGTTAAAATAATTTGATAATAGTTACAAATAGATATTTTCATAATGGACTATTTTTAATTATGATAAAGATGTTACCAGTATCCGAAGCCTTTTATAATGCTCAGACCTCCTGGAACAAGTAAATAAGCAAACCAGAGGAGGAGACTGCCTTTCAATGTCCTGTATCTCGTGATACAAACGATCTTGGAATGAGATTAATTTCTACTTTCAATCAAAAATTAGAAGGTAGCTAATGGATCTATTTCTCTTGTCTTTGAATCTGCACTGATTCAATTTTAAGCTTATAGAGTACTTTGCATGGCATTGAAATACATATTGCGTTACATTTGCAAGCACCTGTCTTGGAGACAAACAACCACTCAATTACACAAATTTATCTTTTTCTTACTGTTAGTGAACTTTTATTCCTACGTTCTCCTTCCCACACTGGAACACACTGGCCTTTTTTCTCCAGTATAGCAGAAGCAACCATTAGTTACCTATTTCACGTTGAACTCCAGTGATCTCCTTTTACTCTGCATTCCAAATGCAGTTTCTTATTCTGTACATACTTTTTCCAGCTTTTCATTAAAGGACTCTCTGGATAAAGCTATCCAGTTCTGCTAATTCAAATGTGTTTGTTTTTAACAGCCATTATTTACTCAGTGAGTGTAAAGTATTTCGCATCTCCTTCCATAGTGCAGCATAGCTGGAAAGACACAGAATGTACCACAGTGTTATTTCCAGAACACTTTCATTTCGTCCCTTATCACTAACAACTTCATTGTCTCATGTAAAGAATGTAACTCTCAGAAGAATCCAAAAAATTTTATGAAAGGGAACAGACGTGAAAAGTGCAGAGAAAAGAAGAACTAGAAAAGAAGTAACATTCCCCTCTCCGCAGAAGAAGCTTTGCTTACAAGATAAGTTGGACTGAAAGATAAGAATGAAATTATAAGAAATGTTGAATGAACAGATGATGTTATAAAAGCAGAAAATGTTGTGAGAGAAATTAGGCAGAATAACATACAATCATGACCAGGTCATGGAAATAATCCTTTTTGAGGAGGACAGCTGAACCAGTGCTAATGGTTCCATAATGAGATAAACATCTCCATCAGCTTTCACACTTTAATTGTTGAAAAGACTACTCACATCCTGATTTGCTCATGTTCCAGAGGTACTGAATTCTCACCTCTTTTCATATTGACCATGTTTGTAAGGAAGACAACTGTACTTTCTCAAAGTTTTATAGTATCTCCTTGTCTCTTTCAAAACACTTCATTCAGAAGAACTTATAATACATTGCATCACAGTTCAGGTTCTGCTTTTCTGACCTCAGGGAAGCTCATACAATGAAATAAGAACTATTTCTACCTCTCTCCCAGCAAAACACACATACATATAAATAAATACATATATACACACATGTATGTGTGCATTCACACATATACACACATGCATTTATGTATATATATGTGTATATTTTGCTGGGAGAGTAAAAAACAAATTTACAAATGTGTACCATATATACTTTGTGTGTATATGTACACACACACACACACAAACACATTCCTTTCAGTCTTTCAGAACAAGATTCTCTAGAAAAACCACAAGGGAAAGAAACTGTCACCTCTGTCTCATGCTGTCATCTTGGAAGAGATGGTGTTTTGAAGTTGAAACAAAAAGGCAAAAATGATGATAAGCTTTCTTATCAAAACTGAGCACATCTGGAATTTCAGAAAAGCCTATGTTGCAAGAACATGCAATACATCCACATAGTGAAGTGAACATACAGAAAGATAGTTCTGGATTTATTGATTTATAAACAGCAGGAAGTGAATAAATGTGTTTATTTAACTATGGGTGCCAAATCAGGATAAGGTCCATAAGAAATATCCACATCTAAGCATTCACATGGGTGACTTTTATAACTGCACCTGCGAAATACGTTTCCTTCTTGTGCAGACAGGTTACCTACACAAAGTATGTCAAACTGCAGAGCAAGGCATAACAGATGTACTCAAAGGAAGGCAGGAAATATGATAGTCCCTAGATGTCATTGCCATTTTTACTATAAAACCTAACTGACTTTTATTATAAAATGCAAAGGGGAAGAAGTTTATATTATCAACAGAGTAGAATTCTACATGGCGTGAATCTACAGCTTCAAATACACACGGAGATCAAGTCTTTCACTGAATTGCTTAAGATAAAACTAAAGTCCTATACACTGGCAATCTACAAATATGGAAATAGAAAATGGATTATGAAACACAGGTTTACCACTGAAGTATAGCGTGACCTTAAATAACTCTCTTTATGTCATTTATTTCAGCAGTAAATTGGGGTTAACCACACTCAGTAAGCAGATGTATTGAAAAATCTCAGCAGTTGAAAGTGCTTGTGCAACCCCAAGTGGCACACTTCTGAGTACTAGGACAGCATTACTGGCGTTGCACAGCTGCATTCCTCAGCCCCATTAATCCTCCAGAGGAAGTCTGTAGGGAAGCCCCACATAGCATTCCAAGTGCAACCCGGATTACTGGCAACATCTTCCTCCACTGTTCACAGTAAATAAATAGAAAACAAAGAACAAATTCCAAAATATATGAAGTTAGCTTTTGAATGAGTAACAACACTACTTCTGCACACAGAAAATAGTTAGCATTGAAATTTCTTCGTGGTTTTGAGTATATAATTTGATAATTGCTTATCATTCACATCAGCTATTGCTGTTTGAAATAAGCAGTTAACCACTATATAACTCAGCATCTTTACAATGCACTGCCTCACAAGTTTCTATAGGGGATAAACTTCAAGTAAATGAATGTCTGATATTCCTGAAGAATTCCAATTTGTTACTTTTTATTTTTACATTTGGTCAAGGAAGATGTAGTCAGAAATCACCTTGGCAAACATAACACACACAAATCTGTGGCTCCTGAAGGGGCCACCAGTGTTGAGGGAGCTGGCAGAAACGACTGCCAAGGCATCTTCTATCGTATTTCAAAAGTCACGGAAAATGGAAGAGGTATCTGAATACTGGAGGAAAGAGTCTAGTCTTGTTCACATCTTCATCGGTGACCTGGATGAAGGGATAGAATGCACCCTCAGCATGTTTGCTGATAATACAAAGCTGGAAGGAGAGGCTGACATTCAGTGGCTGAAGAAGAATGTGCTTCCATTTAGAGTGAACTGGACAGGATGGAAAGTTGGGCAGAGATGAACTTTACAGGCTTCAACAAGGACAAGTACAGACCCTAAACCTGGGGAGGAATAATCACATGTGTTGACACAGGTTAGGAAGTGACCTGCTGAGAAAGAGATCAGCAGAGAAATTCCTACGTGTCCTGGTGGACAGCAGGTTGCCCATGAGCCAGCAGTGTGCTCTTGTGGCCAAGAAGGCCAGTGGCATCCTAGGGTGCATCAAAAACATGTCCAGCAAGTTGAGGGAGGTGATCTTCTCCCTTTACTCTGCCCTGGTGAGGCCACAACCGGAGTTCTGTGTGTCCAATTCTGGGCTTCTCAGTGTGAGAAAAACAAGGAACTTGCAGAGGGAGTCCAATGGAAGGCCACAGAGATGATTAAGGGCCTGGAGCTTCTCTCTTATGAGGAAAGGCTGAGAGACCTGGGACTGCTTAACCTGGAGAAGACTGATTGGAGAGACCTTACCAATGCATATATATATATATCCACAGGGCAGAGGTCAAGTGGATGGGGCCAGGCTCTTCTCAGTGGTGTCTAGGAATAGTACAAGAAGCAGCGGGCACAAACTAGACCACAGGAAGTTCCTTGCAAACATGAGGGAAAAAAAAAAAAAAATACTTTGAGAGTGATAAAGTACTCAGACTGGAATTGTGGATTCCTCTTCTCTAGAGATATTCAAAACCCACATGCACACTTTCCTGTGAAACCTACTGTAGGGAACATGCTTTAGCAGGGGGGGTTGGACTAGACGATCTCCAGATGTTCCTTCCAATCCCTACAGTTCTGTGATTTACCTGAATATGCTCAGAGTAGAGTAAGTTCCCAAAAAAGCTCATGGTGAGGAAGGGGAAGCAGAGCTGCAAGCCTTCTTGTCACCCACCTAATATCAGTGCAAGAGCACTGTAACTAGCCCCGAGTGACACCAGGATCAAGCTATACATAATGTCAGACCTATACACTCTCATGCATAAATAGTCATTTTTGTAAAAAGAATGAATCAGTAGGTCAATGCAAAAGTAACTAGGAGTAGGATTAGATGTACCTGAAACTATCACAAAAGATTAACAAGGCCCATCATGTGCACCTATTCTCCCACCCCGAAGTATTACCACTTCTTTCAAAAATACCAATCACCAAAAAAAAAAATCTATTTTGCTTAATGTGGCTAAAACTAATATGTATGTGTATGTATATTATATGAAGTATGTCTTTTTTCTTTTATGGAAAAAAGCAAATAGTAATGAAGACATCAGCTCTCAGCTGTTATCTTTAAAGTTCTCTCTTTAGGAAGTTAAGATTAATAGTTTATAAAGAAAAAAAGTTTAAAAAGCTTCTAGTTTGATATATTTTAAATACATAATTTTTTTTTTTTTTTTTTTTTTTTTTTTTTCTTCAAGTGCTGAAACACTGTTAAACAATGTAACAGAATCTGGAACTATCTGACTTTTAATTTTTCTGAGAATCTAAGGGTGCCATGTACTTAGCTCACATTTACTAGATTCCTTAAAGTATAGGCTTTTAGTTTCTTATTCCTTTATGAGCTGATACATTACTCTTCTGTCAGATAAGTGGTTAGATTGAAAATACCATAAGAGACACGAGCTTTACTTTTATTTTGAAGTATTAAATGTAAAATCCCATCTAGGCATTAAAAATAAATTACTGCTCCCAACATCATCCTGACAAACTTAATTGATCAATGAAGTCTCTTTCCTTCATAAAGCTTTCCCAGTGCAAACATCAAGAGACATCACCAAGCAATTGATCTGCAGGCAGGACCAGGCCCAAGAACTCAGCACCAACTTTGTGTATAAAGGAAGACCACTGCCTGAGAAACAGTCAACATCACCTAACACAGTGCAGTCACAAAACTGTACTGTTTTATTTCCAAATCATATGAAAGTTATTTCTGTCCATGCTACTTACTGAAGTAATGCCATAACTACTCTGTGAAGCACTACAACGCTCTGATTGATGCCCTCAAGGCTCCTGACTATTTCCACTGACTAGACAGGAAGCACAGACACCACAGATCTTTATGCAATGCAGTGTAAGCTCACAACATAATGCAAGGAAAGACCTGACATATAAGGCTCAAGTTTTAAGCACAGACTGAAGTAGAAATGAGCAACCTCCTAAGATCCAAGTTGTCATGGTAAGAAAAATCCTTTGTCTTAGATTTGGTTATTTCAAGAATAGACAATATACTATAACCTAGCATTTGATAAATTCATGTCACCTAGTCTTGTGTTAACCTGTTGAAACATTGTCTGAAACCTATCTAAACTCACAGGAGATAGAAAACTAAAACAGCATCACCTGATGAGGCATATCCAGATGCTCTGATCATGACCCAGTGAAATCAACTACAGCTTTCTCCTGAATTTTCCTACAAGTTAAGCTAAATCTTCAAAAACTGAATTTCAGTAATGAATTTCTGTATGCATAATTCAGGCCCCAGTAAACTGAAATTGTTCTGAACAAAGTAACCTTAGCCTGCTAGTAGAACATACCCAAGTCAGTTTGTAGCACAGAAATAAAATAAAATAAAAATAAAAATGGGAACTATTTAAATGTTGAGTTTGTATTGTATTTTTCAAAATACTAATCCTACGCACTACCAATGATGATAGTGATACAGTGTTGAACTACTTTTTACTTGTACCAACACTCACTTCTTAATGGGCGCAAGTTTGTATATCCAAAATTTAAAAGAACAATTGACGTGAAGGATTTCATTTTCCACAGTTCAGATTTTAGTATCTTTTCATATTTTTTGTATTTTTTTTCATATTTTATAACATTCTAGATTTATTTTTTTTTTTTTCCAGTAAATGCAGTACTGCATGCAGCAGTCAGAAAAAGTGTATTAATGAATGTGCTTGCACATCTGGCTACAGTACAAGTTCAACCATTTTTCAAATCCTCAACATTGCCAGCAACTGCCAATCAAGGACTGAGAAAATTAAGTGTTTTCTTGAAGGACTTGATTTGTCTCTGTATACACATTAGCTAGAGTGCTACTGTTTGGCTAAAAACAGGATAAATTAATTTGTAGTCAATCATCATCTTATCCAGATCCACTGTCTTCCAAAACTGCGAATAAAACACTTTTGCAGAACCCTGGCAATCCCAGTTTACCAGCTGTACACTGAAAAGGAACATTAAGTTACAGAAGAAAAGAGAAGTGGAGAACAAATGCACTATTATTCAGGCAGCTTATCTCCTCCAAAAAACAGACCTACGGTTACTCCTCTTTAGAATCAGTCTTTAGTGAATTCCATTCATATTACAGAAATACAAGGCATCTATGTTCCATACAGTTTAAAAACTGCACATTTTTGAAAAAAGCATATATAAAATTTACACTCCAATCCATTAATAGTACAAGTACAAAAGCTATCTGCTGAGGAACTCTTCCTATTTAAGAAGTAAGCTTACACTATAAATAGCTTAAGTAATAAAAACAAATTTAGTTAGGAGGGAACAAAACTTCATACTGAGGATTTTACAGTTAGCTGATTTTCATATCATCCTTACTTTCTAAAAAGTCACAGATGCACAAAAGAAAGTGAGATATCTGACTCCACACTTGAAGAAGTGTGGAAGAAAAAAAAACATAAATATTTATCCTTGAGCCTTCTATAGCACACAACTGCATTCTTGTCACACATCCCTAACTCAAGGTGTTCAGATCCAGTCTGCATATAGAGGGTACACTCAGAAATGTGAAGATAAATCAAATGGAGATGAAAATCAGTGGTGAGTTATAACAAACTGTTTCCAATGCAAACACTCAGGGCTAAAAGATCTCCTACTTTGCATAGCACAGATCCTCAGAGAATTTTTTCACCCAGCAATTCCTTCAGCTGGGGAAGCAATTACAATAAAGAGACTTGGGCTAACTCTTAAAACAGTGCTTTTACCCTGCTCAGAAAATGCCTTTGTTTTCCCTTGTATTCACTGCATCTTTAAAGGTAGCAGCCAACTTTTAAAGCTTATTTTTAATGTGAATCAGGAATGTGCAGAAGGGAAATCAGTGTGGCATGGCTACACCTAACAACAACCTCCTGGTGAAAGGGCTCTAAAACACTTTGCTGAAAGAGGTCTTCTCTCTTGTAATTTACCAGGTCGATTATCACCAGTTCCAAGGGAGAATCATGTCTCCGAGGGGCAAGAAGCTGTAAAATTGCATTTCACAGGGGAGGTGGGGAAAAGAAAAAAAAAAAAAAAAAAAAAAAGCACAAAACTGCTGATGATCACAATTATTCACCCTCAAACTATCTCAGGTATTTATTTCTTGTTCCTTTCTTCAGAACCCACTATACTTGAGAATCCTTAAGGACTCTTTAAAACCAACAACTATGCTTACAGAAAAATTCAAGAGTTAATAGGTGTTTGGAAATCAGAGATATGGAAAAAAATAATAAAATATGACTTTTAAAGTAGCAGCAAGGTTATGCTTCACTAATCTCTGTTCACCCCTCTTTTGAGATGGAAGCAGCAGGATGCCAAGATCCTTCCTTTAGTCAGATGCTGCAGCTTTGAGTAGCTGAGGCAATGGTAGGAGATCTAGCGTCCTGCATTACCATCTTCCAGTATTTCACAACAAAGAAGGGCACAGTCCTTCTGCAGTCCTGCCCTCACTAATGTCAAACATAGAGAGATGCCAGATGATTTCCACCACATGAGTGAGAATTCTTCACTCTTAAAAGGAATGTTATGGGACTGTGGATGCCATTCAAGCAATGAGAAGATATTTCTGACTCATAAAAGAGAAACAGCCAAGCTGAAAATATACTAAAAGCTTGTACTTACAGAAAGACAGAGAGCTTTTACAAGAGAAGGAATTCACCCAACATAAACTCCTCCAGTTGTCTGACAGAGGACAAATGTGATAGATGAATGGCACGTTTCTCTAGATTAAGGTAAATATTCCCTTGAACTTCAGGCTCCACCAGCATCGGTGCCACCCAACAGGAGAAAGAAGCCAGACAACCGAAGTTTAACTTTCCATTAACAAAGCCGGCAGTAACAGAAAGTAGGATAGGCAGTGATGGCGGCTTCCCCGGACTATAAGGTTTATTCCCTAACACATTACTCTGAAGAAGACCAGAAGAAACACTTTACATTTTCTATCCGGCGTTCCGTCACTTTTCAGTACTTTGAAAGCCTCACCGAGAAGAGCGACGGGGACGCGCGCGGGTGAGGGTCAGTGCCGGCGAGAAATCCCCCGCCGGGCAGAGCAACACCGCTCCGCCCGTAGCAGCGCTGCCAGACCCGCACCCGCACCCGCCCCCCGACCCACGTCGCCCGGCCTCCGCGCTCCAGCGAGGTGCGAGATGAGGTACCGGCGCGGAGTTAGTCGTTGACTCGCAGCCCACTTCCCTACAGCTCCTCTGGTGCACTTCCCAGCCCCAGCAGCTCGGCTGCGGCTCATCCCCCGCAAAGGCGGGCAGCCAAGCCCCTCCACCCCTCCCTGCGGCCACCGTGGCCCGCGGACTACCGCCGCCTTCCGCTCACCTTCCTGCAGGCGGGATCTCCTCTACTCGTTGCAGCGGCGCGGGCGCCGTTGAGCGTCCAGCGGTGAGCTCCGTGAGCGCCGAGCCGTACCGCACGGAGCCCCAGCGGCAGCGGCCGCCGCGCTGCCAGCGCTGAGGCGTGAGGGCGGCCCCACGTGCGTTCGTTGCACCAATCGGCTCCGCCCGCCACCGTCCCGGGCCGCCCGCAAACCGGGCGCGGTGGCGGCCCCCGGCCGGGCGCTGGTTTGGGAAGTAGGGGAAAGCGAAACGCTGGGCTGGGAGTTTTGGATCTCCGGACGGGAGGGAACAAAGTAAACCTAGGCAGAGAGCGTCCCGAGGGGGCTTCAGGGCCCGAGCAAGGGCTGAGGGAGTTGAAACGGACAAGGCTCTGAAGTGGAGCGCATTTATAAAGCAGCCCTTCAGTTTGCCGAGAACTGAAATGTGTTCGCGGCTTGTCAAAGAATAGCAGCAGTGTAGGAGTGGCTCTAGCTTTTCTAAATGGTCCGAAAATAGAACAGCGCTACAGCAGCAAAGGGAACCTTTTGCCAGGAGAGCAAGAGCAGCTGGTGGAGCTTGGGACTTCTTGAAAGGCACAACCATCGCATTTTATAAAGCATCAGACCTCAGCTAAATTGTAACAGAGCACCACACACAAAGAGTGCAACTGGAAACAAATGTTGCCCCTGTACTCTGCTCCCTATTTGAGGTGTCCAGTCTCCATGTCACACTTCCGGCAGCACTGCGCTCACTGTGGCCAAACTTAACAACAACAATTTGGGATGAAAACATGCACTCTAAACATACTCTAAACATTTTTTGTACTGTCGTTTGTGATGTTTACAACTTTGCATTGTTGTATGATTGTTAACAGGAACTGTAATCAGTTTCTATTATTTATTGACACTGCACTGTAGGTTGGTGAGTTGCTGTGTGTGCATTTTGTTCCCATCATTCTGTCTTCTAGTTATTGGTGTGACATACTGATAGTTGTTCCCAGTGGCCTCAGTTTCTCAATCAATTACTGTCTATCATACTGCTGCTCCTGCAGACTGCTCATGAAATGTGCTCTCAACTCCACCAAGTGACTCACCTTAATTCCAATGGATTTTTGCACAGCTGTCGTAGAAACAGGCTGATCAACTTTTGTTGTAGGCAGCAGCTTCCCACAAATGCTTTAGTGCCTCCCATCCTTGTTGCAAAGATTATCAGCCTCCAGCGTCCTTCTCTTTTTCCTATCATTTGAGTATATTTTTCCAAAAAAGACAGCCTCCTTTGTAGTATGATCCTTGTTACCCATTGTATCTCCAGCACCCTTGGGCTTATGCACAGGTGCCCAGCCATGAGAAGTAGGGAATACAGGCCACAGCTCTGAGAGGCAATGCCATGAACAATGTCAGGTGGTAGCAAGGACAGTCAGACTGTTGTAGTGTTCAGTCCTTCAAAAAGCCCATGACTATCCTTTTTAGAAAGATAACCTGAGATTGGCCCTGATGTGTGTTTTTATCTGCTATGTAAATATTGAGTCTTCTGAACTTTATGATGTCTCCACAGCCACACAGATCAGTAACATAGAAGATGAGGAAGTCATTAAATTACTGCTTCCAGAAACCAAGAAGAAGAAAGAAGAATGCACATTTGGGCACAATCAAAATGACACCTAGCAGCCCTTAGGTCTTTTTTTTTTTTTTTTTTTTTTTTTTTTAATTTATTCTTCTTTTACTTCCACTACTGTTTTCTGGTGGTTATTCTCTTTTCCCTGTAAGTTCTCTGAAGGTAACGTGTTTCAAATTAGAAAGTTGAAGTCTAGGGTTTTGTTTTTTGTTTGTTTGTTTGTTTTTGTTTGTTTGCTTTTTGGCAGGTATTCCAAACTTTCAAAAGTGCCTCATTTTTGCTACCATCATCTTTTAGTCTTATGGTATTTACTTTCAGTAAGTTAACTGCTACTAGTAATGCTAAACTATCTTGATAGACTTCAGGTTATGTTTAAGCGTTTACAATGATATGTACTGTTCTTCTAAAATGGCTTCTTAAATGTCCTTGGGCCTTGTTGGATTGAAGTGTCATGCTTGTGCTCAGCCATTGTTCTGATCCTACATGAAGATAAATGTACTACTTAGATAGCACAACAAACAGATAACACAGTCCAACAGGCTTCAACCTTCATGCCATACAGGTATAGGCAAGTAAATACTTTTTTCACACGTAAGTAACATTAAACAACCCCAAAAAAGATCTCTCAATAACCACACAAAATTGTTTGAGTGCCTTAGGGTTCTGTCAAGTGATATCTAGTAGATGTAAATGAATACTTTGGGAGCTTAATGCCCACAGCACTATGCCAGACTGTTTCAGAGTGCTTTCTGTCTTCATGGTCTTGCCTTTGTGCCTCTCCTACATGAATCCTACACAATTTTCAGCCTCTCCTACATGAAGTATGCTACCTTGGTACAAATTAACCTCACTTCTATCCTAAACCACATCCTGGTGGTTATCTGGTTCTCCAGGACTCATTCAAGTATTCAAACATAAATCTTAGCCTTTGTTCCAGGAGCAAATGAAGCTGTCAAAATGGTTTGTGCCCAAGATAGGAAATATTCTTGAAATTAAATTTCAGCTAATAAACTACTTTGCTGAAGCATGACCTCTAAATTTAGGACAATTCAATATCATGCAGGCCTGGAAGCAGGAAATCTACTAAAGCTGTACAGCTGAGCCACTGGAGTGCCTAGGACTGTCACTGATGAGTAGTTAGATAAAGGAGTGACGAGAAGATGTCAGAGGGTTGAAAGAGGACTGTACAGGACACCTTGTAGTACTACGTGGGAAACTGAGCAGGCTGGAAATAACTCAAACATAACATTTAAAGATACGTAATCTGAATAAATACTGCTGCAAACAAGTGATGATGTTTAAGTTGTGCTTAACAAAAACAATTTTACTATAACTTGCTGCACAGAATTAATAGAAATTACTAATGTTTGCAAGAAAAGCAGTTTCTCCGCTGTTATCTTCTGATGTTTATTCATTTCCTGTTTAGATTAAAAATAACATCCTTACCTTCAAAGTCAGATCTTCCTTATTTCATCTCCAACTAAAAATTACAGTGTTTAATTAAGAATAAAACCAGAATAAATAGCTATTAATTCAAATCTAATTAAGGTACTAGTAAGTTATATAGAGAGAATAGTGTGTGTATGCATGTAAAAGCAGAGTCTCAAGGTATTAGTACAGATTAGGGCTATCCACTTTCTCAGATAAAGGCACTAGAATTTGTTATCACAGGGTGAATATGTACTGCTTTAAAAACAGCTTTGTGAAAATGAGATGAAGAACTGTCTTTCATGACCAGAGGCACCTCAGGAACCTTTCAGACTTATAGCAAGTCAGTAGGGAGCATGAGTGAACCTTGGAAAGAGGAGATCTTGGAATAGTCGTGACATTTTCTTAACATTCCCAACAAGATGCACTTTAATACTAAAAAATAAATAAATAATGTGGGTTTGGCAGCTTTAAGAGTTATAAAAGTTCTTGCATAGTTCCGAGTGCTTGCTTGTAGGATGGAAGGCCTTAGCATTCTATTAGGTCTGATTGGCCTAGCCACTAATTGCAGCCTTCTTTGGAGCAGCAGATAAGATCTATGTGTAATGGTTATGATTACTAGGGGAGTGCACAGCACATGTCCATGACGCCACATGCTGGCTGGCTTGACAACATGCATGACTTGACCACAGACATCCTGCAGTGATTTGTAATACGGTAAGGGTAATGCAACAGAAAATTATCTATAATTTACATGACATGCCTTTCTACTTATCATCTCAAAGTATTTAATATCATTGCTGTGTGGAGAACAGTGCTAAAGGTCATTGGGATGAGTATGAAATTTAAGGAGTTTAGAACATAAGAAATATTCTTTCCTAATATTTATTTAAAAATATGCACAGCTGTGGGGTTTTTTTAATGGTAAAGTGGATTAAAAACAGACCCAAATTGATAATTTACTGAAATAGTTGAACTTCAAAGCACTTGAGGATTATTTCATTGACTGTGTACAAATACAATTACGTTATTTTCTTAGAAAGAGCTTTCTTGTTCAATTCTATTTCTTGCTCTGAATGAAATAAATTCCAATTGTTTTTGTAATTTTTTCTTCTCCCAGAAAGCCAAGTAGTGTATTTTTCATCACTACATTGATGGTAGGCCTTGATATTTTTTAAAGCAGAAACTGTTATGTTGTTTCACATTTAAAATATAAAATGCACATGAAACATTTCCTCCTTGTTAAAGATTATATTTGAAGCATCTTAATAATAATGCTGAGGAGGAGATGATATAAATACAGCTTAGACAGGCAGCCAATTTTTGAAAACTGTATACTTTCCAACTACATTATCTCTCTTTGACCCACATAGGTCACATCAGGAGAAACAGGGCTGGATCCTTACTTAAGAGGAAAACCATGCAGTTCAGTCAGCTCACAACTGGAAATGTCTCAGACTCTTAAATGTACCTGACTGTGCCTTTCTATTTACAACCTGCATAGCTCAGGCAAAGAGTTAAGGTAAATGTCACCTATACATACTTCAGCATCTAGATAAGCTGTGTAAAATCACTATTCGTTGACACCATCTTGTCTTAGCTAAAAAAGTTTTAGATATTTGCTGTATTAGCTTTTGCATCTAAAAGCAGCCCCACCATCCCACCTTAGGTAAAAGAAAACTGTCCCTCTTCTGCAACTCTTGTCTATTAAAGTTTGGTTCCCATCAAGAGGAGTAGGTGAAAGTAGTCAGGCAAAAACTCCTAAAATAGAAAGAATGGTTGAGGAAGAGAAAGTCATAAAATAATACGCTCTTGCTAATATCCAAATTCTCATTTTAAAAGTTAGTATTATGTAGTAAGTGTATCACTGCAGCTATCTTCCATTTGTCTAGTTCATCATGTCAATGATAAATATTCTGCAAGGTATACTGGCCTTGCTCTGAATGGTGTACTTTCACTTCACTGGGTTCTTGTAGCTAGCCAGTTACGGTGAGATTACTTACCTTTGCATCTAACAGTCATCCTCAAACTTTCTATTAATTTTCCTTTAATGATGTTTTCTTTGTTTAGCAGTGAAAAATATTTCTAAGATTTGAAAAAATACATTTTTGTTGTTTGGCCAAATCTTTTTATAAATACATTACATTTCAAAAATATCACCCTTACAGTTTAGAGCCTGTAGCTCTAAACTCAGACATTTTTTCTTTTCAACTGGCATCTTTTATCTGCATGTCTTTAATATTCTTCTCTGCAACAGTGCAGATGCAAGTGCTCATGAGAGTGACCTTTCTCCCCAGGATAACAAAGAATACACTGCCATAGTGCATAATATTACATACAGATAACCTTTCTGAGGTTAAGACGTCTCAAAACAAGTAAATTGAGAACTCTGTAGATTTCAGGGTGTTTTTTTTTTTCTTTTTTTTCTTTTTTTTTCCAGAACACATTTGATTTTGAAACTCTAAGTGAGTCTGCACAGCACAGTGAAGACAGATTTTGTCAGCTGGCTCCTCATCGCTGCAGGAGAGTCTCAGATAAAGAGAATTTGCCCATTGTTATATGTTTTTCCAGACTTCCATATTACCCACTGTTCATTTTGAATGTTAAATACCTCTCCATATGTCAGTTTCCACTATGCCCAACAACTTGGAGAAAACATGAAGAATACTACAGAAATAGAGCTCAGTTTGTCCCAAAGACTTAAAACATTTTGAGAAAAATGTAGATGAATTTCTCCTTGCTGTCAAATTTGTAGATTTGTGTTGGCCATTCTGGAAGTGGGAAGCAGAAAAGAGAGGTTTGGAGAAAAATATGAAATTGTATATGTCATGTGGGATTGACATACCTGAAATGTGGTCTGCTTCAAGAAGGAGTGTGTTGTTCTTCTTCTTCAGTTCTCCTATGTTGCTTTTTTGGTTCATACAAGGCTATAGAAGGAAGTGGAAAGGGAGGGGAGGGCTCTGAGACTTCATGGTTAATTCTGCAGAAAACAGACACTTTTGTCAGATGGACACCACACTTACCGCCTTAGCTTTCAAACACCACAGGAGGCTGAAGAAGGCACATGAGCTAACGAGGAAGCAGTGGTGAAACAGGTTGATGTGGACATCTGGGCTTTCAGCCCAGTACTGTAACACAATAATTGATTGACTACAGAGCTACAAAAGAGCATAGCGTCCTTATCAAGAAAACTGAAGCTTAAAAAGAGTGTAATAGGTTTAAATAGGTAAAAAGGTTTAGGTCTGAGATAATTAATATATTAAAAAGGATTATACTTAATATGGCATTGTAATATATAAAGAAATCTGATGTAATTTTCTTATTCCGATAATTAAGGTGCAGCCTCTCAAGGTGTCTAACAAGCCATTGCCTTTGCTTCAGCAGGGATAACCACTATTTCTCACATCAGTGTGCTTTGGTACTAATTATTTCACAGTATTTGATGACTAACATAAAGCCAAGCCTTCAGAGGCTGCTTGAGTAATATTTTAAGCATTTTTTTAGAACATACATTTTTTGGTTGGAAACAAAACCAGTGTAACTCTGTTAGTTCTTACTACCTATTTGTAGTATACATTCTATGTCCAAATACAGTGCCTTTAGATTCCAGGTTTACAAAAGACATTTTACCACGGCCACATAGGCTGCGTTTTCTATAATTAATAAGGACATTTTTCATTTCAATGGTGTAATAAACCTAAAAATTTAGAAGCATGCTGCTAATAAATTTCCAAGTAGGGACTCTGAAAGACTATGTAATATTGATGTTTCTAAAGAGATTACAGTAAGAAAAAAATGCAAAATGAGAATAGAAATTAGAATTCTTTGAGTCAACCAGGAAAATCTCCTTTTCCTTCTGCATACTTTGAAGACAACAAGGTATGAAGTGCTACCTAAAAAAAAACTCAATCCAATTATTGGAAAAAAAAAAAAAATAAAAGCCCACACATAATAAAAGTCTGAGGAATTTGTATTTAATACAGCATAACAAGTCCCCAAGACTTTTCCACAGTTTCTAAACACATTAGTGTAATGCTTTTCAGTGTCAGAGGCAGGATCCATATTTTCACAGCTAGCATAATTTTTCCCCAGAGGGTATCTAAGAATTCAATATTTCTCTGTGAATATGATGGGCTCAGAGCTTTTCCTGAACATGGGCTATAGGCATTTTGCCTGTAGAAGTTTGCATTCCACTAAGATCAAGATCACGAGTCTTGCATTCCTTGAAAGTACTTGCTCTTCTTTGACCCAGAAGCAGGTTTTCTATGGTCAGAAAAAAATCTGTGTCTGAATTTTGAAGCTTTGCCAAGAGCCAATATCTGACTATAGAAATAGGTTTTTATGTATCAGTTTTCCCGGGTGCTTTCACCAGTTATGTGCTCAGAACTGTGGGGGACATTTTTTTGGGGGGGAAAACACAGTTTTATCTTGATTCAGTCTCTAATATTTAGAGAAAAACATTGATGAGTAAACAATAATCACGTATCTTTTTCATCTATTAAAACACAGTGGGAGAATAAAATTTTTGCAAGATGATTGCACTTTTAGATATTAAGAAATAATTTTTACTTTTAAACCCTCAGCTCACCTATTCTGCCAGAATCAAGAAGGGGAAGTACCAGTTAAATGCCTTGGGTCTTATACTCTTTCCTTATGCATTTGCTGTCGGCCATGGACAGGATTAAATAGGCATTTGTCTTGGTCCCGTGTAACATTCTTTGTATTTCAGATTTCCCATGCAATTTTGGTAATCCAAATACAGAAGCATTTGACTCTTGCATGAAAACTCAAGTGAAACACACTAGAAGAAAACTCTTAAGAAGAAAATATAATACTCATACATTATGGACCAATGTTATATAGAACAGTAAAACGGTAAAATTTTTTAAAAAGAATTCTAGTTCAATATTGTAATACAGAAGTGACAGGCTAACAGAAGTTTCCTGTCTTAATATCTTGAAAGTTATTTCCAAATAGGATAGAAGGAAATATATGAGTGATGTAATCTGTCTGCTTATAATGATACACAAATGGCTCCTTTCTTTTGTGAGATACCAACATTTTTTTCAGAGTTCCACAACTGCTCCAAAAACTCCACAAACCCTCGTATGTGAATGGACACAAAATACTTGCTCATTCTTTGTAATAAATGCATGATCAACCAGTGAAAAATCAAAGAAAGCTGCAGGAAAAGAAGAAAGATGGAGTGAATAATTTGTTGATATCCCACTAATTGCAGGTGAATTTTTTTTATGATCCTGGGTGGTAGACATACCTCTAAACTACAGAAGCAGAGTAACATCAACACTGATTTTTCTTTTTTATTCTGAATTTACTGAAAGTCTTAACTTCAGTTGGATAAAGACTCACCACCACACCAATAGTATGAGATATACCAGCAACCTGTTTTTCATCATCTTTACAATCAACCTTGATGCTTCCAAGGAAAGTATTTCTTCATTTTCATGCCCATTTGTGCCTTGAAAACCAGCTAAAACTCTGAAGAAAAGTTGTGCATTCTACAACCAACCAACCAAGAAAGACAGACAGAAAGACAGAAAGACAGACCTTCTCACCAGACCTCAGATTGTTCCTGTTTACAGAGCATGCCAAGGCACTATTTTAAACCCTGACGTTTCAGAAGCCTTATTAGTGGATAATCTTCAACCAAAACATAGTAATAATGCCAGTATGGTCAAAATAATTACTCGTGTTCTGAAAGATAAGCACCTGGATATACTTATAGACAGTAACAGTTTTGCTAATCTCACAGGGATTAGGTTTTTTTATTTCACATTTTGTATCAGATCTATCTCCACTTACTGTTGCCACCAATACAGTTTATCTGTTTAGCTTGGGTTTGGGTTTGTGCAGTTTTATCTACTACCCAAATCTGGAAAATCATGGCTTCATACTTGCAAGCTCAGAAAAAGACCTAGTGTCTTGGTTTCACCTGGAATAGAGTTAATCTTCTTCCTTTTAGCTAGTGTCTTGATGCGTTTTGGATTTAGTATGACAATAATGCTGATAACACATCAATGCATGCTTATGAAAAGGGTGCTGGCTGAAAAAAAAAAAAAAAAAAAAAAAAAAGCTGGCTGAATGTAAGGCAGAAGTGTGCCTAAGTGGCCAAGAAGGAATATGGCATTCTGGTCTGCATAAAAAATAATGTTGCCAGCAGGAATAAGGAAGAGGTTGTCCCCTTGTACTCAGCACTGTTAAGACTGAGTCTTGAGTACTGCATTCAGTTTTGGGCCCCTCACTGCAAGAAAGATGTCAAGGCCCCGGAGCATATCCAGAGAAAGGCAATGAAGATGGTGAAGGGTCTGGAGCACAAGTCTCACAAGGAGTGGCTGAAGAAACTAGGACTCTTTATTATTATTATTATTATTTTTTATTTTTTTAATGTCTATTGACGAGGAGGGTCCTGGGAGACCTTATAGCTCTCTACAACTCCTTGAAAGGAGGTCATAGTAATGTGGAGATCAGCCTCTTTTCCCAGGTAACTAGCAATGACATAAGATTTATGGCCGTATGCTGTGCCAAGGGAGGTTCAGGTTGATTATCAGGAAAAAAAAAGAGCAGTGAGGTATTGGAACAGTCTGTCCAGGGAGGCAGTGGAGTCACTATCCCTAAAAGTGCTGAAGAAACGTATAGATGTGGCGCTAAGGGAATGGTTTGGCATTGTGGTGATGAGTTGGCAGTTGAACTAAATGTTCTTAGTGGTCTTTCCCAACTTTAATGATTTTATGATTCTGTGATTCTATAGTTGCAGATTATTTGGGTGTTCAAATTATTTTTTGTATGATTACATTCTCAAATATTATTGCACTCAGGATAGCTATAATATACAGCTCTGCTTTTTTCCAGTGTTCATTTTCTCAACACTTTAGACAGATTTTTGTCATTTTTTGAAAGTACGAATTTTTTTCTTTCCCACTCATTTCTTTTCCACACCTGCCAGATTTACAAACTCCATCTGGGATCTGAAAAAAGCAAGCTGTACTTTCTCTCTGCTCCCCTTACTAATGAGGATTCTGGAGACAGAAGTAAGCTGACAATTTGGATGATGTAGGAAGAAAACTGCAGTTCAGCTCAGCTTCTTTGGAAAAAAATGCAACTGGCATTAAAGTAAGTATATTTGACTTCACAGTATTCAGGGTATAGATACAGAGTAATAGGATGTTACTCTTTACAGTGTTATTATTTCTGACTGTAACCTCTGCAGGCTGATTAGAGGATCTCATCAGATTTTCAAATTGCTTTCATGCATTTCACTAGCATCTATTTCTTCATCTCAGAGAATCAAAGAGAAAATATATCTGTATTTAACAATGCAAGACTGCTTTGGGAAACCTGAATATCTTTCTTCCACTAAAAACACATTGTTCTTCCTTTACCTATATAGCACTGCTGAAAAATTTATCTGACCATTGAACTCTAGTGCAAGTAGAAATGCTGCATTCAGTTTTTAACTGTGGGGGAAAAAAAATCTGATTTATGAAATCACAAAATAAATAGGAAAGAAAAGATATCTGTCATCCTCAATGACAAGCTCATAGCAACTAGATTCTCTTGGGAAACTGCCAAACATCATTTACCTCCCACATATGTGACTGCAGCTCTAGCATTAAAACAGACATCAAAGTCATGTAAATATAACTAACTTTCTGAGATACAACAAGTATTAACAGTTTCACATTCTTTCATTTAAAAGCATATTGGAAAAAATAAATTCAATCTGCACTGACATCTGTTATTTTACATCTTTTCACTTACTGCATTAAAACTAGAAATTGAATCACTTTCTGAAAACTATTGAATACTGTAAATATTCTTTCATTTATTAGCAAAGCAATAGCAAATTATTTTACAGAGGTGAGATGAGGTGATACAAGCAGATATCCTCTTTAATGAGTTTGATATATATTTGTGGACAAACTGAATATGACACAATACCACATATGCCTGACCAGGACAAAAATAAATAAATAAATAAATAAATATTCAAGTTGAAATACTTCTGCCTATATTTTTTTAATGTGGGCAGAGGTGATTTTACATATTCTAAGCATAAAGGGAAAAGGCTTGAGAGATAATGAGTTATAATAGGATAATACTTGATATACATCAGTAGATGAGAAGCAAAACATTGATACATAGTTTTGTTTTTCATTTCCTTTTTACATGCGATAGCGAAGAGGAAAGCAAATTTTGTTAGAAGAAGCACACCACACCAACGTTTGAAGTCAGCAGGGGGTACAGTGCCACCTTCTGAACCACTATGTTCATGTTCAAAAATCATCTCAGTCATACTGTGTGTTTAAAGAAAGTGGATATCTCGCTCTTCTTCATGGTCTTTAGTATCTGACTAGCAAGATTTTCCTAAATTTAGCTGTAAAAAGAGAAACTGTAAAGAGAGAAGTTTCTATAGATGAAAATTCCTATTAAAAGTTATACAGGAAACAAGGTTTTCCAGCACTGGGAGATTTTTTTGTTACCTGCTTTTATTTGTTTTTCTGGGAAAACATGTTTATTAGTGGGCAAGTTTGTATCCTACATACATTATTTAATTTAAAAAAATCAATACTGAAATATTGACTGTTCACTTTTACATCTGATTCTCTTTTCTCAGTTTACTTACACAGAAGAAGAGAAGCCTTAAATAGAAATTTTGGAATCTTTGACTAAAGAACAAAACTGCTACTTTGTACTGAAATTTTGTCAAGCACATATAATATATGCATCACAAGTGCGTTAACTAGCAAGACTTGAAGTAAATTACATTTTATCTTCTAACATCAAACCAAATCCCTATACTGGTGAATATAAAGTTTTTGGTTATGCACAGTTTAACGGTATCATCCATGAACAAAGATTAATACATTATTAACTGATTTCTGTTAGTCATTAAGGGTAATCAACTAGTACTTAATCACGTGTAAACTGATGACAATAGCTCTTAAGATTCTGAAAATTTCTTCTGTAAGAAGAAAAATAATTCAGAAAAAGAAAAATTTGAGAAATTATTTTGCTATTAACTTCAGTGTAAGTCTATTCCTTAGGTCCCACGGCAATTAACATGTAGAAGGCAGCACATTAACAAACAAACCAGGTCACAAAAATATCTCCTTTGATTTTATTGTATATCTAAGAAAGCAGGCTCCTTGTGGGATGAAACTTGATTTGTTCAGACAAAAGAATTGCTCTAATATTTCCCATAATTTAAAGTCTTTGCTTATTACTTGAATAGCTTTATCCTACTACAAATTACCCTTTTTAGGGTAACTTGGATTACAAATTATAGTAACAAGAAAATAGCAGAGGAAGCAACTATTTGCAAACTATCGTGTTAGATCTTTATTATAAATGAGTATTACTTATTAAATCATTTCTGTTCTATTATCCAAGGAAATAGTCTTACTTCAGAAATATTTAAATAAAAATTTAATTTCCCACAGAAATTAATAACATTAGCTCATAAATATTTATACTTTAATTCCATAAGACATTATAAATTTAAATGTGATCTGTGCCATTTTAAAAATAGTTTTGTAACTAATCTTCCTTTCCTATACACATAGAATTCTCTTCTTAGTTGTAACGGGAAGTTCAAGTATCAAAAGACCATAGGCCTGAATACTCTCCTTCCTATGCATCCAACCACATTTTCAGCTGATTAGGTTTCATCTGGGACAGACACCTGTGTTCAGAACTGACAAAAGCTGACAAGATATTGTCATGTCTCACCCTGGACTGGCTCTTGCGGGGTTGATCAGGGAACAGGGAAGATAGAATGTACCTACTCAAAACCTGCTGGTTTTGGAGAAACTGAAAGAAATGCATTTGTTCAGCCTGGAGAAGAGAAAGCCTCTGGGGAGTCCTTACTGCTGCCCCACTCCCTGGTGGGAAGATGCAGAGGAGGTGTTGTTGGGCTCTAGCAGCGGAGTGAGACACAACAGGCAGAATGAAACATGAAAAGCCCATTAGATATAAACTTTTTTTAATATAAAGAACAGATTGTGGATCTTTAGCCTTCATGAAGTTCAGGACTTGATTGGGCTTGGCCTAGGGAAATTTGATGGGCTTGATCTGAGCAGGGGGATGAGGAATCCATGCCCTCCGGAGGTACCTTTTCAACAAGATTATTCAGTGATTTGATGTCCAAAATGTCAAAATGCTGCATCTAATTGTAGAGGAGCACAATCTTGCAAGCACAGCACCTCGGTAGTGACATGAGGCTGAGATTACTCGGGCAATGAATATATTTACTTTGGAGGAAGAAGAGAGGAACATGGAGAAAATTGGGGCCAGAAAAAATGGAAAAAAGTAAAAGGAGCTGCGTAGTCATGAACTGAGTAGTGATACCAGCCAGACAGGTCTTGCACCTGCAGACTAGAGAGAGACAATAAACCAAAACTCTGTTCCAGCTATATTGCAAGGGTGGAGGCTCTTTCTGCAGCTAAGAGGACAGGGTGGAGGGATGCTTCCCTGCCTGGTAGGGAAACATCTGGATGAACAAATCAGGCATTCTGGTATCAGACTCACTGCCCACTCTAGCAGCCACCCATTGTTCAGAAAAAAACATTTGCAATCTCTGGAAGAAAATAAATGTATGAAACAGAAACAAATTAAAGAACTTGTCATTATTTCTTTCTCTAAAAATGTTATTAGTGAGAAATTATCAGTGCTTTAATTTTTCCCTAGATGAAGGACAATTTCTGAGATAGATTAGAAATTTTATTTGCAAGTTCTAGATACTTATCTACATTATTTTTAAATGCAAGCACCAAATTGTCCTTATCCTACCTTGAAAATTATACCTGCTCTCTATTAACACTCCTACACCGCAGCACTGTTATTTTCTATTTAAGCTTTAAAACAGTAAAATCTATGTTACAGCTGATACATTTGTCTCTATAAGCAGAGGATAGTTAATTTCTAGGATTCCTAGGGGGCTAAGCTGCTGCTGTCCCTGTATAATGTTAACAAAGAGCAGAAAAGGACAAAAAACTGAATAATATGCAGACACAATCTTGACAAAATAGGCTTGGAATATGAGAATGTTAAAAGATGGTTCTCCACTGCCAGAAAGGGCAGATACTCTTCTCTCTTGTCTCTTAAACTATCAGGGAGCAAGCTGCACAGGGAGAAGCACATCATTTTTCTTAAAGGTCTAAATAGCATTTTCGAGAATTTTTCCCTCTTATTGTACACATGGCCTTAAGCTCTCTGACTTGGCACCAATGCAGAAATTTTCATAAATAATTCTTGAATAAATAAATATTGATAATAATAAAAACTCAGATTGTCAATTATTTTAGAAAATATTGGAAATAGTAAACTCATACCACAGGATGAATTTTGCTCTTCTCAGACTGGAATTTCTCAGCAATCACTTTAGCAGCTGTAGGTAATCACTTACTCTTTACCTGTATGCTGCCTGCTCTCATGACTCAGTCATGTCAGAAAGTTGCTCATGCAACAAAGCAGTGAATCAGATGCAGGATCTTATCAGACAGAGAATTATTCCTCCCTCTCTCTTCCTCTCTTCCATTTATATCTGATCAGGTCTGTGACCCAATTTACCACATAAGCACACAATGGCTTGTGCTGGTGTAAGAGATTAAGAGGTTTTTTTTTGTTTTTGTTGTTGTTGTTTGTTTGTTTTTTAATCACTGATGACCAAATATATTTTTCCCAATATCTGTGCCAGTTACTGCTCACTGTGTTAACTGAACAACAACGAACACTTAGGTGACTCTAATCAATTTAATCTAAAATTTATCTTTCTTTGGCCTTATGCTTACGTATATTTGCATGGACATTTTGGTCTGAAGACTTACAAATTATAAAATCAAACAAGAACACGATCTATTATTGCTACCTTGTAGCTAAAGATACAGCATATGTTTTAATATAAAATTGACATCAGAGAAAACACATGAACCATGATTTGTTGTTTTGTTTTACATTAGCAGTCAATTTCTTTCTACTTCTATAACTTTTCTTCCTTTTCTTTCAAGCAAGTTTTCCTTTCAGCCTAGCGTAACCTTCCTCAGACAATAACTGTTTCAGAGATACATCTCTTATTCGTCTTTTCAAGCAGTTTCTGCTCAGTCAGCATCATTATTTCATTTAATGTTTTGAATGGCTATTCAAGTGCTCTTTTCTATGTAATAAATATCTTCATTCAAGCAAAGTCATTACCCGTCTTTCCTCCCACCACTCACCAAAGAAAAAAGGCAAAAAGGAAAACAAAACAACAGCTGCTACAGTGGAAGCTTAAATCCAGCATTGCCAAACAAAGGGTTGCAAAAGATACTTAATAGGCTTCCAAATTAGTTTGGGTTACAAATGGAGTTCTGTCTTTGTTCCTTTTAAATTCAGCTTTTCTGGGGTCAGAAGTTTGTTACTGAAATAATTAACAATAATAAAAGCACCCTGATTTTTATGCCATAAATACGTAATTTCCAAGTTAACATAATACTAATGACTAGAGAGCAAAAGCATATGAACCCTGCTAAATAATACAGATGCAAAGGTAAAATCACAAAAGTGTACTTTTACTAACAAATTGCCATAATTATACCCAGAAAAACACCAAATTGCTGCTAACCAACACAGTTAATAAAGACATTCAGGTCTGCATCTTGGTGGCTCTAGAAACAGTGCTATAAACAGTTCTAACTTACTGCAGTTACTGCTATGCACGCAAATTTCAAGAAAAATGGAGAAAGTGTTCAAGTGTGATTTTATTTTTTTTTTTGTACAAGTCTGACTACCCTACTAAATGACTTTTGTCATTTAAGAACAGATATCACAGGATAGTCAAATGAGAAAAGACCTGCTTTATCTATCACAGGGTACAAAGCAGCACATTTGACTCAATCAAGGAAGGAAAAAGGATGTTCACTTAGCCTTCAATATAGTTATGCCACTTTTGGTGGTATTCCAATGGCCCATGGAGCATTTCTGAGAGTGACCATGCTCTATTTGCTCTATGGAGAATTTCTTCATTGGTATATATAAACTACAAATGAAACGTACACTTCAGGGCTGTTTCAGGTAAATTCTCGTAATTGCTGTCAGATGTTATGTTCTGGGTCTTGATATTCAAAATAATTTTTAAGCCATTATGTCCTTAGTCGGGAAATATCCATAGAACTACAACACATTAGTGATATTAGGCATACATAACAAGATTTTGGCAGTGTGAAGAGGCTCCAGAGGTGGCCACTGTGGGAGGAACACAGGAGATGCCCTGTGTTAAGCCCCTAGAACAGAGGAAGATGTGCTTCAGGCCCCACAGCACAAACTCCTACAGCCCTAGAAAAGAGCAGACTTTTTCCCTCATGGACTGTAGTCTATGGGCTGAATCCACTGAAGCATGGAAGAGGTGCGAGAGTGAAGAAGGAGAGGAAATAAACTACAATATGCTGACTGTACTTCTCTCCCCACCGCCCCATATTACTCTCTTGTGCGATGCTGAACATGCAAAAGGGGGAGATTTTGCTTTAATTTTTGTCTTTAGTTCTCACTACCAAAATATATTTTAACTGACAATAAATAAAATTATTTTTCTTCTAGTAGAATCTGTTTTGCCAGTAACAGTAATTGGTAAGTTATTTCCCTTTCTTTATCTTGACTTACACTATTTTCTTCCCCTGTTCTGCTAAGGAGGAGGAGTGAGCAAGCAGCTCAGTGGTAGTTTGGCCCTTAGCCAAGGCTAAGCTACTGCAGTGAAATTAATTTAATATACAGTTTTCAACTTTTCTAACCACTCTTTTTGAAGAGACCATCTGACTCACTGCAGTTCCTTATAAAACTTCTGAACAAATGTAGCAGAGCATTAGAAATAAAAGTTCAGGCTGGTGCACAGCTTCATTAAATTTGTCTCTAGAGTATTTATTGAAATACTAAACAAGTTGATTAATAAACTGCAATTAGAGCAAGAAATAAGATTTGAACACTGATAGCCTGAATTTTATATTGCTGTAATATTCCTTGGAGAATTTCTTGTGTAGAGAGAATGAAAAGCTAATTTTATGCACTGAGTTAATGGTGGCTGTATATTACAGTGAGAATTTACATGCGGTATTATTGCACAGACAACATATGCAAATAAATGTTTTGTTTCAAAGAAATATGTTCAGTTCTGCAAAAAGTGCTTGAAGAGGAAGCTGAACAGAAGAGGGTTTATATTCTGATTTGATATCTGAGCATACACAGTTCTTAAGAATATTGATTTGAGAGAGAGAAGAAAAATAATTGTTTATTGCTGCTTGATCTTATGTACTTGGTGAAAATCTGGTTTATGCATATAAATAAGATTATACTTAGAATCAACTACTGAAATCTTTGCACTGACCTTCAAAAAAAAAATATATATGTATATTTATACATAGAGAGAGAGAGATCTAAGATCAATAAAGAGAGAATTGACTTCTGGGTTAGGATGAGAAGTGAAGAGAAACGGCATTAAAATTTCTAGAGAAAATACATTTCTGTGAAAAAAAGGAAGCTGGATTTCTCTCTTTCACATTTGGTATAGGAAAGAAAATCACATGAGATAGAACTGGATGCTTTGGTTGTATGTCATTGACCAGGTCACTTTGCCTTTCTGTATTTCTCTACGTAGTAGGATATAAATCATTTTGACATTTATTTCTAACAGGCCTACATGAATTACCCATTATTACGAAATAATGTTAAATGCAAATAAATTATTAATTTATTATTTATTATTGTTAAATACAAATAAAAAATAAATACATATTAAAGTAATGTATTATTACATTTCATATAAAAATTTAAATGTGTATTAATAACAGACTACAGGTCTACAAGAAGTGGATAATGAGATTAAAAATCTCTCTTGTTCTCAAGAATAATCCCCATTTATTTGGATTATCTAAATAGTGGAAAGAATTTATAAGAAGTAACACATCAAAGAAAACTTTTCTTCAGCGTACTGGAAAGTATAGTGCATGATCAATTCTCTTTATCCATGACCCCTACTGAGGGATAAGATATATATGAAACATTCGTATGAAACAATATCTAGCAATGAACTAATGAATTAGTTATTGAGTAAAAGATCAGAGGAAAAGTAGGAATAGCTCCTAGAATTTTGTGAAAGTGAAGTCTGGTTCTGGGATACTTTGTCTGATTCTGTTATTTTTCTTCTGTGTAAAAATGCAGAACATAAAAATACAGAACATAGAATTTGCAAGATACAGATCTTCAGAAAGCTTAAAATCACTAGATTTTGAGTTAATCTTGATGTGTATTTCAGTGAATAAGACTTCTGAAAGAGGAGAGATTCACAAATTTTCTCTTAAAGCATATTTAAGATAGTAGAAACACTATGACATTAAACAAACTTGACTTGCTTGCCTGCTTGAACAAAAAAAAAAAAAAAAAAAAAAAAAAAAAAAAGCATTCAGACAGCTGATGAGTATTATTCTTACTACATAATTTTAGCCATCTAGAAAACTATCTTCTAGGCTAACGTAGCTGTTAAAAATGGTCTACAAAATGGAGTCTCAAGTAATTCAAAAGAACTGATTTTTTCACCTGTCTTTGTCTCTCTTTGAACATAATAAAGCCAAGCGTTAAAAATGCTAATACTGTACTATACAAATGAAATCTATATAGACTTCTACAGAAATGAGACATGTTTTAACTTGTGATAAAGGATGTAAAGTTTACTACAGAAATAAATGCATTTGAGCCTGATTTCAAGAATCTCTGAACGGTTGAGTTTGGAAGGGATCAGTGGAGGCTGTCATATTCAACCATCCTGCTCCAGCAGTGTTGCCAAGAATCAGTTGGCCAGAGCCATATCCAGACACCTTGTGAATATCCCCCAATACATTCTTTTAAAAATAACTTCCAAAAAAATATTTTTTTTTACTTTAGAAAATGTTTCATTCTTTAGAGAATGAACTTAAAAGTAATCCTGTATTTCTCTGTATCACCTTTTTTTTTTTTTTTTTTTTTTTTTTTCCCCTCTGATATGGTAAAAAAATAGTGTCACACAGTGAGGGCAACTTGTTGCCTTTGATTTGACTAAAAAAAAAAAAAAATCACTACGATGGAATTTTTTTTGCTTTTCTCTTCTGAATAAACCATCACAAAATCTTTTGTATTTTCTTCTTTCTATATACTTTCATTCTTTTTTCTTTTAAAAATATTTGTCACTTAAATCATTGGGATTATTTGTAAAAAATATAATCTCTTAAAAATCAAAAGTAATTTAGACAAATAGAGATAAAACATAAGTAATTATGCTGAAAAATGTTAATGCTGTGATGCTGAAAGAGATAAAGACATTTTAAACAGTTGTTATATCAGAGATTAAACACATTGCATCCTTATCTAGTTAGAATCAAAGGTTTCTATCAAGATTTAAGAGTGCTGTATTCAAAGAAATCATTGTTCAGATTTCTGCTCTACTTCTCCTTTGAATACATTCTGAATATACTGCTTTTCTGAAATAAATAAATGAATGTAATTTTCATGAACATAACAATATTATGAAATACATAATATTATGATAATGTACAGGGCTGATTTTTTTTATACATTGTTCTCTTTTGAAGCCTGAAATTTTCCCCCTTTTAAGTAAGTTGCAGAGCATCTTCTTCAGCTTCAATGGAAGTGACTAATACTAACTAATATTTAATATTAACATAGTAATTTGAATCCTTTACGCCTCTTTTCCTAAAAATTGGTCTGGGTCTTCTCTTTCCTGATTTAAATTATTCCTGATAAATAGGGATTAGGTAAGCAAATTACCTACTGTTCTGAAGTAGAAAAATCTTATTCTTGATTTAGAATGAACAGTGGTCTGTATTTTGCACATGGAAAGACGTATATTAGATGTGGGACATAGAGCCTGTGCAAGACTTTCTTTATGAAAAAGAAAGTTTAGAAACTGCTTCATTACATAATAATTTGTTAATCATTTAGAGAAATTAAATATTTCAGAAGAAATAAAGTGCTTGTACATACAAAGTGACAGTGTCAGTTATGAGTTATATCATGATTAAACCTCATCTTATGTAAAAGTTCAGTATTGCTTTCCCAGCAAGCACCTAGTTAAGATACCATTGATGCTGAAGTGTCCAAAGCATAAGGAAAGAAAGTAGTAGAAAATTGTAAAATATCATAAATGTAATTTCCATAGCCCACAGCAAAACTATAATCAGTTTTTCACTGAGCTATTTCACAAAACTAATTAGTACATCAGCTACACTACTACTCAGTCTAAGAACAATTTCTTAATTTCAGTGGCTATTCTGCGTAGACAATATAAGAGAAAATTGCAGAGATGTAGTAGAAGTATATGCAAGAAAGGCTTTCCCAAACGTTCTATTTTTAAACTTGAGTTTTTCATGACTCACCATTCTGTCAGCCCATGAGTTTTCAATCCCATCTCTGTCACCTATGTCATGTAAAGTTTCCTACAGAGCTAAGCAAATTGAAGAATTTTAAACTCACTTACCCATCTGTCTGGTAAAAAGGCACTGTGTAAGTCTACTGTGGAATCACAATTCTTACACAGTCTTTTTCTGCTGCAGTTAGTCCAAGTGCTACTTCTGTCCTTATATTTGCATTGTGCATTCTGCATTCACACATTCTTCATAGACTGGCTGTTGAGCTTAAAGTTGTATGTGTTTGACCTCTGTGTTCCTGTTCACATTAACAGAATATCCCCCTTAACTTCTGGATTCTGTCACTTAACTGTTTGTAGTCATCCTTTGTCCTTCCATCTTCCTCCTGTCCTCTAACCAGAGCAAAAGATCTGCCTTATTTATCTTACCTTAAGTCACTGGAAATCAACAGCAATGTTTCCACTAGGCAGCCTGCTGAGAACATTTAATAATGAGCAAGTAAGATACAAATTAACATCTGGTATGAATAGATAGATCCTAATGTGTTCAGATCTGTCTGAGGGAGACTGTCTGAATCGTAACATCTGAATTCTAAACAGTACGGTCTACTTATTTTTATGTTCTTATGATGAGCAATTGTGCAGCTCAGGTAAGGCTAAGACTGGAAGGAAAGCTTTTAGACATCAGTAGGAATTCTCTCCTTGCATGGATTAAAATATGTGCTATAATTTTAACCTGGTTTTGTGTTTTGCGTTAACAACTGCAGTCAACAGGAAATTAAGAATTTAAAAATGGATCATCTCACAAATCAATGAAATTTTTATGATAGATACTCTAAAACACACCCATAGATCAATATCACATCTCACATAGAGATAAATATACAAAAAGTTTTAAATAGAAGTCTATAAAAAAACGTGTGCTCAACATCTTGTGAAGAGTGCATGGCAGTATCACAGCCCAGAAAGTGAACAGAGCATGAAATTGGTTAATACAGAATAGTGACAGTAATGAAAATAAAATTGTCATCAGTACTTATATTTTTCTGCTGAGAAACATAAAGCACAGGCTACCAGAGAAGGTTATGAAGATTGTAACTCAACACTAAGGAATCTGGCCACTTCTGTGGCCACTATTTGTTGTTGTTGTTGTTGTTGTTACTTGTAAAATTTTTTACATTTCCCTTTGCTTCAATAATTATTGGAAGAGAATATTTTTAGAGGGCTGTTCAAGGAAAATATGAGGTACTGTTATAATTTCTGCAAGGCTTTGGAGAATGGTGCTTCTTTGTAGAAGGCAGTTGATGTTAATTTGTTAGTAGACTTAGAGTAAAAGTTCAATAAACTGTCTTTTTGGGAGGGGGGGTGGGGGGGGAGCCTCTACATGCATGGATATAGAAATCAGTGGGCTAGATTCCCTGAAAAACAACTGCCACAAGTTAATTACCCTCATTTTCAGAGCACTGCCTAACGGTTCACTTCTGTACCTTTAAATAACTTATCTATTTTTCTCCAAATGAGAGCAAAAATATCACAGTAGAACACCATACCAGATGAGACCTATCAGGTACATTCAGCAGCTTTCAAACAGCTTTACCCTTGCCACCACAGACTCAGTGCACTGTCAATTTAATATTACATGAATAACTAGGCTGGTTTTGTTGTGAGGAGTGTCTTTGCATCTAGGTGGTCCCAATAATGCCAGGAATAAATAGCAGTACTGTATAGGAGTTCCTTGACAGTGGTTTTCAGATCAAAACTTGATGATGGAAGTGAATCATCAAAGGAAGAGTAATTTCATTTTGCACTGACTTCTCTTTGAGAATCAGTAAGGAAAGTATGACACTAGTATAGTGCAGTGGATGAATGCTAGAGGTTTTTTTTACATGGGGTTGTTGGATGCAGCACAGAAAGG
>NW_024884586.1:25742980-25862499 GCF_019232065.1 Centrocercus urophasianus
TTACTAGTTACTTGCTAGAAAACAGGAGAAAAACTGCTACAAAGTAACAGTCTCCTGAAGTCTTCTTGTCATGCTCAGCCTGTGAGTGAAAACAAAACATGTCCACATCCGTAAGTTTAGGATGACACAGGCATATAGATCATCATATATATACATCATATAGTGTTACAGCACTGTCTGAATTTCAGCTGGGTTGGAGTTGTTTCCTCCAGAATGCGTTGTATGCTGTTGTGTTTTGGTTCTAGGAGGAAAACATTGTTGATAATGCACTGATGCTTCTAACTGCTGCTAAGCAGTATTATACAGAACCAAGGTCGTACTCAGTGAAGAGCCAGAAGAGCTGGGAAGGAATAGAATTAGGACAGGTAACTTAAACTGGCCAAAGAGATATTTCATACTGTATGGTATCAAGCAGGAGGGAGTTTAGAAGGTAGCAGGAGGTCATCTGACTTTTCCACTGTCCAGAGGGCTAGCTGTACATCAGCTGAGAGATAGTGAGAATTACTTGATATATACATTCATATATATATATATATATATATATATGTATATGTAGTCATAAATTTTATTTTTGTTTTTCCTGGCTTAAATAATTTTATCCGAACCCATGAGGTTTTTTTTGATCTCTTAATTCTCCCCCCATCCCACTGGGAAAAGGGAAGAGTGAGCACTTGGACTGTGGTGCTTAACCACTTCCCAGATTAGATTAGAACACTATCAGTAATTTAAGAGACAGTTTTAAATAAAGAAAATGAATTTGTTACATAATATCTCTTTAGTATGTATTACTTTCAACGCATTAAATTAATAGCATATCATTTAGCTCTGAATCACCAGAAAAGATCAAGGGAGTGCCAATATGTATGGAGTCCACCTTGCAGAGGTGGATTTGCCTCTGCTACAATGGCAGTCCATGTGTTCACGTATTAAAATAAAAGAAATGCTGGAGAAGTTCTTTATGATGAAAATGTACACCAGCAATAAGCCTATTTCTCATGCCATGCTATTTGAACCTATTTGTCTTTCAGCATAATGTTGGTCCAGAATATGACCAGTGTACTGCTTTTCAGTTGCAATAATTTCTTTCACAATAGTATGTGTTTAAAAAAAAAAAAAAAAAAAAAGTCAAGGAAGTGAAAGGTAAAAGATATAAAAGAAAAAGATAGTAAAAAAAGAAAAAACAACAAAAAAAACTTAGACCACCCAAACAAATTACTTCACATAATAATATAGGTGACAAGCAGCATCAATAAACTCAAAAACAGTTTTCTCTGCTTAGAAATTTTAATAAAAACATAACATGCATTTAGAGGACTATAACACTATACTGTGATGGAAACTATAGTGTTAATAATAAGGTGGGAAACTGTTTAGCTATGGCAAATGAGGACAAGCCCAAACACAGCAACCACACATGTAGAAATGAAGGAAAATAAGCTACTTAACTTTTTAAGACTTCAGATAGGTAGGCAAAGATCTCCAGTGAAAGAAGTTTCACCCCACTGCCAACTCTTAAATGAAGTCTGGGAAGGGGCAGATCCTGGCTCCAGCTCTTCCAGTCACTCAGGTGCATTGAGATCCCTTGGATTGCCCCTGCCTTCCCACCAGCTGCTCAATCACTGTTTCAGGCCATGACTTAGCATTTCTACTATAAGGATTTTAAAGAATTAACAAATAGTAATGGGGATGAAAAAAACTGTGAAGTCAAACTGGCTTTCCTACATTTCCTACTGGCTATGAAGAAATGCTTGAATATCTTCCCTTATGCAAACACATAAGGATCCTTTCATGGAAAATGTCTGTAAATCTGACATCTGAAATATTTTTTTCCAAAAGATTTACGTATTCAAAAAAATTGTCAGTATATAAATGAGGACAATGTCTCTCTCACTCTCTATGTATATAGAAAATATTGTCATTATTTTGTTCTAAAACAGTCTTAAATTTTCATACAGTCTGAATATAGGTCTGGACACGTAAAAAGTGATGATAAGTTCTTTGTTCAGAAAATATCTGAAAGTAGGATGATTGTAAACAAATGGAATTGTGTAGGCAGGGGAATAATATGAATGATGAAACAACTTCAGGCATTCAGTTGCCATGCAAAATTTTTATTTGTCCTGGAAGAAGAATTAAAAGCAAATATGACCAATAGAATTCATCGGTACTTGTAAGAGTAGAAAAATTAGTAACTTCCCTATTCAAAATTAAAAGGCTGTTTCTCTTCCTCGTCCTTTCCCTTTCTCTTTCTGTTTCCTCTGAGGAAGGAGGGTATGGAAAATTAGTTAAATAAATAATATTACATTATATTATTATTAAAAGGAACAAACGAAAAAAGAATGAAACAAAACCTACTGGTTGATCTTTAAACTGCTGGCGCAGTTCTATTGACTCTATTTTTTTTTTTTTTGTAAGTCTAATATGGAGTAACTCCACTGCCTAACAAATCAGTTCCAGAAAAAAGAGTCAAGAAAACAAGACACAGGAAGTCTTCTCTCACAGCAGGGTCTGCATTTGCTGCTGCTGTATTTATCTCTTTTGACAAAAGGGTTAGCTGGCCCTTGTTATTTTTCTGCTGCTGTTGCTGTTTCTCAAGTTAGGCTGATGGCTCAGTTTCCACAGTCTACATCTTTTCATGCTGAGAAGTTCAGTGAAATAATCCGAAATTTTACTGCTGATGCAATGGGTCAAAAGTAATCTGAAAGAATTTAAGCTTAAAAACATGAATAAAATGAAATATCAGTTGTATTTCTACACCCCAATAAAAATTATCAAACACTAGTAAACAGGAAGACAACTAAAAAAGAGTCTTAAAAAATCTGTGATATTTTATGTGGAAAAAAAAAAGAAAGTTTAATACAATATAATGAGCTCTTATAGCAAAGCCAGATTTCTGGCAGGAGCTGTATAAAGTACCTTAAATAAATATTTCTACTGTCCTCTTTGAAATTCTGACCTCCTGGTTTGAAGAACTCAAACTGAAGAGTTGTTAAGTACATTATCCTCTGCAACTGCTAGTACCCAGTGCTTGAAAGAATCAGTGTAAGAACAGTGTTATCAGATTCTAGGACCTACCATTCTCATTTTCTTCATTTTCAAGGGTTCTCTTGCTTTTACTGATATTCTCATGTGTGTAGCATTCGATGTAGCACATAGATTGGTAGCCTGTGAACACGTTTTTTACAAACTTTACAACTATTAGGCAGCTTGATATAATGCCTGTCATGCTGACACAAAGATTGTCATTGCCATCTTCATTGTTACCATTTACCTCTTGTACTTAGGGCTGAAAATATGACCAGAATGGGGGCAGCTTCATTTAGGTATCTAGAACATTCAGTGCTGTGTAACTGGGACCAGTGACACCACCAAGTAATTCCTCTTCCACACTGCTTGTAAGATAACTAGTTTTTAAATGTGCTTCGCAAAGCACTGAGAAATGTCTTAAGACCTCCTTCATATGCTAGATATCTTGCATCTTATAGGTGCTACATTACCACTTGCTAAATGCCTTATAACTGCTTGATGTCAGCTACAACCTTGCCTATAACAAGTAATCTTTATTATGTTCTCCCAGGTATCTGATAGCCAACCAGGGATTCAGATATAGTGCTTTAAGGTGTTTTATTCTCTCTTGTCACTCAGATATTTCAAATTCAATCTAGTCTTACTTGGGCAAACTTTGTTACCCAAATGTAATTTTTGGGTATTTTAAATTATTAGGATGATTTGAAAACAATGATGAGACCCAGTGATTGAAGCAGGGTTGACGCTGGCCCTCTCAAACTCCCTCCTGTTTAAAAACAGGAATCTCAGTTATATGAGCTTTTGGGATTTGATTTTCCATTTCTTTTTCCAATGAGATTGTTTTCAGAGTGCTATGAAAATGTCTTTTTTTGTATTTATATGCAGAACATAATGCATTTCAGGTAAACATGTTTTGGTACAGTGTTATTTTTTGAGAGCAATGTTTTCAAGACAAGACAATTACACATGAGACAACAAGAAGTATTCCTTTCAGAGGACAGCTTCTGAATGTGTGGTTTAGTCCTACTCAGCACTACTGGAGAAAAAAGCATAAAAATACAGGCTGATTTTTTTCATCTTGCATATTCATATACTGTGTAAATTTGTCCTTAGTTCTATGCTATGTCAATTTAGGCTTGAGCTTGCACTGAAGTTTACATTTTCTACTGTCCAAAGTAATTATGGAAGAATAGGAACTTGGGCTTGACAATAAGCCAGCTGCTTCCGAGGGTGCTCAGAGCAAAGAAGCAGCAGCTTATTAAAAAAGAAATAATAATAAAAAAATCCAGAGATGAAACAAGAATGAGTTTGTAATGGTAATATAATGATTTTACATATGGTCTGACTACTAGTGAGTACAGTAAAAGATCAGATGACGATATGACCAAGAGTGAAGGTAACGACTTATTAATGTTGTTCATATTATAACTTCTTTGTGTCACATTAATTTTTTTTTCTTATGAAGACCAAATATTTTCATTTACTGTTGTAAAAATAGACTTCAAACTACAGGGTTGAGATAAATTTTAAAATTAATAAATGGAACAATTTTGTTAAATGTAATAAAAATTGTCATGACAAAATCATTCATTTCCACTTGGGGTTGGAAATAGACAATCTTTAAAGTCCCCTCCAATCTGAGTTGTTCTATGATTCCAGGAAAGATTTAGATATTGTTAAATCAGTTAAATTGTTAATTCAATTTTACAATTGAAAATCAGAAATGTTTATTTGAAATATTTCAACCAGCTGCATTATACAGCTTGTGAAAAATCACACAGACTAATTCACTGGATAGTTTGTTGCATTTTCTTACTGGTCAAGACATGTTTTAATTGTCTTCCAGTTTTGTTGTTGATTTTCAACTGAACTCCAGTACTATAATGGATGTTCTGCTATTTCTGTCACCTTTAGGTTATTTAGTTGTCAGAAGTGATGACAGAGGTTTTTTTTGCTTAGTAGCTTATTACATGGCTTGGAGAGCATGGAGAAAGAATAAATGTATATTGATTGCAGATAGTAACTCACCATAACATTATCCTGCACATTCTCAAGATTTTTACTTTAAATTCCAGGGACTCTGAAGAGTTGGACAGTTTACATTCAGTAGTCCTTAAGTGATTATTTCTTCCACGGAAGAAACAGATCTTTTAGTATCCATATATGCACATTTTGACACATTCTGCAAAAAATGTCTTCCTTTCATTTGTTTGGAGTATCACACCCTGTTTTGGGAATCTCTGGAACCAAATTAGTCTTACACTCATTTCAAGGTACGGACTGTTTCAGTCATACTTGAAATGACTTGTAACTTGAAATGAAGTGATAACTGTGACAAATCTTTCAGTGATGGCTAAAACTAGGCAGAGATTGACAGGGAGGGACCCACAAAACCATGGTGTCAACATTTTTTGGTGCTACCAATTAGGACTAGATGAATATACTAATCCCTGTTCAACAAACTTGAGAACCTCCGCTTGTTTCAAAAAAGGAAGAATTTATAGAGCAGAAAAATTACTAAGGAATTCATTCACTTAGAAGAACAAACAAACAAAAAAGCAAAAAACAAAAAACTAATTCCTGAAAAAAAATGTTGACTATTTTTGTCCATAACAAATATAGAACAGAAATCAGAAATTTTCTTAAGGAGTTGAGAAAATATTGTTGCTAGAATTTTTATATTGATTATTTTTGATGAACAAAATTCACTGATTTAGAAATTTTATCTTTTAAATCTTTTACTTCACACTCTTTCATTTTTCTTCTGCGTTATCTATGGTTCATTACTGTTTTTCTGTTTCCTTTTTTATTTTTTCTCCTTCACATTTAGAAAGCCATCTTTTTTTTTTCTTCCCTTGTCCTTTTAAGCATTCATCTTTGACTCATCCTTAAGTTTCTTCAGTAACTAACTCATCTTTTTGTAATCTTCTCTTTTTTCATTGCGGTTATCCGTTTCATCTCTCCATGGGATAATGAAAATTTGTGCAGTGCAGTATAATAGAAAAAAAAAAAAACAAAAAAACAAAAAAACACTCATCTTCTTGCCTGGAAAAATGAAAAAATAAAATCAAACCACAGAAATAACAGAGGTCAGAACTACAGGCACAGGAGCTTCTTCCACCAAGCCAGAGATATTACTGATTTTTCTTCCTGTTCCTATAGAGATGCATCCCCTTTTTATCCAGATATATTACCAGCCACTGAGATTAGGAGCTGGATGATAGGCAGACAGCTGCCTAGGAGCTGGGAAGAAACTACCACCCACAGCAATTCACTGTCTTGAATTTTCCTCATATTTTGAAGAAATCTCTTACACAGCAGTCTGGCTTGGGTGTCTATAGAAAGTCTTCGAAGTTGGAAAAGTAATTGACCAATGCTGTTTACTGTGGCATGCTTAATATAGAATGATTTCATTTTGATTTAGATCTGATTGTCTAGCTTTTAACAAACATGGCTGTTGGGAATTGTGATTAAGATTTTGTTGAGTAGGATATGACAAAATATGTCATTTACTATCAGTTCTGAATCATTTAGAAATGAAAGAATATAGAAATAAAGATGGCTTATCTGCATTTTAAAAATGAGTCAGAATTTAATACAGACACAATTTAACACAGATTTTGTGTTTATGTGCTCCACAACACTTAAGACCCTGAGCTCAAATGCAGTAATTCTGTAATACTGTTAAGGACCATGTGTGCGGCCTCAGCATTGACACATGCATGCCAGTGTGTAGAATAACTGCGAGATAAGCTAACGGTGAATTTGTATTTCTGTGAACTGAATGAACTAGCTAGACAAGTTAATGGTGGAAGATCTGCTTCTCATAAATGCAACAGACCTGCAAAGTCTGTATTAAGTCCTTTTCCAAAGAGCAGTAATCAATAAACAAATTATTGTCAAAAAGAAAACCTTGTCGTGAGAAAATTTAATTGCAAGTAGCTTGCATTACCTAAGCAAATACAGAAAAAGTGGGGCAAATAGTTTATTTGCTACCATTTGATTATTTATGAGAATTAAGATACTTACGCAGAAAAGACTCTGAATACACATATTTTTAGAAATCTGATCAAGTAATTACTTACATTTTCTACTGGTAAATGTTTCCTTCTGAAGCAAAAGTTGTCAGTTTGCAAATGGTCAATGAGAAAAATTAATGCACTTGAATTCTGTGTAATAACATACAAAAACATTACCGATACCTCCAGTGTAACTTTTATGCAGTATCTTATCTCAATATCACTTCCTGCCTATGGGATATTTGAATCTTAGTTTCAAAGCATTACAACCTAAAAAAATTCACTTCATAATGTAATCAAATTTATGTTTATATTTACTGCACAGTTGGAGGAAGAAAAGTAAAATATTGGAGAAAATGAACACATCCAGCTGTTACCCTAGACTTCCATCAAGTTTAAAACATGTCGATGCAACTGCAATTCTACAGAGACCCCAGAGCAAGTGCTGGAGAAATGTATGCTGTGGATTTTCCCAGAAAATATAGATAATAAAAATAGTGCAGAGGTGTGATTTTGAATGTAATAAAGTTAAAAGCATTCAAATAATTTAGAGGAAAGGAGGCATTTAAAAATTGGAAGAAAACATGAGACTCTAATAGCAAGATGGTTGGATGCGTCTGGCAAAGATGAGCTACTTGAAATGAACTAGTAGGATCACAATAGGATGAGCAGTTAGAAAAAATGATACAGTTAAGGCTTAACTGACAAGTCAGCGGCTAAAGTTTAAGATATATGGCTTTGTTCATAAGAATATAGGCTACATCAATTGCAAGCATGAATTCTGTTGCTAACCTCAGTTAAACTCTGACATCTTTGGTTCAAGCTGCTTGTTTCACTCAAGTGATTTAACAGCAACAGAACTCTACCCTTTGGTGCTTAATAAGCCCTGACCTCCTACTGAATGAAGAAAAGGTTTTTCTGGGCGCATTTTAGTAAAGCTCTAAAAGACAGCAGTAGTATTTTCCTCAGAGATGTATTCTGCCTCCTAGTTAGCTTTTGTAGAACACGAAGAAAAATATAAATTCTAAATCATGTCTTTTAATTGACAAGTAGCTTATAACTAGGGATTTTGTACTGTGACAACAACAGCATATAAAGTAGCATAGCAAAGTAGATAGTTTGCTAGTATTTCAAGTTTAAATTAAAAAATGTGCCAAATGACAGCAAAAAGATTTCAGTCTTACACAATCTGCTTTTCGAGAGATAAAGTCAGAGAAAACAAACTTGAATTTTTTTCTAACATGGTGTCTATTTGCAAGTATTTTCTAGAGTACAGAGTTCTATTCTGAAGACTCAGTACTGCTGCTACAACCAATAACATCAGATACATTGAAAACCTATGTTTTTGCTCTTATTTTGTTATTTTTAAAATGTATGCTTTCAATTTATAAAAACATTTAAGCAAATTTTTATAGCTTTTTTTAGCTCATATAATATTTGAAGTAATTCATAATACAGTAGCTTCCATAAGATATGTTTTTGTTCATAAATACATTTTTACACATAACTTTGCCCTAAATATAATCTTACCATCCACAGGAACTTATTGTGTGATTAATAAACTTGTGGATAAATTGCTCCATCCTTAGAGGTGTTCAAGGACAGTTTGGATGGAGCCCTGTGTAGCCCCAGGGCTAGTAGGTGACAATCCTGCCCATGGCACGGTGGTTGGAACAGGATTATCTTTAAGGTTCTTTCCAACACAAGGCATTGTGTGATAAGAAGGCAGAAAGTTACAATATAATATTATGAATCAAGAACTGGAAAAGTGTGTTTGATTAGTAGTTAAATGATTCGTATTTATCTGCGAAGTAAATCAAAAGTTTAACTGATCTTGTTGAATGCAAACACCCACCACAAAAATGAAGAATAATAATCTGATGGAGAAAAACAAATCACAATCAAAGTTTTAAGGGTGACACCAGTTAGATACTAACTAAAAGATACAAATTAGGGTGATTACCACCTACTAGATCAGACTGCTTGGGGTCCCATCCAACCTAGCCTTGAATGCCTCCAGGGATAGGGCACCCACAACTTGTTCACAAGTTTGTTAATAAAAAACAAGAAGTACCCATGGATGGTAACAATACATGTAAGAAAAAGGCTAAGTTTAGTTTACAGACATACTTCTGAAGAAAATATTTGTACCATATTTTGCATCAAGCAAAAGATGCTCAAAAATGGAATCCCTGTCACTTGCACTCTTCAGATCAGAAAAGGGAAAACGGTTGAGTCAAAAATTGTTTACTGGGCTTTTGCAAGCTGGATGACATCATACAGTGAGAGGACATGACATTATGATCTAGTGATCCAGTTCTATTTCTTACTCACGGAATGAATCACAGAAAACCTCAGGGTTGTTAATGATCCAAAGCTTTTGACATTACCTTTTTCGCTGTCATCTCAATGTGGACAATTCTACATGATTCCTAGTAAAAATATTTGTGGCACAGGAAGAATAGTGCCACAGTTTTACAGTAGGCAAAAACGTGTAATTCTGGATTTCTTTGATACAAGTGTGAATTTTCACTTTTAGAATTATTGTGTAAATGGGTAGATTAGTGAATACTTTTGTATATCTCAGTCAGAATCTCGGTGCATTTTGTTGTTTCGTTTTCTTTGCTTTGTCTATTCTCTTTCCCTTGCATTTTAAACAGAATCTGAAATATTCCTAAATATGTGCCTGGACGAAAGCTATGCATCTTAGGTTTCACTTAGACTGCTCTCATTTCAACCTTTATGAATTGTCTTTTTTATTATTATTTTTCCCCTGGAATTTGCAGAGGGTTAAACTTCAGGAAGAGAACTGCATAAAAGAATTAGATACTATAAATTATTTGTGCAAAAAATTAATCTGGAGCTGGATTTTAATTTCCTATCTCCTAATTGACTAATTTCCTTAATGGACTTCAGTAGGACTACTCAGAATGAAAAATCCTTGATATCAGAAAGTCTAACAGGCTAATGCAATGAATTTTTAGTGTTCTACTTCAATGATAAGCTGTGTTATATACTGTGTATGAACTGTGATTTGTACTTCCCATCATGGGCTACAGACAAGAAACTGCAGAGTGGCACTATTTTCAACTCAGGGGAAAAGGAATATGTTGAGACTGTCCTGAGGAAGCTACTTTCCTACACTAAAATGGTAACATACATTAATTATGCAGTTCTACCCAGAAGAGTACAAAAAAAAAAATCAAATGTGCACTCCTGAATTATGAATCTGTAAAAGATTACTACTATTGTAATTTAAAACATCCTCTGTTCTTATAAAGTTTTCCAGTGGCCATAGAAATGTTTCGAAGAACTGAGATTTTTAAACCTGACAAATAGCTTTCATTGTTGTTGGTGGTGTTTTTTTTTTTGTTTTGTTTTTTTTTGTTTTTTTTTTGACAGACTGTACTATCAAATTGAATTACTTTTACACCATTCTGCTTTATACATGGGAAAATAAGGTGTAATAAAACACCTCTACTCCTTACAGCTTTCTTTGTTTGAAATTTATACATAAGGAGTATATGGATACGGAATTTATAGACATCCAGTTGCCAAAATTTACTCTGAACACTGGTAATTTAGTCAACATTTTGCTTTCTGATCCAGAAAGCTCCATATATAGCAGAACAACTGAACTATGCAGTTTTGGCACAACACTGACTCACCTGGGCCAAAGAACATTTTAAACATTTATCCCCAGCTTTATAAACTATCTTATAACAGTATCATTTTATAAACATAATTAATATAGACATATAAATAATACATGTTGGGTACTTCACATTAAGCATTTAACTAGAAAAAAAATTGCATACACATGGCACATTATAGACATAGCACATGCTATTTCACATCCCTTTTAGAAATATTCCTAAATCTAATTTTGCATTCAATGGCCTTTATTTTACCTTCAGATTTTTTGTTAAAATTTCATGCTAGAATATCTTGAAAAGGATCTTTTATGTCATGGTGATTTTATATAAAGGAAAATTCTCTGAGGAGACGGAAAAAAAATAAAGTGGAAGACTAAGAGCCAGAGTGATGGAAAAAAGCTTTAATAAATGAATGCTATGGGTAAGTGTTCAATTCTGCACAAAACATTATAAGGAGCAAGGAAAAGAGAAATCAGTGAAAAGCTGTTGGTAACAAGCATGGGAGTGTGTCAGCGACCATTGGAAATACACCTCTCTCCTGGCAGTTCTCAAGATCTGTTCTATATCATAGCTCACTGATTCATTTGAAAAGCCTCTGAATTAGAAAGGCTCAAAGTCTGAAACAGGAAAGCTATTTTGTCTGCATAAAATAGCCAGTACTCTCAGACTAACAAAAGCTACTCTGAAAAAGGAGTAACTGGAAAGGCAGGAAGGTTCTGCAAGATTAAGTACTTTGGCATCTGCCGAGTCAGTGACACCCTATGCTCCTCATGGTATGTATTTGTAAAAGAATTGAGTAGTAGTTACATTGTTTCACTGATATTTTGTTAAAATCTTCAAAACCATAGGTAATAGAAGATTGTTTAAACAAGTATAAATAGAGTAGTAAAAGAACACGTGTAGGATAATCTCATTTGTGGATTGCAAGAAAAGGTAATATTTAAAAAATTTAGGGCATATAAAGAATTGTATATGCTTGCACATGTTTACCGAAACTATACAGCATATATATTGTATTTGATATTGTATAAAAATACATAGAGTATACATGCAGTTTAACTTTTGTGTTGGTAGTTCTTTGTGGACATTATTTCTCTGAATACATATGTACCTATTTATACATATCTCCCTCCCCTGCCCTACCAATATGCACACTGTTTAAGATCAGTCTTAAAAATTTAGCAACTGAATTTAAAATCCTTACTTTCACTTGTTCCTATCTCCCGTGTCCAATCTCCCAGTCAACAAAGTTCATAAATGTACATACAGCAAAATGCATTTGAGATTTCAGTGATTGGAATGAACCATCAATTGACTTGGCTCTGTTGAGGAGAAATAAATGCAGAAAATGAGCAGTGGGAAGGCTAACTGGTACATCTGTCCCATATTTGAAGCTAGACACACACTTCTGCTGAACTGAACCTGGTGGTTTTATCACACTAAAAGAAAACTAAAGGCAGATTGTTTCATGTGAACTGCTTGATTTTCTGTAGCAAGAAGTTTTAATTCAACAGGTTGGGAATAAAATGAGAAGCTTTTTTTTTTTTTTTTAAGCTGCAGTAAAATAAGCTTAATATTGTTCCCATTTTGCAAGAATTTATGTGTGAGCGATAATTAAGCATCCATTGTTATCCCTGGATAGACTCTCAGAAAAATACTTTTCCTCTTTTAGACATTCTGCATTCCTACTGCAATCAGTGGCTTTGGCACCTCAGAAAGTTTCACTTTCTCCTCAGTGTTGTTGATTCTGTTGAGAAGATGGCTGAATTGTAATAGAGCAGCACTACCCACAGAAGGTCTTGTTTCCAAGGCTACCTACAGGAATTAAACTATAAACAATAATTTGATGAGAAACATAGCTGGAGTGAGCCAACTTTGAAGAAATCACTTAAGGGGAAAGTTAAGAGATATTAAAACTATTAGCAAAAAGTTTTTATATCTTAAAAATTATAAGTTACAAAGCAAGAACAAGATCCCACAACACTGGGAAATTAGAATTCTGAAATCAGAATTCATTCAAACCTCAAGACAATTAAATTATTAAATATATAGTATATAAGGCATGAGGCTCTGTGGAAAGTCTAGCTGTAATTCACATCTCCTTATTTCACTGCTGTGAATCACTGAGGAATTTCCAGGGTTTGAGCTCTTTGTAACAACAGAACTCAGCCAAGAGAGTTTGTTGCAGCCTGCTGGAAGTTTTTTTCTTTTCTTTTTTTTTTTTTTTTTTTTTTAAGAAGAGACATAAATGAATGCAAATAAATGGTCTGGCATCTAGCAGGTATAAAATTAACTAAAAATATTATTCTCCTCAACAGTGAAAAACCATGAAAATAATCACATATAAAGTTGAGTTAAATAGGTAAAATATTTTAACCATGCTTACTGTATATGACAAAAAATATTTACCCTATCTTTAGATCAGCCTGTATGAAATGTGGCAATGAACTCACAGTGATTTTGCAAAGATCAGGAAGGCAAGAACTGGTCTTCCACACTTGTACTGATTACATGTAAGAGTAGAAACCAGTTCCTTCTCAATTCAGCAATATGAAGTGTAGTAAGAGAAACCTGTCCTCTATGGGCTTTGCTTGTGTACTTCTGAGCTGAGTACAGCTTGTCCTCACCTGCTGCTGAGTTTTTCTCAGAATTTACTTTTTCTCATTAACAGGATGTCTAGAGGTTTTTTGTTAACCTGTTTGCTAAGTGAGTGTGAGGAATAAGATAAGTATGGAACATCTTTAAATCAAATATGTATATAGTTAGCAACTTTTTTATAACGTTTGAAATGGATATCCCATCTATATTTCCATGCTTCCAGTATAAAAAAAAAAAAAAAAAAAAAAAAAAAAAAAAAAGAGAAAACAAGCACAACCAATGTTTTTTTGTTTGTTTTTTTAAAGATCTGGAGCAGTCCTTGTTTTTAGTGATTGTGTACTGTAGACTGAGACTGTCAGTGAAGAGTAATTTCAATCAAACTCATTAAATTTTAACACAGGAGTGGCTGCATTATTTAGAACACTAATGTGGTTTCAAGAAAAAGTAATTATTGGTTATTTATTGCCAGAGACACCATTTGCTGTCTAACTCCAGGTGTGCTGCTTAAGTCAGAATCAATGCAAGCTGTTTCAAATATTAAGTAAGCCTACAGTAAATATTTTTCACGTTCTTCAACAGCCTTTGTTGAAAGAACAAGACTTGAAAAACTAGATTACATGCAATTTCCCCCCAATGCCAAGCAAGGAGAAATGTTAGACAGCTCAAAACTTGAGTCTACACAAGAAACAACAAAAAAATATTTTGTAGTCACTCCCACTTTCAAACTATGACTACTTGGCAGATCAGGAAAATCAGTCTTTCAAGGCATGTGACAGTGAGCACACTTCCAAGGGAGTTGCTCCCAGTACTCAGAAGGAGCCAGAGGTTCTCTTCTGCAATGGGGAAATCCAAACCACTGCATCTTTACCAGGTTCAGTTTAAACATTACAAAATGTGTTTTTGCGGAAAATTCACGAAATACCTCTGTAAATGAATGCATGAAATAACTAGGAGTACTAATTTCAGTTAGGGTTTGTATAACAGTAAACTAACAGGTTATGGTCTATGATTTGCTCAGTTTTCTTCTGTTTTCAAAACAAAAGAGAACAATAAAAGAAATGCAACCAACCAACCCTTTTCAATAAAACAACAGCATCAACAACAAAAACCTTACTTAACAGTGGATATATGGTGAAGATTATAGAAATATAATATCATGAAAATACAGAAACCCTGCACAATGTTGGTAGAGCTGCTTGAAAACATTACAGTGGAAAGGGTTCAATTAGAAATTGATGATTTATTAAACAAAACATTCCAAGGGAACATGTTAATTCAGATGAAGTCAGAAGAAAAATCACACTGATTGTGTGTTCGAAATGTCTTTTGATTCCTGAGGAGTCTAAATGTCAGCAACATCCTGGCACTCTTAAATTATTAATTATTTTTATAGTGATTTAACAGAGTTGATTTTGTTACATCAGGTGGCTTTTATTAACTTCGGAGAACATATAATAAGTGTGGGTAGTGAAGCATTTCAAAGTTGATCTCCAGTTTTTCCACAAACATTCCAGAAGATTCTTGCCATCTTTTTTGATTTCCTACTGGACAGTTTTTTTTTTTTCTTTATAATTACTACAGTTTTTCTTTTTTAATCTCAATTAAGTAGATACGTAACATCAAACTAACAAAACTGAGGAAATATCGCTGCTCATCAGCTGAGGGTATTTTTTTTCTGTTTAGATTCTTTAGCATCCATTTGCCTTCTTTAACTTTGACATACAATAATTTTTGACTGAAACTAGAGCCCTCTACTCTTTCTTCTGATGATGAGTTATAAAGATTCAGATAGGAATCACTTTTCTGCTGAAATGGGATTCTATGTAGCTTTGCACTGTGTTTGCTTTATTGCATTTGACGGATTTATCTCTGTCTCACTCACTGCAGTGCAACATCTTCTAGTTGTATTCTTGCTGTGTACAGTCTGCCAGTGGTTTTGTCTATTGAATAGTAACCACTATTATGTTAATTCAGTAATTAGAAAAGTTTGTAGGATTTTCACTGAAATATAAATTTTGGCAATGTATTTAAAAAATATTTATACATTCCCAGAAACAAATATATGAAAATTTTGCTGCAGAAAAAAAAAAAAAAAAAAAAAAAAAAATCTACTGGAAAAATCATATTCTTTGAATTGAATGCTGCTATTTTATATTAAAATCATTTTTTTAAAAATTTACTTCATGACTTCCCAGTAGTGGCAATTCAAATGTCATCTCTCATGTCCTATGATAGATCATATAATAACAAAGAACTTAAATATTCTGTTTTTGTAGTTATTTAAATAAAAAAAAACAAAACAAAAAAAAAAAACAACTATTGAACAGATGAATTTTTTTTTTCAGAAGTATAATGTTGGATGCAAATTTAGAACAAAACCATTTTGGAACAAACAATTATCACAACTGCAATCTATCTGTTAACTATCTTTAAAGTATAATGATGCACAGGGAGTAGATTCTTTTATTTTCTTTTTCAGAGGATAAAACCAGGCACACATACAATAAGATAAAATTGATAACAGAACATCCGCATCTTGCTCTGCATAACATATTGTGGTCATATATATTCACTGAGGAAGATAAAGGTAAATTCTGCTTACACAGTTTTATTGACTTTGGTTCCATGGCTGCAGCAGTTTGTCTGTTACTTTCATTTTGTGACCTGTGGCCTTGTATGAATGCACAAAGCGAGCTTCACTGACTTAGTCTTCCTCTGACATTTCTGTCTTACAGAATACTGGTTCACATGGTGTGCTTTCTATGTTATCTCTATAAATGGCATTACATACATTGCCTATATACCTATTATTTTATAGTTGTTCCAGCATCATTCTGAAGATCTTTACAGCGTTATATGCAACTGTTTCTGTGGTCACACACTAAATACTCCCTTTCATGAGCTTCAAAGGTAAGTAATGTAAATACATGTAATTAATTTTTAATAAGTGCTTTCTAGTATATCTTGGATTCACCATTTATTTTATCTTCTGTTCTTCCTCATGACAACAGTCTGTTCAGTTATTAGCATGTTTCATTGCAGTAGCATTAAACCAGAAAGCTGACAATTCATTTTAAATTAATCAGAATAGTGCAGACAAATGAACCTCGGTATCTTCCTTAAGTCAGTATTCTACTCTGAGATGAGAAAGACAGAGAGATGGTGTGGGGCATAGAAGTGATCTGAAAACAAATTGCATAACAAAATCACCATTTCAATAAAGTATATTTAAAAAGAGGAATCTAGCTAGAGAATAAATGATAGATGCTGGGTATCCTCCAGTCCTGTAGCAGCAGACAGACCTCAGATTATTTTGTCACAACATGCTTTGCAGATCCTATCAGTAATGAAGTTACTCCTCTATTCAATACTTTGATGTCTTTTATTGTGTAACAAACAAACGAAATAATGCAAAATAATGCAGATATCATTTCAGGCTGTTATCTATGTCATAACAACCACTACTATCTGTATTCTACAAGGCACTGGATTCAGCCAATTAAAAAATACAAATGTTTTGTTTTATAGGGCCAGGTTCAAAAAATGTTTTCTTATTTTTTTTTTTTTTCCCCATGATGGTATCAAAATTGAATTCAAATATTTTGTGGTAATTCAACATATTAGCCATGGGCATTCTGCTGTCATTTTTTCTTTTTTCCTTTCTTCCACCTCCCCCCACTCCCCCAGTAATCAATTACTTGAGCCAGCATAGACTGAAACTGTAATGCATAGGATGACTGACTGTTGCTTCTACTAGAAAATTCTACAGTCAGGATAGCTTTGGTTATGCTCATTTTGAATTTTTCATTCCATAGTTATCTTGGCTGTATGATTATTTAGTATACTGAAATAAATGAGTGATTTCATACATAGATTTGTGTTTTACTATGAATTTTAATGGCCCAAGCAGTATTAAGAGACAAACAGGAGAAAATCCTTTGAGAGCAGAGCTCATTAACTTCCTTTCCTCCTTCCAGAAACTGCTTTAAGGAAGATGTATGCTAAGATACACCTAAGGAAAGCAAGGATACCCAATAAAATTAAGTATTCTGGGCTGCTTAATTAGTTTTTAATTGCAGGAGTTGTGTATTTAATTTTAATGAGTTATGCTCTTAGGCTCTTTTTTAAAAAGGAAAAAAAAAAAAAAAAACAACAACTCTTGTATCCACAAGAACACATGCACATGAAGATGGGAGGATATTGTAATTCTGTCTGCTTGATTACCTTAGGGACACCAAACAAGAGTTTTGAGTAGAGTCAATTAAAAAGAAAGGAAAGGGAAGAGAGGGACATTGAGCAAAGAAACTATTGCTTTTACATTTGGGAGCATAAGAATAAAGCCTGAATGGAAACTATCTTGTTGAGTTACACATTGCAGGGCTTTTTATTACTTTTTAAGAATAGCACAAGTTTTGATAGCCTTATAAATGGGGGGGGGAAAAAAAAAAAAAAAAAAAAAAAAAAAAGACAAGGATAAGTATAAAAATCACACCTAAAATTAAAGCTCAGTGTCAGAGTGGGAATTCAGGAACTGTTTAGGGAAATTATAAGCAATTCAACAGAGTTAGAGAATGGACTAAACTGATGTCTGGGTTTATTAAAGCATGAATATATGGAAAAAAAGTAGGGCACAGAAGCTAAATAGATATTTCTGGGAACAATCATACTGCTTTCATTAATTACATTGGTTGAAAACCTGGGATTTTATCAGTTAGAAATGTCAATCAGGTTGTTCAAAAAATGCTGGTACTGATTGCAGAGATTACTGGTAAAGAATAAATGAGAAACTTATGAAAAAAATGAATTAATTTTAAAACTCCAGAGAAATAAAACTTTAAAGAATAAATTCAGCTTTAATAAAAGAAATAGGTCTTATCTAAACTTCAATCTTTAATTAAGAAGTTTGATGAGTAGCTCTAATGAGTCAGAAGTAGGAAGGAATTAGCAGAGTTGTACAGATAGGAAGGGGGAAAAATCTGAATCAGCTCCTTAGACATTCTGAGCAAACAGACCGCAATTCTGTGGACAAAGAGAGCCTTTACTGTCCTGCCACAGATATAACTAGCTCTTCTCAGTGTTAGAAAAGTTCTAAGCCAACGTCCTCCTCCTCTAATTATTGTTTTGTCTGCTCATGTTCTGTGAACTTTATATGTACACTGAATACATTTTGACTTGTAAATATACTTATTCTACAATATATATTGTTGGCATACATTTTCTATACATTTATCAATTTTTTCCAAAGTAACCTCTTTTGAAACAAGAGTCTGAAAACTTAATCAGGACAATGAGTGCATGATGTTTGATTTTATATTCCAATTAACAGCCTGGACTGACCCTACAATAGTTCCTCAGTGATCACTACTTTTTTCCTATTTGGGCTACCCTATGCAGATGTCAATCTTTTATACACCAGCCATTATTAATTGTTAAATACATAAAATGTATTTCAGTTCAGAGATCTCTGCTGACAAAGATTTTTAATCCAGATAGATTTACTAGTGATACTTGCCATCAGTGTTTCAGCAAATCTGGTAATCTCCCTGCATATACAAAACAATACTTTGGGAAAGAGTTTACTAATAATAAATCATAAAACCACTGTAACTCAACAGTGCGTTAGACACTGACAACAGCAATGGAAATGGGCTGATTTTTCTATATAATTTAGAGGATTCAGAGACTGAAGCTAGTTCACAGGGCTAGTATGTGTTATAAAAATTTAAATTTGATTATTCTCACTTCAGTTTTTGCTATACATTATAAAGAAATTATGTTAGGATTTTTTAAAAGCTATTTTTGTACTAGAACAATAAGATAATGGAGCTTAAAGGATTTAGCATTTGTGATCCTGTGACTTCATAGTAGTATATTTGCAAGTGCGTATAAACAGAGAAACGACATTTTCCTGGGTAAAGTATTTTAAGTATTTTTTTAAGTATTATTTTCTTTATATTCGTGCACTTGCTTTCTTTCAATGAGGTTACATGATAACAGCTATCTGTACACCTACAAAGAAGCATATATGAAAAAATGATAGATAGATAAATAGACAAAGTAATATCCTGCCCTGATTCACTGAATGAACCACCAGTCTATTACAGGCTCATCTCAATAAGCCAGGTTGAGCAGAGAGGCACAAAAGCAGACAGAGAATGCAAACTGAGGACTCAGAGGAAGAGGCACCCTGTCCAGACTTTTCCTAGGACTGTCCAAGTAGTAAAAAGGCATGAAGACCACCAAGATGTGCTAAAACCTCAGCACCTTCTGGGGGTCCATACTATGTTAAATATAAAAGTGAAATTCTACTTGGAGGAATGAGATATTTATAACAGTTTTGGATAGAGTTATTTTTCTTCACAGTAGCTTGTACCATGCTACATTTCAAATTTGTGTCCAAAACCATGGTGATAATACACCTGTGCTTTAGCTGCTGCTGAACAGGTCTCAGAAAGTGTCAGGGTCTTATGTTTCTCTCTACGGCCTCCAACATTTAGGCTGGGGGATGTACATGAAGCTAGAAATGTACATAGCCAGAGCAATTGAATCTGATTCACCAAAGGGACGTATGTTCCATATTATATTAAGTGAAACAGGAAAGGCTGGGAGAAAGAAGGAAGAAAGGAGGATTTATGAAATTGTGTTTATCATCCCAAGTAAGCATGTGATGGAATGCTGCTTTCCTGGAAATGGTTGAACATCTGCCTGACAACCGAAAGTACTGACTGAATGCCCTATGGAATGTCACATGTCAGGGTAAAAATAAGCAAGCATTGCTACTTAATAGCCCTGGAAGAATGTGTATCATTTTGGGCCACTGAGATCTCTGAAAAAGCAGTGCATAAATACAATGCCATAGCTAGATTCACACTCAGTGTCTGTATTCTTAGTACAAATTATGCTGCACTGATATAAGATCCCTTATTGTGCATATGCTGATAAATAAGAACCTACAGTATGGAGAAGGCAGATATACCTGCACTGCATCCAAGAGACTTCACTGAGGCCTATGAACAAGATGCCAGGAATAGCTAGAGATCATACTTCAGAGCAAATGAATACCCATGTACATTGGAGACTGATACTCTAAAAGTAAATAGGTGTGTTTCAAAATGTATTCTACGTATTATTCCTGCTTTCTGGCAGTAACATGCTTTGTAGGCACTTAGTTCCTAAGTTCCTTAGATCCCAGATTTTCCATCCATTACAAGAAATGTGACATCTACATAATTTGTCTTCAGCAGTTCACATTGCCTTTGGAATAACAACAAAGTTGTCTGATTTGTATTTATTTCTGACCGTGGTGTAATCCATTTATATGAAGTTTTACCTTTAATTTTCCTTCAGTATTCTTTTAACATTGCTACCATCTTTATGTTAAATAATTTAAATTTATTACAATTTCTTTTCAGAGTTGTAAGTAATAGTAAACAAGGGAGAATAGTTGATCACTAGCACAGTTGCTTTCTTCATTACTTGGTGACTTTAATCAAACCTGGATTTCCCCCTAGAAGCAGCAAATTAAATCTGCAGCACTTTTTAAGCACTTGGACTCCCAGTAACCACTTTTGAAACTCTTGTGCACTTTTGTGGGGGAATATCAAGTATTTTGACAACACTGCGGACTCAGACGGCTTGATTGGTGCCAGTCAGATAGAAGTGACAGGCTGCTTCAAACATCTGCTGCTGCTGTCAACTTAATGACAAAACAGAGTACAGTACCAAGATACCTGTCTCTCACTACTAGAATGTGCTTCTTTGATTTCACATAACACATCGAGAAGTCAGAATCACAGACTAGATTGGATCGGAACTGACCACGAAGACTGTCTAGTTCCAACATCCTGCTGTAGGCAAGGACACCTCCCAGTACACTACATTGCTCAAAACTCGATCCAACCTGGCCTTGGACTCTTCCAAGGAAGTGTCAGATACGTGATTTAGTCCTAGCAGTTTTTAGATAGTCGCAGAATAGTTGAGACTGAAAGGCGTGCCTGGGGATTACAGAGCCCAACTCCCCTACTAAACGAAGTCAGCTAGAACAAGTTGCCCAGGACCAGCACAAGATGGGTTTCAGTTATCTCCAAGGACAGAAAATTCCCAGTCTCTCTAGGCAAATTTATTTGAGTTTGTCTGAAATAAAGAGTTTATTACAGTAATTGAAACAAAAAAGAAAACTCTGGAGGTATTTAGATGTTCAGGAAAGATAAGAAATCTGTGTCAGTAAGAATTATCTATAAATGAATGCCATTAGTCCTGTAAAATGCCTCTCCTGCCTAACTCCCTTCACTTGGAATGTAAATTTCAATGAAGTTACTAGGCTTTTATGTACAAAGAGCACAACTGAACCTGCAGTTACCAATTAATCTTTTAATGTATACTTTAAAAAAAATTATTTGTACCCAGAAAAGAAGTATTAAATGCTATGATTTGTTACTATTGTCTATTCAAAACTTAAACAGTGGAAATAATGATCAAATTACCTAAACTAACCAGATATCTGCTCCAAAACTAATTTGTGAAAATATTTGGACTATCTTCTCTTGCAAACAAGAGCCACATTTGAACTGGCTTAAATCCAACTGTAATGCTACATAATGGAAAACACAGAAATAATAGCGGGGTGGAAAAGCCCAAGGCAGCAGCAGATGAGAACAAGCCCAAATACAGGAGCCATAGATGCAAAACAAACAAACAAACAAACAAACAAACAAACAAACAAACAACTTACCTTTAGAAAGACTCCAGTAGGCAGTAAACCCCAGCACCTCCTGTCACTTCCACTGCCAGCCCTTAAATGAAGGCTGAGAAGGAATGAATCCTGGGTCCACCCCTTCCAGTAAGTCAGGTGCATTGCTTGCACCTGAGCTCCCCAAGGTTAGCCCTTCCTTTCCACCAGGTGCTCAGTCACTGTTTCAGGCTGTGACTTAGCATTTCTGCTACACTCAACAAAGTAGTTTTGTTTAACTTTCCAAAAGATTGACTGTTTCTAAGTATCTGATTTCCATTACCAACATTACACATTTGTGTTCTCTTGCAGATCTCTGATTGTTAGATGATCTGCTTTCATCGTATGACAATGCAAATCATAATCTGGAGAAAGTATCACTTATGTCAAATTAACAAAGCATTTCAAAAATTCAGTATCCCACTCAGTTTATAATTGCAGACAATGTAAAATTTCCCTGAGAAATTTCAGCTGGTAATATTGCACTACAGCATGAAAGTTATCTTTTCCATCTATTAAACTACTATTAAAACAACACAGAAATCATTTGTGTTCTGGAAATGCACTCTCTTGCAATCAACAACACGAGTGATAGGATGTATGAATGGGCTATAACTGCACAGAATCATCAAGCAATTAAGACTGCAATTGGAATATGGAGAAGCAACCCAGCCAATACCAAATATGTTTTAGGCAGCTTCTTAAGATGATCTTGTATCAGAACTTACAAATACAGATTATTAGGAAAACAAATGGTAAGAATTTTCACAGAGAAAATCTATGTGAGAAAATCTATTCCTGTCAGTCTGACTGCTAACCTTACCAGGAACTAAAAGCATGTGCTTCAAACCAGAAAACTTTTAAATTCATTAAATTGAAGGACTATGATCCAGTATTACAGAAGCGGTACATTTGTCTGTGTCCTGGCAGGTCCTCTATAAATGCTGGTATAAAATTTCAGTCAGAGTACATATAAGGAAAAGAGCACAAGATCATTGCTCATCCTATCCCAAATTCATATTGCAGAAGCCAGAGTGGGAATGGATGTACTTCATGCCTTACTACAATCACAAAGATTATTTTGGAAGATGAGAAGGTCCTCAGCAGCTGCTGGGCAGTGGTGCAGAGAAATGATATACCACTAGAAAAAGAACTGCTCTGATAAAACTCATCTTGTACAGTTACAGCATCTGATGTGTGGACTCAGAAGTAAATGATCCAAATTGTTTATTACGTGTTCTCACATCACTTATATACATTCACAAGTTTTCTTGTTTTCTTTTTTTTTTTTTTTTTTAGCTTTCCCATTGGCCCTTACAACTTTTCCATCCACCTTTACATGTCAACAGAGTTTGACATGTAATAAACACTCAGCCATGTATGCAGGCACTTATCCAATCAGAGCCATGAACCATTCCTTCTTCTTCTTGTCTTTTGCTCTCATGCTGTTTATCTTCCTCCACAGCTGCTGCTCTGAAGAGTTTTTCTTGTATTCCCACATACAGTCAGGAGCTATTACATCAGAAGATGTAAAAATCGTTAGAAGGTATAAAATTGTCACATAAAAACAATGAAGCAAACAGATGGAAGAAGTGCATGGAATTTTAATTCCCTTAATGTCTGGGAGCCTCTCAGGTTTACTGTTTTCTTGTGTTCCAGCTTATCTTGGCAGCTGCAGAAGCTAGAAAAGTGCAAATCTTCAACAGAAACAGAAACACTGCTTTCTTTCTCTGGTCTTCTTTTTTTCAGTACCTAAGAAAAAGGCTCTGATTTTTCTTTTTTTTTTTTCACAGCAGGCATTTTCAAAAAATGTTCATGCATCCTTTAAAAAGGAGAGGCAGTTGTGTTTTCATACATTTTCTGAATAATTGTGGCCATTTTCTGCATGCCCCTGCCCTCCATAATCAGACTCCTTCTGATTCAGTCACCTGCCTCCTGGGTGTGCAGAAAACATCAGTTCATTTGGTGTCACTAAAAAAAATAGTGCTGTATTTTAAAAAGTACTACAGACCTTCTGAGATATATTACTGAAAATACTTCTCATTATAAAATATATGACATCATAAAAATTGAAGTTTATTTCTCTACATGCAGATCAAAACAGTATTGGATTTTATTTTTTTCAGTGCATTGTTTTGTTAACTTCAAGTATTCACACACTGAATGCAAAATTCAGGTATGTATCAAATCATTGTGTTTCTGTAGCATTAAGAATGGTACTTATATATATTACACACAGATCTTCCCATTTTCAGTATGTAATACCTCTTCTAGTCCACAGCTGCTATCACAGCGCAGGAAAACCAGTTTCTAGAATTTTCTATAGTGTGATAGGTCATTTTTTCACAATAAAGAATACATTAAAAAATAAAAAGTACTTTGCAGTGCTTTTAAAAATAGGAAGAACAATACAAGAGAAAGAACTTGAAATATTCAAATTCCTATTACTACTTCTCCTTAAGAAAGTGTATTACTAGTACTTTATGTTCTTTCTTTTTTGATGTATAAATGCTTCTGTGCTTTTCTACCTTCTTTCTCTGTATGCTGAAAATTAGAGTTCTATAAATGATAATCACATTTCTGTGTGATAAATCTGATTAATCTACTACCTATCTCAGATGAGAGTGATTAAAAAGCTTCTTACTGGCTTTGGAAATGAGCAGTGCATTGGACTGTTCAGCTTCTTTCATCAGCTCCTCTTCTTTACTAATTTCACATTATAACTGCCAGACTCCAATTTGTCAGACTGCCCCTCTTCTACTGTCTGTCACACTGCAACAAAATGTGATGGAATATTGTTGGAAAGGTTCCACTTCTACTGCCATGTCACCAACATCCACCTCTGAAATTGTAGGTCTACTTAATAAAATAGGAGGCATTATTTTTAGAGCAGTCATCGTAATTTTCACCAGACAGGCCATTTCAGTTTTGATGAAAGTGCTTTCTCACACCTCTGTGTTGGTTAAGAATGTCTTATCTGAAAGAGTTTGCTTAAATTTGTTGACTGGTAGCTGCTACATTTTGAATTTTTAGCAGTTTTTGTTGTTGTTGTTAAGTGATTTAATGTGCACATCAATCCACGAAAGCAATAAATGAAGTACAAAGGGGCAATAAATCTTGTATAAACCTACTCAGCATGGGTTCATGAGTAGTAGATCCTGCTTGACAAACCTGACTGTTCTATGATAAGGTGACCTGCTTAGTGGATGAAAGTAAGGCTGTCGATGTGGTCTACCTGGCTTTCAGTAAAACCTTTGACACTGTTCCCCACAGCATACTCATGAAGAAGCTGGCTGCCTGTAGTCTCAATGGGCATACACTCTGACAGCTGAAACAGTAACTGGATGGCCAGGCCCAAAGAGTTGTGGCCAGACACTCAGTACTTGGGCCACTACTACTCAATATCTTTATTGATGATCACAATAAGGGGATTGAGAGCATCCTCAGTAAGTTTGCAGATGGTCTAAGCATTTTTTCCCATTTCCCTTGTTGTACGCAAGAAAATCCTTTATGGTGTGGGTGATGAAGCACTGGTACAGGTTGCCCAGTGATATGTTTGATGCCTGTCCCTGGAGACTTTCAAGACTTGAAGGATAGTCAGATAGCTGAATATGAGCCAGCAGTGTGCACAGGCGGCCAAGAAGGCCAGTGGCATCCTGGCTTGTATCAGGAATGGTGTGGTGAGCAGGATTAGGGAAGTCATCCTGCCCCTGTACTTGGCACTGGTGAGACCCCACCTCGAGTACTGTGTTCAGCTTTGAGCACCTCGATTCAGAAAGGACATTGAGGTGGTGGAGCAGGTCCAAAGAAGGGCAACAAGGCTTGTGAAGGGCTTGGAGAATATGCCCTATGAGAAGCGACTGACAGAACTGGGGCTGTTTAGTTTTAGTCTGGGGAAAAGGAGGCTGACTGGAGACCTCATTGCTCTCTTCCAATACCTGAAAGGTTATTGCAGTGAGAGCAGGTCTGATCTCTTCTTACTGGTGACAGATAACAGGACAAGTGGAAATGGCCTCAAGTTGCACCAGGGAAAGTTTTGGTTGGATATTAGAAAAAAAGTCTTTACAGAAAGGGTTGTTAAGCACTGGAATAGGCTCCCCAGGGAGGTGGATGAGTCACCATCCCTGAATATGTTTAAAAACAGTTTGGATGTGGTGCTCAGGGGCTTGATTTAACAGAGGTTTGATAGGTTAGGGTAGTATGGTTAGGTTGCAGTTGAACTTTATGATCTTGAAGGTCTTTTCCAGCCTGAGCAATTCTATGATTCTAAGCATTCATCATGGTAGATTTTTATTTGTCTCAACTGAATAGAGAACACATTCTAATTCCTTGCAGAATTTCTCTAAACATTCAAGCCTAGATCTTCAAAATACTGAAAAGCATTGATAGATGTTAGTCATCTACAAATTTTTGAGGAAATGGATGAGTTACTTCAGAGAGAATCATCAATTAGATTGTGCAGAAAACAGGATTCTGAGAAGTGTGAACTTTAGTGCAGTATTCTCAGCTACGTGAAAATGGTGATATCACTGATTTTAAAAGCCCATGTAATATCATTTTAGTAGATGGTTATTATGAGTGATTTGGTTCCTGCAATGTCTCTGAAAGAATAATCTATCAGATCTGATGTCTGCCAAAGCAGAAAAATGCATAGCAGTTCTATTTGCACAACAGGCCACTTCATGCTAAAAACATTCTGAAAAACTTAAAATATAGCCACGTTTAAAAATCATTACCTGAGCAGCTGACACTGGAGGGCCTTTAAACTGCATGTTCAAACAATATTATTTAAGATTTTCAGACAAACAAGCCCAAACCAATTTCCTTCTAATGCTTCATTGTTTTAAAAAATCTCTAAATTAAATGATAATTTTATACTAAAGATTAAAACTTGTAGTGAAACATAAAGCTTAAGGCAAAAGTTAGCCTTTATGTAAGTATTGGAAGAAAATGAGTCCCAGTTGTCTACTAACCCACTTGATATATACCTAGCAATGAAAACTAGTGCAATGGAATTTTGAAGATAAACTCCCACTATTTGTAAAATGTTTAAATTCGATTTTATTAGCACAATTTATAATCAGAAACACACTGTGCAGTGAAGAAACATTCACTTGAAAGTAGAGCCTGTGGAAGTTAACATGGGGAATGAGCAGCTCTGCAATGATGTATAATGCAAATATTTACCAAGGCGTGTCCATTTTGCTGGTACATTGCCAGCGCTGTTAGGCAATTGTGTGACTTAAAAGCATGGCTGTACTTACACAGATTGTAAATATTTCTTTCAAGTGTTGATTCTATTCCAAGATTTCATATTACCTTTCCAAGGAACCAACTTGTGCTAGTCCTGTGTGTTGCAACAATGCGTCATTCCATTCTACTTTGTCTTGTTCACCTCTCCTGAACTCCTGGCTTTATTTACATCCTTCTGAACATTTTTTCCTTAAGTCAGAGTCATAGTGAATTTCCTTTTGTAATTAGTACTCTCTGCACCATGGAGTACTGTAGCTCTAAGGATTGTGTGCTTATATTTTGTGTGTTAAATCCCTAAGAAAACTTTTATTGTTATTATTATTATTATTATGTATTTTATATTATGTATTGACTCATTGCTGAGCTACAGTTGACAAGCTGTCCAGCACTTCATGGGAAAAGTAAAAAAACAACTAAACAATACGTAGTATAGTGTGTATACTATGTATGCATAGTAAACGATACATAGTAAAGTGAGAGTTCCAGAGCTATTCACAAACTTTTGGATTGTTCACTAACAAATACTACAAAATCAACACAGTCTTCTAAATGTGCTTGTTAAAACAGTCACCCATGTATGCTTAGATTAGTCAGACATGGGCCTAGCTAGTAGCTGCAAGCAGGTATAAGCTAGTACAAAATGCCACGTTAGCAGCATCAAAGCCATTTCGCACAATTGTAGTCATGACCTACGAATAGGAGTAAGAAACCATAAACATTCTCTGTAACGAAAAAATAACACAAATAGTTGTAATAGAAGCACTAAAGTAATAACAGAAGAAGAAATTTATCATGAGTTTATAACTGTATGCCACAGCAAAGAGGGCATAGACCTCCAGTCCATCCGTCTGTCCGTCCTTCCTTCCTTCCTCTCTTTCTCTCTCTCTCTCTCTCTCTTTCTCTCTTACATTTTATTGCTTTATTAATTAAGATGAAAAGTTCTGAAATAAACAAGATCTTAATTTTCAACTTTTTTTGAGGCAATAATACTACTTCTACCACTGAGTTTTCAATGCTCACTGTGTGCTGAACAGCCATGTGAGCTCAGAAAGTTTAAACAAGGTTTATCTTAGCAGATTTTTGATTTTGAGTACTGGCTTTTATAAGATCTATGGGCTGTCCTGTGGCTAGGCTCTGTTGGAAAAGCTGCATGCTTCATCCTGTCTAGTCACAAAAGTCTCACCGCTCTTAGCAGAGGAGAAGCTGGTAGCTTCTCTGATTGTGTTTTTCTTTATCTCATACGGGGACCCGCAGAATTAGAAAATATTCCTAAATGAGAAAGTCTGACCAGAAAACTAGTATGCCTCTTATGATTACGATGAGGAAAACTTCACTACTTAGAGTATTAGCCCCCTCTTGTGGATAAATGCCTTTCTTTCTCCAAGCATTTAACATCCTAAAAGTGAGAGAACACATATTTTTTGTGTCAAATAATATGAATATTGTGAAAATAACTTGAAAAGAAAAAAAAAGAAAAAAGGAGAAAGGAGAAAGGAAAAAGGAAAAAGGAAAAAGAAAAAAGGAGAAAGGAGAAAGGAAAAAAAAAAAGGGAAAAAGGAAAAAGGAAAAAGGAAAAAGGAAAAAGGAAAAAGGAAAAAAGAAAAAAAAAAGAAAAAAAGAAAAAAAGAAAAAAGAAAACTATCCAAAGAAAGACATAGCTTAAGAAATGTATTTAATATAGTCTATTATCATGGACTCCAAGGATTCACAGCCTCCATCAGAGACACTGAACAGCACTGTGTGACACAGGAGGTTCCTGATGTCAATAACTGGAATTATCTGACATTCTAGTACTGTATTTTCCAGTAAAAACAGGTTTTTTTTTTTACTGAATTTTTATCAGCCAAGATCTATACGTTGACACCTGAGATGAAAATCAGTTCTATCATTCTCATTGCATTTCTGCACAAAGTCTAAATATTTTGAAACATCAGTCATACAGAGCATTGAAATTGGATAATCTCAGTTCTTTTGTCACATCTCTAATGATTATATTATTTTTTCAGCGGTGAAACTAAGTGAAAATAAAATAATCACAACTTCTAAAAATGCAGTTTTCAAAAGTGCATATAATTTCCACTTTCACTTGTGTTCTTTCACTTCATTTTCTTCTGCAAATTAAATTCAGTTGTAACTGTAGAGAGATTTTTATTATCTCTCAAATTTTCAGAGCACTTAAGTACACTATTACCTTTAATTGACTTAAATACAAATGCAGGTTACTCAGAGAATAATGCCTCCTGCTTATTTCCATGGATACTACAACAGACACGAAGAGTACATCAGCATTATTTGATATCAGCTACAAAATATGATTTTCAACATAGTCACCATTATTATCTATGCGTATTTACCAGTGATGATCAAGAGCCTGCATGCTACACTCATAAAAATCTGCATTTGCAGAGGTGATAATAAAATAGGAGGCATTACTTTTGAAGTAATCCTCATAGTAATTAATCCAAACTGAGGCCTCATCTATCGCAATGACTCACTCTTCTTAATATTTTTAGAGAGAAACTTTGCACATAACATTAATGGAAAAAAATAAAATAAAAAAGAAAACAAACAAACAAACAACAACAACAAACCCCAAAATAACAAAAAGCAAAACATGTGATTATCAATAAAGGAAGAAAAGGAAGAAAAACATTATACCATTATTCTTTTAGATTAGTTAAATCCAAAATAAGAATTGGAATATCCATGATACTGTTTTGAAGAAAGGATCAAAAATTGATTCCAGGGAATACTAGACAAAGAAAAGAAATAGTCATAATGTTGCATAAGTGAAAGTATTATTTTACATTATATCTATAATGCAATTATTTCAAGCACTCCTTCATATTAGTATTGTTTGAAGTCATCTGATATGACAGCAATGTTACAGATCTACTCAGAAATATTCCACATGGATAATTTGTTTATACCTGATTGTATGATATTTGCTTTCATTGTGTTCTGACAGCTACCCATATGATTACACATTACAATTATTCAGTATTTAGGAGCTATTATCAGCCATTGCAGCTTACCCAAAATTGTTGCTTTATGGTCTCTTGCCTGTAATTCTCTTTTCCCTAAACAGTGAGTAAAGAAAAACAAAAACAAAAACAAACAAACAAAAAAACCAAACAAACAAGAAAACAAAACAAAACCTATTATATTCCTTAACAATTAAAAAAAAAATTTGTTGTTCAGAGATATCTGAGATATCTGAGATATCTAAAAAAATAACCGAACCAAAAATAAAGTAAAATCTTTATCTGAGAGTTTTTAAGATCTTAAAATCTCAGTTATTGAAATAGTTCTCTGCATTTATTTAACCTTTGGACATCTCTGATGCAGATATTATAGAGACATCCAAATGAATATTTGTGAGAAGACAAGATAGTACAACAAGATAGTACATGTGTAAATTGTAGGTTTTGGAACACTGAATTTTTGAATTACTTTACTTACAAACAGGATCACCTGTCAGACTTTCATCCATTGAGCAAGCAGAAGGAATTTGAGTGCATTTTGCAGATTTAAGTTTCATTATACATACAAAGGTCGGGAATAAACTTCCATGAGCTGTCATAGAGTTTGATATTAAGGTAGAATGCATTTTGCTTTGGAGGCAAAGTGAGATATTCAGTGCTAGGCATCAAACCTTCTCTATAAAAATATTGAGAGTTTTGCATCTAATTTTAAAGGAAAGGATTAATTTCATAATGAAAATCTTGATGCAACATAGCACTGGCAGATGCTGCCATCTAGCGCTTATAGAGGAAAGCAATGAGTGACTGTTCAGTTTTCACAGATGCTGAAGGAATAATAATCCTTGCTCCTTGTTTGTATGAGGGCTTCAGTACTGCCTCAATTTTAACCTTGCAATCAGTTTTATGTAAAGTTACCACCTGTAAAGACGAAGTCATGCCAGAAATGAATACAGGCATGTGAGATAGATGGGGAAAACATGATGGGAGAAAAAGAAGTGATAAACAAGGCTATAGGCTGTAGCAAGGGGAAAATACGATTACAGTTGCAGCTACCTTGCTGCTCAAAGAACCAGAACAAATGCAGTAGTGTGGCCATCTGAACCAGAAAAAATATGGCTAAGTATGGATGTGGAGAGTACCATGACTTTGAGTGGAAACGCAAAGTCACAAAGAGAGAAAAGGTAAAAGAGTTTGTGCACTCACTGAAGGATCTGTGATTTGGTTGATAGCTAAATAATACAAATGACATTTTTCAATTAATATTTTTATAAATGAATATGCACACATTGATAAGACTAAAATTAACCAAATCATTAAAAACTGCTCAATCAATTATACTTACATACACAAAATGATTGTATTCCCAATAATCTCAAAGGTCTCAAATGCGAGAAAAAGACATGCACATGAGAAATATATAAGGATCTCCCAGAGCACACATGTTAATGTAAACAAAACTCATTACATTTAATCACGACACATGTAAGATAAAACCTCTGAATTCTAATGATAATATGCAGAGGTGCAATCTTTTTTTTCTCTTCTGCAAAAAAATTTGTCAGAGCACTGCAAATAATATGACCATGCATTTTCATATAAATACTCATTTGAAATCTAACTCAGAAAGATTTTTTCTTCCCTAAAATACATAAATCTGTACAGTACCTCTTAGCAATTTACTATTATTTAAAGTTACTTCTTAAGCATTTCCAGTGCTTTTCACAAGCTGCACTTCCTTGCAAAACTGAAGAACAATACTGATTTTTAATTGATTTTTTTCTTGTGTTGCAAAATTAAAACTGAGCATTTATTTTTATATAATTATATTTAAAATTTTCTTCTCATTACTTCTACTGAAACTTAAATCGTATGTAAACAAAGCAGCTTATGGTATACCAAGGAGTTTAATGACATTAAAGAATGTGTTATTTTCCTCCGCAGGCAGGCAGGACACAGACACCATAAATAGAGATTTGTCTAAAGTGTAAATTACGTAACTTCAACTTCTCAGTCAATGGCCACTTTTCTGAGTGCAATTATATCATTAAAAAAAAAAAAAAAAAGTGTCATTGTCAATCATTCTATTAGATGGGAAGTACCATTCTGAGGTTATAAATGAAGAACATATTTCTGCAAACAATTGGAACGTTATACTTGAATATTGCTTTACTAAAACAGAAGATTTAGTTTTACCACATTGAAACTGATTTCAAATGAGTAAGAATGCACATGCTGACACAGAAACTAAATTCAACGTTATTGACAGAGAAATTGAAGAAATGAGGACAGTTTCTTTTTTAGGTGTTTAAGTATATATATTGCTGTTTGAGGAACTTCTTCCTTATCCTATGAATAAATAAAATAGCTGCATATTTGATATAATCTATTGTCAATCCACTTTTTGTCATTGTTGTTATAAAAATGGGTAACAATTGTTTTAAACTTTTCCCTTCAAAGCAATTGTTATTCACACAACTGAGAAGGTCTCAATAGGAGCTATGAAACTTCAAAATAATGATTTTTGTTATGTTGTCCAATGTTATGAATCAGAACTTTAAAACCCAAATGGAGAACTGGCTCTTACTAGAAACAGCCAGCAGTTCTTCATAACAATGAAAAAATTAATGACAGCTTTGCATATGGAAAGCTGTTCAGAAGCAAACATTCAGTCATACTTTTCCTTCTTGAACAGATGTGAGGTCATATTTCTATTAAAATTTTGCTGCTACTGGTCAGTTAAATGACAAAATGTAAAAGCTTTTGCAACAAGCTGCAAAATAACATATAATAATGTCCCTTCTTTGTGTGAGAGACATTGTATACAGAGACAATTAGGGTTTCAGAAACCAAGTGAGATTTGTTATCGTGTTACTATTCTTTCCTTTAGCCACTTTGTTTCTTTATGATGAGATGATAACCATGAAGTCAAGAGCTAACCAAAATTATCAGGGAAAAAACTTGAGTAATAATTTTGAGAATCCACTGAATGCCAAGTCATGTCTAGATAAGGAAAATTTAATTCATATGGAAAACATACAAAATACCTTCTGCATTTTTTCTTTTATCATTAAGGAGCAGTGCAAACAATATTTCTTATTTGCTGTCCCAGTATTAATGAAGCAATGAAGCTACCAGAATCTGCCTAGCATTTCACAGCATTTCTTTTTATATATATATTTTTTTTTTAATCGATTTTTTTTTTGTTTGTTTGTTTTGGTTTTTTTTTGTGCCTATTTATTCACATTGATTGCAGCTCTATGGAATTTTTCGGCATTGTAGAAAACAGGCTGAATAAAGCTTGAAAACTTATCTTCCTCAGAAACACTTTTTCTCTATATCCAATACTGATGTAAGTGCACTGGCATTTGGAATCTAGCCGCAATTTTGAGAATGGTTGTTTTGCTCTACATTTTGAAGATTTGTTTAGCTCAAGTGGCGTACAGACTCCTGGTTCCTGACCCAGGGTTACAGAGATCTCTGAAAGTTATCTCTTTTATAGATTTATGTGGTTTTACTTCTCTTTAGGAATTTATATGGATTACTGGAAGAGTGCAAGCAGTCTAGCTCAGATGATGACTCCCACTTCCAAGTCAATGCCTAAGATACTGTTTCTCTAACTCTTTGGATGCTAGGTAACTGTTTCTCCTTTCTGATATCTCTCATCTCTTCAGTAAGGATTGCCAGTATAACACTTGTGCAGTCTCATTTAACTCTATCTTTCTCGCAAGGAGTTCAAGAAATGCTGAATAGATCACTCTTATATAGATCACCTATAGTATAGGGTTTGGGGTTTTTGTTTTCCTTTTCTTTTTTTTTTCTTTGGTGTATCATAGATGAAGCTAATGGCGTGCCCTTTCTTGGCCATCATTACACAACAGTTATTTGCAGTGAAGATAGAATAGGTCATATTACTTGGTTCTCTATGTTTAGTTTCTTGATTCATTTTCAACCTGTCTGAAAAGACCTCTGTTGATAGCACTATCTTCAATGTTATCAGCTTCAGCCTTAGCGGGCAGCAGATACAGATATTTCAAATTAAGACAGTTTGGAAAAATACAAAAAAAAAAAAAAAAAAAAAAAAGACAAAAAAGACAAAAAACATTAATATTTCACAACAGTTTTTCAGCCTGCATTTGCATCATTTTTTGTCCTTTTTCAGAAATAATTTTGATAGCAAGAGTATGATGAAAGAATAATGATAAATTCTAGAAAATTGAAATCAAAATTGCAATCGCATATGTAACTCCTGAAGGGGAAAAGAACCAAAAAAGAAATATCAACAAACAGATTTGTTATGATTACTTTCTCCTCTTTCTAACACATTTGATATCTGATATTGAATGTTGTTACATAACACTGAAATACATCTCACTTAAAATCTGCATCCAGTATTTGAAAAATGTTAACAGCTGCATTTAAATTCCACATCCTATGATGCCGGAGAACTTAATACAGCACAGAAAACTGTGGACTTAGGGATATACAATTACTTAACTTTTCTGTTTCTTAAAGATATAACCTGGTCCACACAATGTAAGGTTCAGGATCTAGCACACTGTGTTATCACTCATTGTAGCAGAGAACTTCACATCGGATTTACTTTGTTTACTGAGATAAATATGACAGTAGAATTGTTTCTAAATAAAATGTCTTCCACATCTTACAGAAAATCTATTTCAGACAACTGCATGGAACTGAATTAAGATTCCTTTTCTCTCTAGAAATTCCCAATGGATAAAAGATACCCTCTAAATTCCATGGAAATCTCACAGGCCTTTAAGTAGTAAGACATTTTTCACGCAATATCTGGCAATTTGGACAAAATTCAAATAGAAGCTGATGTCTTAAAGAGCAGGAAAGCTGACTTAAAGGCTTTAGAATAAATACCAAAATCTCTTATCTTTCCATATTTTTCATATGCTATAATCCTCACAAGAGTGGCCTCTGAAATAATAGGAAGAAAGTCTTAAGACTGACTTGACACAATGACAAAGGCATTATTCATAAATGCTGGTTAGAGGGCAATTAAGGGGTTTTAAGATTAAGAAATGATAAATGTTCATTTATATTGAAATGTGCTTGAATATCAGTTCCATGATGTATAAAAGTCCTACTTCTAACTAGTTTATTCACTAGCATGCATGAAATAGAAAACTCCCCTGGATACTACCAGTGCAAGGACAGAGAGTTCTTACATCCAATTATTATTATTATTATTATTTTTAACATTGTTTATATTAGAATATTTAAAGCAAAATCAGTACTTGATGGGTGAATAACTGTAAACAGACATAATTTACCAAATTTTCTTTTGCCAGCAGAATACTTGTGACAATTCTATGACTGTAGTACTAGGTCATAGAGCTGATGCTATAATTTGGCTATAGATGCAGGAGCTTATTATACACTCTTTTTAACTTCTTATTCACTTCTATTAACTGAATTTGTTACGTCTCTACAATAAAACACTAGAACTAACATAGGTTTATACTTTCTCGAGATAATGTATAATTTGTTTTAAAGGAAATATCTGACAGCAATTCACTATAGGAAATTCCCCTCTGGAAAAACACTCTTAGAAATCAGTTACACAAGCTCACTTGAACTCCATCTTATTTCCATGCTAATTTCCATAACAGAACACAGTATCATTGATTCAAAAAGAACTGCTGCTTTTGTACAGCACAACTAAATATAATTCCTTGAAATGCCACACAGATATTGCTACCTCAACATCTCACCTTTAAATCCCAGAATTATGCTGCCTTGAAGCTGATGTGCTTCAAAATCTAGGAAATTTTTGATACTTGTGAGAAGGCAAGATGTGCACTCTTTCTTCCCAGCCTGATTCGTGCTTTCTTTTGCCTTCCTCTGAGTGAAAAAAATTGCAGACAAATTAACCAGTGAAGAACTCAGTGGGTAATAAGAACAATCATCATTAAATGCAACATTCATTATATCCTATCTGTTTTACTAGTAACATTTATGAAATCTTATACAATTTTATTTAGGCAGCTTCACCCTTATCACAGAGAATATTATTCCCTATAACTTTTGAGATGCATGTAATGAGTATTCTTATCCTTCAGCATTATTATCATTTCTAACATAAGAATGCTTCTAGTAGATTTCTGTGGCACGTTGTGGTACATTGACTTTTATGTATTACAGCAAAATAAGCAGAGGAATGACAGGAAAGCTGTCATTTTATTCTGCTTATTATTGCTCTCCCATTACTTGTTTAAAAATTGCATTAATATTTCCTAGCATTTTCTTAGTGATGAATATCCATTTATGTCTCCTAGTTTATTTTATCCTTCAGGCTGCTGTTTGCATTTATGTAAGTAACACATTCTCCTGTGCTTTTTTCAGGTAAGTAACATCTTACCACAAAGAGGTGCTCTAAAACCACAGTAGCTGTTGAAGAAAACTGTCAAGAAAAGACGACTGCTGTAAGCTTGCCTCAAGGTAGGAGTTTCAGATTTTAGTACTCTCTCTCTCTATATATATATATATATTATATATAAATATAAATATATATATGTATATCATGGCAGTTGTTACGGTAAAACTTGTGTCCGGTAGTCAGATCTCAAAATAATGAGATTCATAGCTTTCACTACATTAACAAGCCAGGTGAGATTTATCTCATGGAATAGATTCAGGCAGAACACTCAGTTATCCATCACCTTGTTTTTCATAAATAATCTATTCAATTGGATAGGATGTCATTTTCCCTGCAGTAGTAACATGTAACAAGTGAAGTGTTTAGTGCAATTTTATAGATGTTTCTGTCCTGACAACTGTGGTACATGTGTTTAAAAGGCCATATTTGTGAATTATTCTTTGACTGCAGCTGGTATTTTTCCACAAATGAAGATGAGCATATGTGCAAAGTCTTTATATAATCAGGGATGCAGAAATAAATTTCCCTTGAGATACAATTTCTAAGTATTCTTTTTATCCAATTGAAATTAGTTTTGTAAATTCAGATAAGTTTTAACAATTTGTTTGAATCCCAACACCCTTCTGATTGTCAGAGAAATTTGTCTGACTACAGTGTTATTCTTTGTCTGTATTTCTTTATACTAAAACAGATGGCATGAAATTTGATTGCTGCCTCTGCAAGAGGTATATGACTGACTTATTCGATCAAAAGATTCACCTGCTGCAATTGCATCACCTGAGGAATCCTTATGTAGGTTTACAGTAAGATGCAGGTCAATCATGGGTCAAAAGCTAAAATTCTGATTCTGCTTGAAAATAGTAATATCTCAAACTACACTACTATGTGGAAATGTTATTTGAACTGCCTCAATTTTAGTCTTTATGTCTTTTTTTTTTTTTTTTTTTTTTAGTTTAGAAAGAAATGTGCATAAGAAAGCTCATGTGATGTTTTTATGTGTGCTCATTACGTCTTATATATGCTAAAATTCATTCCATTATTAGATTGATAATAATTCTTCCTTAAAATCCCTTTCCTTGCAAAGAGAGATATTTCCTTCTCAAGAAACCCAAATTTGAGCTTCAAAATTCGGATCTGTATTTGTGTTCCAATGAGAAATATCTGGATGCTTTGGAGGGCTTCAATTTGAAAGATTTCAGAAATGATTTTCATTTTGCTTCCATGTAGTGTAAATAATCAGTTCTGTATTTTGAAATTGTACCATCTGCAAGAATCAGTATTTATAGATGTTTATGAAAGAATGAACTTCCAAAATTTTGTTCCTGACAGCGTGATCTATATTTAAAACATGACTTTTCAAGCAGGCTTGAACCATTTATAATTTAAATACCATTTGCGCTTGTCAAAGTCTGCCTAATTGTTTTTAGAGCTATGCAGCACTGGACCACACAGCTTTGTGTGGATCCCGATAGCATTGCTGGATTAATGAATAATGCACTTTGATTTTTTTAATCTAAAATATACAGTTACAGTACAGATTGCAAGTAAATGCAAGATAGATTAAACAAAATTACTTAGGGGGAAAAAAAGTAAGAGCAGAGATATCCAAGCAAAATTTGCCATTAAAATGAAAGAAAATAAACATAAAACCTTGGATGTAGTTTTCAGACTGCTCGTATGCCTCATATATGTGATCACACCATGTTAGTATTTTTGCCTCATCAGTTTTCATTTTAAGTGCTTATTAAATATTTTCTTCCTTTAGATTTTATGCTTAGGTGCTTGTTAATTGGAGTTTTTTTTTTTTTTTAAAAAGCCACGGTGAATACGCTGACTATAGCAAGCTGAGACTGCTATCAGAAGTACTGCATTGCCTGAAGCTGCATTAAGCAGAATCTCATCAGCATTCAGCACCACTGCTATAGCATGAAGCCTGGAAGTGGGAAAAATACTTACTGAAACATAAGAAGAGAAGATGAAAAGAGGGTAGTGAGCAGGAAGAAAATCTCCTTATGTCTGTTCTGAAGATTCTTTTTTGATGGATCCCCCTCCCAAGCAATGTAGCAAGTGGCAGGTGATGTGTTCTGCAAATAGATCAGTAATGTCACTTCTAAAATTGCACATTTTTGTTATGCAGGGGGTTAAAGCAAGTCAGGTGATAGCCAAGCTTTACCAAAGGCTACATTATAGTAGAAGAGTATATGTTAGATCACCTAGTAGCAATTACAGTAAAACAACACTGGCACAAGCCAAAATCTCTGTTACTGTTACATCCTGCAGTGAACTCCGTCACTACCCTATTTGCTACCTTTTTTGCACCCAGGCATCAGAATTATTTGTCTGGAATTATTTTGCTGGCTTTACTTTGTTCCATAACTTTTCCAAAAACTGAATGACTGTTAGCTCTTCAACAGCTCTGAAACAATGAGAGATCTTAGGGAAAAAATACATATATTAGATTTTATTTTGAAAGGTACTGCAAAATGTATTAAATAAATGATGGGATACCAGTTGCTGCACTTGTTCTAGTCACAAATGTATTATTTTCCTTTTTTTGCTACATTTACATTTTGCTACATATTAATATTTCTGTCACAAAACATTAGAGTCCCTTCTGTGTTCAGTCAAGGTCCACAGCAGTGTTCTGTAAAATAAAATGAGACACCGATTTGCCCTTTTTGGGGCTTTGTTAATATGGTTAAAAAATGAGGGAACAATCCAGCAAGTTTTAATTTTATATTCTTTTTTCGGGGTGTCCTTGACCTTCCAAGGATGTTTGTTAAGGGATTCCACTAAGGTTAGCGAAACCGGCCGCAGGTTAGCCGATTCAGTCGACACAGGCTGGCCCAGGAGACAAGTGCTTCTCTGACTTATCAGTCACTGGATCGTGACTCAGTGATAATTGGCTAGAGTGGTGAAACCTTGGGACAGAAGGTGTTAAATCGAGGATCTTGTTTCCCTTTGCTGTGAGCTTTTTGATGCATCCACCCTTCTCCGCCCCCACCCCGCTCACTTGGGAGGGGCGAAGACACCAGTTTTCTAATTGCTTATCTAATGGATACCCGTTCAGGTTTCTCCGGAGTGGCCCTAGGATTTTTTTTGTTTTGCTTTCCTCAAGATTCCTGAGCCACCACTTAACTAAACTGTGGGTAAACCATTCATCAGATCTCGTGAAACACCCTTTTGCCAGCCCAGTTTCCAGAGCAAAATACGTTTATGAAAGATCTACACTAAGGGAGGAGATACACGTATTCAAAGCTCAGTTACTCCTTACCACTCTTCCTAGGGAGGTACACCACACCTAAACAAATGCAAATGCTCCAATCACGCCTCCATTTTGTCGAGGGGAGCACACAAAGAAAAGAGACTGAAAGAACACTTTTTAGGTTTCAGTAAAGTAAATAAAACTTCTTGGAGAGGCACACAGGTTTAAGTCACAAGATATCACTTTTTCACTTCTCCGAAAGGTGCACACAAAAACGGTTCAAATTTCTCACTTCAGTTACAAGATAAATACAGACGTCTTCCCGAGGATGCACACACATATCAAACAACATGCAAGTATTCAAAATACGTCCCCGAGAGGTACACACATAAACAGCAAAGTTTCAGAATACGGAACGGTCTTCCTGGAGAAGGACTCATGTCTAAATTTTCAAAAATGTCTCTCCTTGCAACTCCAGGAGGTACACTCAGAAAAGTTTCAAACTATATCTGGAAGGACAACACTCTTACAGTGGGTATCCTGCAACTACGCCAATAAAAAATGTCTCGCTCCAATTAATAGGAGGGAGATGAGGTTCTCTGACATATGTATACCCGGCTTGAGATTAAGAAACAACGGTTCAAATGTTGGTCCAACCAGTTTATTACAAATCCTAATCAGGGAGATGAGGAAGGGAAGGAGGATAATAGAAAAGATAAGAAGGAAGCAAGAATTGCATAAAGTGAGGATAGTCACCACCAGGATCCAGCAGCGGTCCCGTTGCACGCCGTTGCAAAGGTCCAAAGCAAAAGCAGCAAGGGGAGAGTAGCAGCAGCGTGGCCAGCCTTGGATAGTAAGCAGGTAGTAGGAAGAAGTCGCAGAGGCAGTCCGGGAGGAAGCAGCAGGAGTCAGGTAGCAGGCCCAGGAGAGTCCATCAGTACACAGGAATTCCGTAGTGAGGAATCTGATGGCAGATACCTTTGTTCTTCTTCAGCATTGTAGTAGAATGCAGAGCAAGTCCAGGAGTGAGAGAAGCACGTTGTGAGGCTTCTCATATCAGAAACCTCTTCTTCTTCATGAGGAATCTGTTACCAGAAAACCTACACATCATGGTTTTCGATTCCTCTTTTATCCTACTTTTTCTCCTGCCTACGTAACATCCCTGGGATCTTGAGCAAGCGTCATGTGAGTACTCCCTGAGATTGCCGTCTTCCTTGAGATAAGCCCTCACAAAAGACCACTTCACAGCCATTAAGCTGCAGTTTATCTGTCTCTCATTGCCCCTGGCCTTGTCCATCTGTCTCCCTCAGACAAAGGCTTTCACAACCCTTGCCCAGGACTTGTTCATTTGTGTCCCCAGCAAGCTTTAAGAAAATGATGTAAAACAATAATCTCTTACAAAGTATAAGGAAAAATTACCTGTGCACATTCTTTAACGGAACATTCAATTATTCTGCATTTTAAAAAATACTTGCTCTTCAAATGATACTTGCTCTTAATTACCTAAGATATTTGTACGTTACCATTACTGACAGTTACTTTCAATGCTTTCTAATTCTGTGCATGGAGAGTATCTGTGTTTTGTGTGGCTTTTAAATTATTTTTCACAGGCTTTTCTAAAAATTGAGAAAGGCTGTGCAGAAATCCTGCCCTTTTTCCATCCCAACTTCTCTCACGGTCTCTTTAAGTACATCAAAAGCTGGTGAGCAGATCTACTAGTATGGGGGAACATGGTGCAATTATTGAAGCACATACTATTTTGTTACTAGGTGAATGGATTGTGTGCTGATATTGCCTAATGCCATGGTTTGCAACTGCAGTGATGTGAGACTAGGGAAGAATATGAAGGAAGAGATTTGCAAAGAAAAAATGGAATAATGAGATAAAGATAATACAAAATGGAAAACCAAAACCAAAAGAACAAAAAAAATGGTGCTCCCTAGTTTCTCCACAATCCTTCAGGCTGAAGTACTGGCTGGATTTCACATCTATGAAGCCATGTCTTTTGTCTTGATAGCAGAGTTCCTTTGCTTATATCCATTTCATTCAATGAAGGTCTGACATTGTACAGGAGGCAGAGATCAGCTTCATTGATGCAGAAAAGCTACTTTTGACTTAGAAAAAAAACATATTAGAATTACTAGGTTTTCCTTTGTCAACAATTGTAAAATTCTCTGGGAAACAGGTCGATTCATTGTTAAGGACCATTGCCTACAGTAAAAAAGCAAAAACAAACATAAAGTTCTACAAAAATGATTTAAAGATTGCATTAAAAGTTTGTTTTGTTAGTTCAGTTGTGTCCTTCAGAGTTTGATTCAGCTTTTGTAACAGTCAAAAGCCTTGCTGGAATGGAAAAGTCAATCTGAGAACGAAAGTTCTTGCTGAAGTTTAGTGATTTTTTTCTGTGTGTGTGTGATTTAATATTCATATAAATAATGAGTTTTATATCCAATTCATGCCTGACACTATCAAAAAATAATTTTTGGTTTTTACTTAGGCTCTACCATTTACACATTCAAGACTGAAAAACCTATAAACATAACGCTGTTAAATTTTCAGCTAAAATTATTTCAGATCTCTTTCCCTTTCAGCATTTATCTTTCTTATCTATATCAGAACCTGTGGCCTACTTCTTAATAAGCAATTTTCAGTAGTATGAGGGCCATGAAATGAAGAGCATCTTGATCAGCTCATCCTCGTGAACTGGAAGATCATGACCAGGGAACTGTGCGCAGAGCTAAATATCAGCCTCGATGCATTGGAAAGGATAGTGGTAGCACTGTAATACCATTAAGTTTATCCCACGTGGTTTCTAGAAAGAGTACTTTATGTGAGTTGGAGCCAATACAAGGCTGAAAGTGACAGTTTCCTGGATCTCATTGTTACTGGTGAAAAACTGTAGTCTCAGCACTACAAACCAGAATCAAAATGATAGTCCATGGAGTGGCAACAAGTTAATTCCCTAACAAAGAGAAAGTTCAAGATGCAGGCCTCAGTGAGTAAAGTGACATGCACTATCAATTGGGATAGGAAAGGGGCAATCCTTTTGGATTTCTTGTAACCTGGACAAGAAGTAAAATTTGACTTCTAAACACGAGGCTAAGTTGAATCTCAAAAATCCTGAGTCAGGGCAGAGAAGACAACAAACTTTCTCTTGCAATACAATAGTTTCAGGCTCAGTACCACTTTGGAGACAGCTAAGCACCATGCTAAACTTGGCTGGACATCCTACCACACCCACCATATATTTCAGATTTGGTGCCTTCTGATTTCCACTTATGATGAAAGATGGGCTGCACAAGCAATATTTTTCTAGCAATGATGCTGTCACAATAGTTATGAAACAGTGGTTTACCTTGTTCATTGTTGGCTAAAATGCCTAACTAATGGTTTGTCAACCATGTCAAAAAACGATTTTGTAGCTGAGAATTTACTTCATGAAATAGTGCTGTTATATCTTTGTATCTTTTGTAGTTTTCATGGAAATAAATAGGAGACATTACTTTCAGATCAACCAACATAAAAAGAGGATTCATCTTGGCTTGTGCTTACTTTACCTATATCAATAATATTTTGCTGGCAAAGAGAAAATTACACAAATTGAAGTGTTCTCAAAAAACAAGAATAATACTTTGTGCAAATATATAAAAACTACAGTTTACTCTCAATCATAGAAAATATAGATAAGGAAGTTATTATCCTTGAGAAGCGTATGCCCTTTCTTTCCATGCTCTATGTGTCAGGATTTATTATTTTTAATGGAGACATTATTTCCTCAGACACTGAAGAGTCACTTACCAAAATTTAAGTCAAGCAAAATTTAAGTATCTATGAACTAGCTAATAAGCAGTATTTCAGTGCCTCAGATTGGTTTGATTTCATAATCCAAACGTATTTGTCACTTAATGCTGTCAGGAAGCCAAACCCCATGCAGCCACTTCCTCACTCACTCCATGAGATGGGGGAGAGAATTGGAAGAGTAAAAGCAAGAAAATTCATGGGTTTAGATAAGGACAACTTAATAAATACAGAAAAATATGTACACACAAGCAAAGTAAAATAAAGAATTAAATCATCTCTTTGCATCAGAAGTGTTCAGCTATTTCCAGAAAAGTAGGGCTTTATAATATTTAAGGACTTATTGGGAAAACAAACACCATATCTACAAGTGTCTTTTTTATACGGCATGGGTTCTTTGATTAATTGTGCATATATTTCCATTATCAATGCTGTTTTTGTCAGAAATCTAAAGTATGCAATTCAAGCATCATGCCAGCTGCTAAGAAGAAAGTTGACTCCTTCCTTGCGAAAACCAGTACACATGCAATATTTTCTTTTTTATTCTTTTAATACAAATTTATATAATATATATGCTGTAATTAAAAAGAACATAACTAAGAACTACACTACATATTCAAAAAGCTTTAGAGCTGACAACGAATTTAGCTTAATTTTTATAACTAGTTAAACATGACTTCTTGTGTTATCTGGAATCTTACATGCATGGGATAATTACACACATAAGAAGTGTCTGTAATTCTGCCAAAAATCTGTGAGAAGTATAATGATATGGGAACGATGTTTAAGTATTGAATACGTGTATGATGAGAGCAGACAATGAAATCTGAACTAATATTTTATTCACAAAGAAATTGCATTTTATGCACTGAAAATAGTGATTCTTTGATCAGCTATAATGCGTTCTTACTTGTGAGGTTATTCTTGGATTGGTTGGATGATACAAGAAGAATGCTCCCATAACCCAAGACAACACTGATTTTAACAAATTGCTATTACATTAAGTAATTAATTTCTACTCAACTAAGATCCATTAAAATAATTATTATATTTACATGCATTATTTGATACAAGAGAAATGAAATCTCAGCAGTAGGTTGCTGTCTTAGGAGTAACGTTTCTCAGTGTACCACAGTCCTTTCAACAGATGTCTGTCTTCTCTGCCTAGATATGCTAACAGGTTGCCACTATCCTGAGATAATGTCTCAAACTCATTAAGCCTTTCTGCAAATTTTAGAATGTATTTTTAATAAACATATAAATTGCCCAATAAGTAACTGAATATGACCAACACATTCTCACTTTAAATAATATGCGAATATAATGAAATATTGATAACACTTAAAATTTCCACTGTGTATGCAGAATAAATTTATGCTTCACTGAGTCTAAGCTAACTGAAGGGAGAAGAGGGATGATACACTCTTTATGATGTCTTTCCAGTTACTTGAGTCAGTAGACTGAAAATGGGATCTGTGCTTTTCTATAATTGTTCTGAGGTTTTGTTATCTAGCTTAGAATGCTGATCCATACAGTGAAACTTTTAACCTTATTTCAAATCATTTATGTTGATATTAGATCACTACCACTCTTTGAAATCTTGAGAAATACAGAGTAAACAGAATCTATCATCCAGGAATCACAATCAGTGAAGGAAATTCTCCATAATGAAGACATATTCCAACGTGAAGAATGGTTACAGAAGAGAACTTCAAAGGCCAATATATGCAAGTTTCTACATGTACTCTGTTCTGATTCTTCTTTTACATATAGTAGTATTGTACTTTAGTATCTTCCGGAAATGTACTAAATGAAAGGACTAATGTGTTTGTTGCTAAAAGTAAAATCCTGTCTCTTGCCCCTAAATTTCTTTGTTATTCTTTCACTTGCTGTTTTTTTAATCCACCATCAATTTTACAGTACCGTAGATATGATTGACGTCTTTTTGAAAACAATAACTTCCATTTCTGTGAATGAACTAGTAACTTTACCTGCTTCAACTTGGAGTCTGAAGTGAAGAAAAAGGGAATTACTTGTGTACCAACAGCTAGGACATAATGCAGCATTCAGCATATGCTATCTTTAGGGAGTTAATCTGAAATTAATATGCAGTATGAGTCAATATAATAAACTAGGGAGAAAATCAGCATTTGAATGCTACAAAACATTCTAATGATTTAATAATTTCTAAAATAAAATTCACCTTTTCTCAATTAATGAAGGGAAAAAGAAAGAATAGGGAAAGGAATTTAAGATCCTACATTTTCTACTCCTGTTTGGTCTTGCCTAAATAACTGATCATCTCTGTGAAATACCAGTTTGAGAAAATGGTCTTGACTTTGGGCATACGTGCAGTAGCAGAACAGAGAAGACAAATGGCAATACAGACAAGACTGAACTCTCAAGTACACTAATTTTTATGCAGTAGTTTGTATCGCTACTATGCAATAAGAGATCTGTCAGGTCAAAATAATATCCAGGATAGTGTCAGTGAAGTAGTAATAGGACTTTGATGATACAAGGAATCGTAATGTATTCAAAAGCTCAAAATACTAAATTCTGTTTAAATGCAAATACATCTTCTATTAAGACATTCAAGGCCTGCTGAGCTGGATTGCAGACAGGATGTGTCTATATTTATCATGAGGCTAACAGATATTTTTAAAATTTATTTTTATTCAATTTAATTATGGTATATCTAGTGAAATCAAATCACAAAGTCTATTATTTCTTGCCTAAGATTGAAAACCCTTTTAGGAAGTGCATAGAATCCAGGATCTCATCTATTGAGGATTTAAATTGACATGTTCTGGTGTGGAAGCAGGATAGAAGTAGTAATCAGGATACTTCAAATAATCTGTTTTGGTAGGAGAAAAAAATATAACTTACCTTGCCAAGTGGCAAAAAATGTGTTTGATATTAAAATGTGATAGACATAGTAGATTAACTATGTATCAGCACTTCATGAAGGCAGGAAAGTCTTTAATGATAGGATGTAACAATTAAAAATCCAGACTAGGAAAATTTTAGAAGTCAATTAAGAATTTGCATTAAACTGTAGAATTCCCCCCACCCCCCAACGTGAAATCTTTTGCTTTCAAGGTCCCTTCTTTTCCCATTATATCCTATTCTCACGTCCTTATTATTAATGAGTATGTTGGGAAACATCAAAGATCAGACCTAAGAAGCCTCAATAACTTTGGGTAGAACTGGTATAAATCTGGACAAATTAGATTGAGAGTGTGCCTCTCTAAATACAAAGATTCAGAGAAGAAACTTCTGAATTGGTGCTAAAAGACTGCACTTAACTATCTAGAACAGCATAGCTGCTGTTGGATGAAAATTCCAGTAAGTTTTGCTTTCGTAAGGGTTAATTTACTGCAGTGGATTCTACAACAACAACAAAGTACATTTTCAGTGACAGTGGTATCTAGCTCTGTGCTACACTGCAGTAAGGAATGTAGACGTAACTTGAAATACAAATAAGAGGCTACAAGCTACATGAGAGTTCCCTTTGTTTCCCTGGTTGCAATGATTAATACTATCTCTATTACTCAAAGTGTTCAGCTTCGGAACTACCCTGTGTCAATTTAAAATCAACTAGGTGTTGAGCTCTTCTGGAAAAGATATAGCATGACTACATTCAACATTGTACTGAAACACAACTGCCATAAAAAAAAAAAATCGGAAGTTCGACTTTCCATGTTCTATATGCCAAATTACTCAGTGATTTGATACGGCATATTCCCTGGAGTATATTTTGTGTTATTTCCCCTTTATTAAAACAAGTCTTAAGGTAAAAATTATGGGAGCAAGCCTGCAGAGCTTTCCTCTGTTTCTTTTTTTTTTTTTTTTTTTTTTTTTTCTAATGTAGTTCACTACCAGCATCAAAAACCCTCTGATGCCATAATCTGTAATCTGCAGAAAACAAGCTTAGGGAATAAGATACTTATTTGTATTGACCACAATACTAAAATAGATTCTAACGGCAGAGAAATTTCCTCTGTCTTCCACATGAAAATATAAAAGGGTCTATTTCTTTTTGGATGAAATTAGATGACATCTTTTGTTAGCAAAATCGTAAAAGCTCCTTCCCTACCAAAAGTGCAAAAAAAAAAAAAAAAAAAGTAAAAATATTCTATGTTTAATAGATTAAGAATGCAGAATGCATTAATGAAGATCTATTTTGTCTATCTTTATTTATTTTGTCTATGGTTTAATTTAAATTAAAGCAATTGTGCTGTATATCACCCCTATTTTTTGTTAATCTCTGCTTAATTTGCTATTTCATCAGATTTGGGACTAAGCTATTTGCATTAATATCAATACAACTTTCACTTTTTGCTTTGAAGAATTATCCAATGCTATGTATTTCAAATTCAGAACTGTTGCGTGTATAGTCAAAACTCAAAATGATACAGTAAAGGGATATAAAATAATTATTACTTTAGCAATTAGTTGAGCAACATCAATTTAGTTTTAATGACTTTAGCCCATAGCACCCTGTTTACCTCAACTTCAGATGCGGCACTCAGACATCCAGAGTTTATCATCATCATCTTTAAGATTCATAAAATTACATTATTTTTACTGTTCTTTACTATTTTTCATAAAATATTCAGCATCCCTTCATGGCTTTTCAACCCAAAATAAGTTAACTTATCAGTCAAATAAAAACAAAAACCCACAGTATTCAAGCTCAAAGGTATCTGATGTTTGATGAACATACAAATACATATGAATTACCAGTAGATCCTGATTAAGGGTCATAGATCATCTTGTATAAGAAAAATAAATATATTTCTTTTCGCCATACACCCTTTCCTAAAAGGGTAACTTTAAATTAGGGTCCAATAATTATGGAAATAAAATTTTAGTGAAAGAATATTTTGCAAATAAAGTTCCAGTTGGACTGAGAACTATGACTTTAGATTGGTTTCTTAAGAGAGGGAAGAAAATAACACTTCACTGTCTTTGGCACTGAGAAAACGGGAGATTAGTTAGATTAATACAGTCCAGTAAACCGAACAGGATATTAAGAGCTGGTAATCAGCAAAGATGATCCTGAATTTAAAAGTTGTGTTTGATTCTGTTTGGTGCATTAACCAAAATTTCTTTCAGCATTCAAGATTCCTCCATCTGATTTCTTTCCTAACTCCTGGTAAAAGCTGTTCTACACTAATTGTTACATTTTCCTTTATTAATAACATTAAATGAGATGAGGCTAGGAGAATAAAGAGCATAACATTCACTATATTTCATTCCTTGAATTGATATAAAAAACGCAACGGAGAGTTTCCTTTTTCAGAGTGAAATGTGATCAGTTTCTCCCACATCCCAACCCCGCAAAAAGCTGAAGATTAATTTAATATGCTGACTATCATACCAAAGATTACCTAAAAGAAAAGAAAAATATTTTCCCCTTAAAAATGAAAAATACTCATTAGATTTATACTCAAACTCAGTTCCGCCATCCTGAAATCTTCAAATTGACTCAAAGACAAATGTTTTCTTCGTAGTATTTTCCCTTCTGTCAAGTTCTTATCTCGTCAGGGAATAGTGCAGATAATGATCTTTCATCTAGACATATTCAGAGACAAGAAATACTTCTTGTTTAGCAGTGGATGCATAATGAAAATTTTTTGTTGCTCTATTGTGTATTTTGTTACTAAGCCCTGCAAATTTATGGTTAGCTATGATTTTGCTTCAAGATCTCCAGAAAGGGAGACTCCACCTCTCTGGGCAATGCAGTCATCCTCAGTGCTTCCTACTGTTTAGGCAGAACTTCCTGTGTTCCATCACATGTCCATTGCCTCTTACCCTGGCAATGGACACCACTGAAAAAATTCTATCTTGTTCACACCTTCCCACTGGGTATTTATAAACATTGATAATATCACATTTGAGCTTCCTTTTCTCCAAGCCTCTCAGCCTCTTCTCAAAGGAGAAATGCTCCAGACCCTTCATCTTTTAGCAGTGCTCAAACAGTCCAGACCCTCTAATTTTTATTTTTTAATGAATTAGTGGTATTCCAAAATGAAATACAATTGAGAGAAACTTTCTTAACATTTTCTTATTGTGTTTCTATAGTGGATCAAAGCTGCAAACTCTTTTCCAGCACAGCTAGAAGCACTTCTGAAAAAACTTACAAAGTAACTTTGAAAACATGGAAAAAAAATAAAGCTTTCCTATATCAATTATACATTAATTTAATATTCTTGATGTTAAGGAATTATTTAAACACAAGACAATAATAGTATGCATCTGTATGATACGAGCAAATTTCCATTCAAAGAAGGAACATTCATTATTATCAGAGAATTTGGACTAAATATCATCATCCAGTTAAAATAAAAATGGAATTTTTAATAGAAAATGTCATATGGATACAGGACAAGTAGTGCATATTGAAAGTGTTTTTGATCAGTCATATATTTGGGTTTTTAGTATTTAAAATCAGAAACCTTAGTTGTCACTGGACAGTACAACTACATTTTCATTTCAGACGTCAAAATCCGTAAAGATACTTACCATTTTGCTTTATGTGACAATAGATAACAACTGAAACAAAGATTTACTAAAGCCACTAACAGTAATTATAAGTGTAAGTGGGAAGACAGAATAAAGTTAAATTGACTCTATGGGCTTATTTGAAGTAGAAAATAAACTTCTTTCTTACTTGTGAATAACAATTTGATTCCTGGACTGAAATATCAAACCTTGAGATCATTCAAAAAAGAGCAGTAAGCACAAAAACCACAAGAATGCACCCCAGTTATCTGGCACAGATATGTAAATGAAACATTTCTTTCTTAAACTGGTGATTTTCAGAGCCTAGTGCAACATCCTGCAACCACGTGCTCAGGATCATGGAAGTGGTATGCTTCAGATCATAAAAGTTTATGAAGTAGCAATAAATAAATAAATAAATAAAAATCTGTGCAAATACTTAGTCATACAAAATCAGTGAATTGCCAAGACTAAAAAGAAAGGATACTCTTCAAGGTTTTCACGTATATTTTTATATTGATCACGTTACATTACCATCTACATACTTGTTTACAAAGACAACATTTAAAAAAATTGGATTACTTTTCCTGCCAGTATAAAGAGCTAATCCTTCTTAAGTTAATTACTGTAACTTTTCTCAACCACGATCTATAAAATTGCTGTTTACCATTAAAAACATATATAGTTTGTAGTTTGATTGGCAGTTAGTTTTGTGTTTATGTGTCCTAGAAACCAGGATTAGAAATTTATTCCAGTACCCACTGAATACCATTACCACAGTTCCATGGATACTCACAAAACATATTGCCTCTTTCTTCCAAAAGAGGTTTTTAAGGAAATATTTCAGAAAGACACAGAGGGAGATAGCACCAGGATCCCAAACCATATATTAAAAAAAATAAATTGACAAATAGCTCTCAAAATGACACAATGTCACATTAGAATTTCTATAGGAAAACTGTAGGTCAGCAAATACAAAAACTTAAGAAAAACGCATGATTCTGAGCAGAACTGTTTGGTAAACATTGCAGTACAAAACATTTGCTTAAAATAAGAATGATTTCTGTCCATACAGCATAACAACAAAAGTCAACATAAAAACACAGTAAAGCTTCTACATTTTATTAAATTTTTTTACAGTATATTGACAAAAAATGGCTGGAAGATGCAAATTGGATTTTCTGATCTGGCTTTTAAAAGAAAATTCTCTCTTAAGTAAAGTTGTTAAAGAAACAGATAAATGACCATGAGAAGTGAATCTCCAGTATTCATAGAGGTACTATATAGCAACTTATCCAAGTTCAGAAGATACTTTCAGCAAGCTGAACTCAAATTTCAGATGAATTTCTAAATTAATAAATCAATCATTAAATAAAACTTTACATAAATAAACCAGAGTGTGGGCAATTGCAACACCACAAGATGCATTGCCCAGTCATTTCTTCAACAGACTGAAAGCTCTATTAGTATTTACTGCTCCTAATTAGGAACAATTCTTACTTTCTATTGACCTGACATTAAAAGTAGCTATTTAGAAATATGCTTTAAAGAGAGCTTCAAAAATAAAAAATTCACTCAATTTGACACTGCTTCACAGAAATTTGATTATATACCTATAACAGTTAGGCTCTTTATTTACAGATATAAGCTCTGACTCACATGTGGGGTTTTTTTATTGAAAGCATCACAGACAAATGTGTAACATGCTTAGAAGTATAGAATAGAAACTTATCACAGCATTTAGTCTTAGAAGAACATGGTAATTGAAATTTATTCTTCATATTATACCAAAGAACAAAGAAAATATTTTGTTTCATTTTACAAATAAAGACCAAAACCAATGCTAAACCTGGATATCAGTAAGGAGAATGTCTCCTAAGAATGTAAAAATGACACTGCCAAATCTCTCCATTTCTCATGTCTGAACCCTAACTTTTCTGAAAAAAAATGGCTCCTTTTTTGGCAGTGTTTTCATCGGGCACGCTATAGATTCTAAATCCTCCAGTCTGTGGGCTTCTCTAAAAAACTACTAAGAATTCAGGAACGTACAGTTCCCACTGAAGCCAAGAAGGGAGAAAATAATTTGTAGTTACGTGCATATTCACTACTAGCTTTCCTTAAACACGACATTTAAGCATTTAGCAACCTTTCCTCTGCAGCAGCAGTTGCACCTTCCCAACACAGAACTGGATAGCACCTCATATCTTGGGTCAGATTATTTACGAGCCTATGGACAATCCTGATGCTCAACAGCAAGGTCAAATCAAGGTAGGATTCAGAACAAATAGTAAGGGCTGTCCTGGTGTACAATCAATGAATTTACAGATGTTAAAGTTATGAGATGCACCAGAGAACTCAGCTGCGCAGTTATTACACCAAAGCAGAAAAGATAGAAAACTTACCCATATCCTGGACTTGCTTATGATACTCCAGCAGAGTAGATCTCTAGAAGAGATCTTTCCCCAGTAGTAGTCAGCTCTTAAATGAGGTCTAGGAGAGGTAGAGCCAGGCTCCACCCCTTCTGGCAGCACAGGTGAATTGGCTTCACCTGTGCTTCTGTGACTGACTCATTGCTCACCTCAGGTGATCAATCAAAGTTTCAGACCATGATTCAGCAGTTCCCATATACCTGGGAATATGCAGGTATTATCAGCAGTCAATATCACCATATCCTCATGCATCTCCAATATTTGGCTTTATATAAAGTGTGTCTGAATGAATGATGAACTGAAATCTGCCTGTTAGAATCCTCTTTAAAAAGGTTTCTCATCTGAAACATCAGCTATTTCAGCATACAAATATTTTAAAATGCGCATCTTTAATCTTGGCATATTTCCTGAGACCTCAAGAAATGTTAGTGTATGGAGTCACAGTTACAAATAAACAGTTACAGTTACAATAAACAGAAATGCATCAACAATAACATTTTTGATCCTGTAGAGTAACAGCTAGTACAGTCAATAAGATGTCAGAAATAAAACATCATTTGTATATACATATAGTAAAAGCAAAACAGTTGTAACAGAATACTTAGAATTGAAAGGAACCTTTGAAGGCCTCACCTTGAAGGTGTTCAGGGAAAGGGAATCAACCATAACACTGGGTAACCTGTTCCAGTGCTTCGCCTTGCTCTGCAAATACAACTGCGCATATTTGATATATACATTTTTAATCATCTATTTTGTGATTTAGATCAGTTAATTTATCTCAGAAACACTCCTGAATATATATTTGGCTGGATTTGCTATTGATATTACTCCATCTGCCCCAAATCTAGTTACTCAGAATTTTTTTTTTTTTTTTTTTTTTGATCATATGAGTAGGGCATTGCTTATTTGGGCTAGACAGGAATCTTATCAGTGTATTTAAGTCTCGTGCTGTGTCACCCAGGAAAAAGAGAAAAGGCAGCATGCATAAACTGAAACCAGGATATTGTATTTAAACATAAGAAAAATCTTTCTTTCCAATGTGTGGGGGTCAAGTTCAGGATGACCAGATGCACTGTAGGGTCACCATCCTTGGCGATATTAAAAACTTAGATGAAGCCACTCCTGGGATGGCTGTTATAGTTGATCATGCTATCAGCAGGCTGAGTGGAGTTAGCAGTCTTCTCCAGGTGACTAGTGCTACTATGATTCTTTAAGTTTTGACAGAAGTTACTGCATGTAACAAGGAAAGAAACTGATTTATGTCAAACCTCTCAGGATTCAGTTATGGCTGCTTAAATAAAACAAATTTCAGTAACATCTTAAAACAGTAAATGACCACATTTTGTAAGATGTTCAATTTTTAACCAAACAGTATTTCTGACTCCACAACTCAGTATTTCATAAGGCCTTGTTAGAATACACTTTAATTATTACACTTTAATTAATAATTTATTATTAATTAATTAATAATTTATTTAATTAATAATAATAATTTTAATTAATTAATTATTATTAAGTTAATGGAAGTGTTATTCTTATTAAAGACAAATAACTTTACCTAAGGCTAAAAGCATGATATTCATACTTAGCCCAGAGAAAATAAGATATTTTTATTTAAGAGTAACAACTAATAGTTTTTTGATATACTGCCACTACTTGAGTGAAAAACAAGAATGTAAAGAATATCCATTCTGAAAAAAAGTGGTTTCTTTTTTTATAGAAAGTTTAGTTAAACTCTGAAGAATTGGAAAGTAATCCATTTTAAAAAAAAATCATATACTTGTACACTTTAATGATAATTTAAGTCTTATTTACAAGTATTGGAAACTCCATTGGTCTCTTATTGAAGCCCAAGAGTTTAAGAAATATTCAAAAGCAAGTGGTGCTTTTCCTACAGTTACCACTGAAATATGAATTTTGGATATCAGATTTTTGGTTCTTTATTACACAGTCATCTCAGCCTTAGTCTTGAACACCCCATTTGATAAATTCAAAACAAAAATCAGGTCTAAAAAGGCATAGTAACATCAGAATTCCTCACAGTCTGAACAACACCAGATTTACTTGACTGTGCTCCTTATTTCTCATTTCTTTCCCTACTATCACACTACTGCTATTTCTATTACTTCTCCATTAGCTTGGGAGAGTGAATTTTTGAGGGAATGAGTTTACATCCTGCAAATAAGCCAACAAACCAACACCAATGTAACTTAACATTAACATTTAAAGTAAATACATCTCTTAAAAATTCATTATGGTGGTTCCTTATTGATTGCATTTCTCACAGTTACATTTTCACTACTTCACAAAAAAATTTTCAATAAATGCCTGAAATTTCCTTATTGGACATTACCTTGCGGTTTCTTTGCATATGGTAAACATGGATAACAATAACTATTTATGTATTTTTAACAAGTGTAATAAATACAGACAGAGGAGCTTTACTCAATTTCTTCTCTTTTGCATCAGCTACTTGATCCAGCCCCAGCTCAGTGGATACGTACCTGATGATTTTAGTGGCTTTGTATCAGATCTTAATTCTGTTATGACTGGAGTGAAAAGCAATACATTTTGAATTTTATTTCTCAAGTACCATTTAGATGTGTTGCCATTGTTATTTAATTTGAATTGTTTTCCTGCTGAAATTCAGGAAATGATTCAAATAATACAGCCCATTTCCTAATCAACACATTTTTATTTATTTTATAAGCTGCCTAGTTAATTAAAACTGAGTATAAATACAAGCACTTAAGATAACAAAGTTGCTGTTGATAAGAATAATGGAAGAAAAATTAGAAAAAATTACAAGGTTAATTCAAATAACTTCATCAGTAAATAATGAGAATTTAATGAGGTTATATTCAGAAAGACTCTTATTGCTTTGTGTATAAGACTACTCACATTAAATTTTCCGTTGAACACGAAACATACTTAGGACACTACTTAGAATAGAAGTATCTTTCACAGAACTCTTCGTCTACATCTGTGATTTTGTCAAGAGAAACCAAATCCCAAGACTTCATCTTGCCAGTTCAGCACCAAGAGAAACATTTAACCAAGAAAATGATCTCTTAAAAAATAAAATTAAAAATTAAAAACTAAGGCCATTCATACCCTTAACAAAATAGACTGGACCTCTTATTTGCATATCTGAAAGTCTCTGAAGTCTTGTAATACAGAAAATAAATAAATTTCATCAAATACTAATACGTACAACCAGTAGATAAAGAAATAAATACAAACGCAACATTATGACATTTGTCTACTCTCTTTGGACAATAATCTTTCAGATCAAAATTTCACAATTGGGAAAGAGGTCAAACTGATTATCATAATTACTCAAGCGCACAGAAAACACAGCCAGGGAAAGAATTGTTCCATCTGCCCTAGACATTTACATTTATTGAGATGAATTGGCTTCTGGAGTTACTGAGCTCTCTCCACAGTAGAAAAGTCTGTACAGATACATCTTGTGAATGGTCACTCTCTAGAGAGTCGAGTAAATTGAGTTCCACTCTGGAAATTGATTCAGCTTTGTGGAGGCTCGTGCAATGAATTAATAGGTCAAAAGGTAACAGTTATGCATACTCTTGTAAGAGAAATAGAAAACATGCCAGTCCACGTGACATGGGAATGTTAGTTTCAGGAGCTTACTTTTCTCAATTTTATTTTTAAATGCATTGTTCAGTATTTTCACTACATATATGTGATAATGATTTTCTCTATGTGTTAAGGGCTGCGTGAACCTGTCAAAAGTAAGAGGGTTTTACAAATGTTGAAGAGAAATTATCTGTAGTGCTACTATAATGAAGATATTTATAAGTCAGCAGTGGAAATCTTTCAGAAAAAAAACATAAAATCATATAGTTACACATGGCTGAAGAGAGAAAGAAATGTATTATCCAAAAATAACCCCTGCATCTCAAAGGACAGAATAGCTAAACAATCTAATTAAATAAATAAATAATACGTCAATAAATTAATATTGCAAAATTTATTTTATTTTTCATTATTTTCTCCAATAAATTAATATTGCAAAATTTCTTTTATTTTTCATTATTTTCTCAAATGTATATTCATAGAGTCATAGAATCATCAAGGCTGGAAAAGACCTCGAAGAGCATCCAGTTCAACTGTTCATCTATCACCAATATTTCCCACTGAACCATGTCTGTCTCTACAACAGCTAAACATTTCTTGAACATCTCCAGGGACAGTGACTTCACCTATTCCCAGGGCAATATGTTCCAGCTCCTGGCCACTCTCTCAGAGAAGTCATATTTACTAATATCCAACCCAAATCTCCCCTGGTGCAACTTGAGGTCATTCCCTCTAGTCCTATCACTAGTAACACAAAAGAAGAAGCTGACTCTCATCTCACTACAACCTCCCTTCAGGTAGTCATAGCAAGCGATAATCTCACCCCTGAGTATCCTCTTCTCCAGACTGAAGAAAACCAGCTGCCTCAGCCACTCCTCATAAGACTTGTGCACCAGACCTCTCACCAGCTCTGTTGCCCTTCTCTGAACACACTCCATGACCTTGATGTCTTTCTTGTAGAGTGGGGCTCAAAACTGAACACAGTACTCAATGTGTGGTCTCACCAGGGCTGAGTATAGACAGGATGATCACTTCTCTGCTCCTTCTGGCAACACTGTTTCTGATGTAAGCCCGGATGCCATTGGTCTTCTTGGACACCTGGGGACACTGCTTTGACCAATATCACCAAGTCTCTTTCCTTACACAGTCTTCCAGCCACTCTGCCCCAGGACCGTAACATTGCTTATTGTTGTGGTCGAAGCATGGAAGCTGGCACTTGGACTTGTTGAACTTTGGTCCTGTTGGCCTCAGCCCAGACATCCAGCCTGTCCACATCCCTCTGTAGGGTCTTCCTACCCCCAGGCAAGTTGACACCTCCTCCCAGCTTGGTGTCATCTGTAAACTTCCTGAGGGTGCACTCAGTGTCCTCATCCAGGTTATCAATAAAGGCATCACCCAATAAAAACACCGAATAATACTTTAGTGACTTGGCAAGATATTCTCATGAAATCTGTTTGGAAAACAAATATTAGCATTATACAAGTCTTCCAAGATGGAAGGTCTTATAGTTTCCTAACTGTCATGGTTTAGCGATTTTTGGTTTTCAGTATTCCATATCATAACATCATGTGGGGCACTGGGAGTTTAACTGTTAATGTTCAAGTCCTGGTTACCTGCCCAGAAGAGAAGAAGAGCTACATTCCCCAGGGGACTTTGTGGTCATGGAGAGGAGATATAACTCCTGGCAAGGTCACCTGATGCTCTCTTTTTCATCTGCTCTTTGTTGTGGGCGCTGCTCCCGTCTCCCTGCTGCTCAACTGCACTGCGCATCTCACCTCAGCATTGCGGTGAGGCCTATCCACCTTTTGGATATTCTCTCTCTCATTATATTTGATTTATTAGCTTCAATTCTAATTATATTGTATTATAGTGTGCTATCTTGCTTTCCGATAATATATTTAGTAAGTTAGTTTGTTCCTCCTCAGATCGTTGCCACTGTTTTTAATTATTTTGGGGTCTCCTGTTTCCCTTTTCCAGAGGCACAGATCTGCAGATTCCTCTGCCCTGCTGGTCATGGAACCAGGCCGAGCCAGCCCGTAAAACGTTGACACTAACATAGCAGTATGCCAACAAATAGTAATTCAAAGGTTATTTTGTATTCCCATGAAAGACGGGAATGTATGGATTACTATGTAAGAAGAATTATTTTACATAAATAGGTACTTGTATTTTGGATAACAATTGATGACTGAAATCAAATCAAAACAAACAAAAAAACCCCAAAAAACTAACAACAGAAAAGAGAATAAAATTTTTCAAAGCAAATAAAAAAGATCAATCTCTCAAATCCACAGCCAAAAAAAGGGATGTAGTCACCACGTTTCAAACAAACTCCGCCATCTGACACAGGTGTATATCAATATACAATATTCAGTGCCAAATGTAATAGAATACATAATCTCTGAAGTCTGTTATAGAAACACATTCCCAAAACAAATTCTGACAAAACCAATTTGACACAGATACATTTCTCCATCTGCCACAGAAAACACTTATAAATAATGAATAATACTATACAAAGTAAAACTGAAGCAGTTTTGGCTCATGTGCTCCCAGCCTACCAGATCAATACTGCTGCTTATTATTTTTCTTGTGAGTTTATTCATCTCTAATTTTTGTAAGACGAAATCTTCCCCACTTAATGATAAAAATTTGCTACTGAAGGTACAGAACCCAGACAGTTTAGATCAGATGTGAATATATTTAGAATTCATTCCACTGCTTTTAAATATAAGCTGAAGGAATTCATAGTAGCCTGGAGCTTTATGGAAAAAAATTTCAGCTCATGCATAAGACAGACCATGAATTGGCATTAAGAAGCCATCAGGGAATCTATACCTAGGAAGCGTGGATGCAAAAAGAAAAATCAGAACGTCCTTTCAAATCAAAACAAGTATTTAAACTTTCATTTTCTTTAAAATTTGTGATAGCACAAGCCACTTCAATCTTGATTTTGGCCTCAGAATGCAGCTTTGTTGGCATGTGATTCACGTGGATTAGATATATAATTATATCTGTTACACTGAAGAAAAGAAGAAGCACCAACTATCTACTGCCCTGAAAGAGTGGAGCTGGTATAATCCAGTATAGTGTTGTTTCAAAGTACAGATAGGTTTTACTTAAGGATAGGAAGACATGTCACTATTTATTTCCATTATTTTATTTTCATAGCTAGCAGAAACCAGCAGCAATGTATGATGTGTGAGCTAAAAATACCATGAAGTGTTACTTATGAAATGAATTATCACTTCACATAGCTTCAGATTTATTGGTTCTAGGTGATTGTGAATAGCAATGAATATATGTCCTTATCACCTACAACAGTTCCTAGAATTGTAGCACTTTAAGTCAGAAGTGACCTTTATGATCTGTCAGTCTACTATCCTATATAATAAAAGTCATATAAAATTGAACAGCAAGACATATACTTAGCTCAAATATAATTCAGTCAAAACTATAGCTAATAAACTATGTTAATGTGGAGATTTGAGTTAGCTGGAACTTAGTATATGGATCATTAGTGGTTGCCTTTTCTTTGTTTCAAGGTTCCTATGTGAAATAATCAGCATCACAAAACTTACTGCTCTAATGCAGTAAATTGTAAGTCGTTGATGCAGACAACTGTTCTCCTCATTAGTAGATACAACTGGAAGATCAAGAAATGAATAACCATGTAAAAATGAAGTGCTTGTTTTACCCTTACCTTTGGCAGATAGATTCTAACTTCTAAGCAGGAGAATAAAGATGAAGAAGTTCAGTGGTAATATTCTTTGAAAATCTTTGAGCTGTCTGTTCAAGACCTGAGGAATAGGTAGATATGTGAAGCTTAAATGTGTAAATGAAACAACTGTGCAGATTCGAGTGACATAAGTATGCTGAAAACAGAAATTTCTCTGAAAGAGGAGTCCACACAGATAGCATGGCCAGAAACTTAATGTAGCCAGACACTGAGGATGAAGTATGTTATAGACTGATATTTTGAACAATAGGAAGGGAGGAAATGGGGGTGAAATCTAGACTATATAGAAGAACACCTGGTTTAAAGTGATGCAACTGCAAAATAGACATTTTTGTGTTCAGTATGCCTCTGAGGAGAGGAAAAGGGACAGGAAAGTTATAATAATCACTACTGCAATAATTTAAAAAGGCAAATAGTAATTATTGAAATTCATGAGAGAGAAATATATAAAGATAGAAAGAAAGAAAAGTGAAAACAACAGTCCCAAACCCATGAAATTTTCTAATGGATTCAAGTCTATTAATTTTTAAAATTTTTTTTTTAATCTCCAAAGTCTAGGTATAACATTTATGCTTTAAATCAAGAGGGAAAACCTAAATGCTCTGCAATTTAACAAGCACAAAACATTGAGAAAAAAAAAATCTTAAAGAAACCATCAGAGAAAAAAAGGCTTGTAGGAAATGGAAAGCTTGTGTGGATGAGAACAGAAAAAGGAAATTAGAAGGGCTGAAAAAAATTTAAAGTGTTAACAAGGAACTGATCATGAAATCTTTCCAATAAAATGTTGGAAGCCAGCTAGGCCATTATTGGGACTATTTGCTGACAAAAGCATGAAAAGGACACTCGGAATGATAAAGTAAAGAAGACCAGTGAACTGTCCTGTGTTAGACTCCACCGCTGAAGATATTTGGAGAAATGTTGGTGTTCTACACCAGATAAATCAATGGAGATAGAAAAAACTGATGCAAGTACATTGCAGGTTTTAGAATAAATAGCCAAGTTAGATGTCAATAAGTAACAAGGACCAGACGACATTTGCTGAGTCTTGTCAATAAATCAATAGAATTGGATCTTTGGTGAGGAAAAGCTTACTGGAAAATATTACTGAGTTACACACAAAAAGGCAAAATGAATGTGTTCACAATAACATGAAAACAAGACCTTTTTTTGCTTTTTGTTTACAAACATTTATATATTGATGATTATGTAATTATTATGTAAATAAGTATATTTACAGTCAGTTAAATCTGTATGAGACAAGATAGATAAAAGAAGGCACTTCTTTGGAAAACAGGAAATTTATACATGGACTTCTGAAACTTTTGCTTCTGGGGATTGTGGAAGGTGTAGATTCAGAAGATATTGAGGCAAACTTAGGTATTGAGGACTAAAATTCAAGCCACAGATCTAGGTAGAGATGTACCCTCCAACATTCCTTATACAGCTATATGGATACAGAGGTTTCAGGAAGACGGAGGTTAACAGAACCTGATAAGACTCCTTTTCTCCTTTTGCTAAAGGCAAAACCTGAATGCTGAGCTATATGGATCACTGATCTGATGAAGTAGAGCTTTTTTTCTCCCCTCTTATTCCATAAAAAAATATCTAGAAGGCCCTCTTGAAGATCACTGATGATCTGATAAAGAAACATAACACAGTCCTAGTACAAAACAGAAACAGCAACTCCAAAGGAATTATATTGCAATACATACATGGTAAAGTCTGCAAAAACTAATTCTTAAAGCTTACAAAAAACCTTCAAACTGCCAGCTTGGAAGGAACTAGCTCTATGATGCTTGACTTTCTGGGTCTCTGATTTATAGTCATCACGTAGACCAGATATATTTAAAAGGCCTGTCTGAGACTTCTCAAGAAGCTGAAAACAGATTGAGAAATACTCATTGTAGATACCATACCCTTTGTTTTCTTGATATGCTGTTCACTCTGCATTTGTTCTCTCAGCACAGTAGTTTGACAGACTGATCTCCAGCACATGTTTAGCAAAATGTTTCAAGTATTCTGATGGCCTATTAAAATAAGACTTCGTTGATTTTTGAAGACTTCTGACTTTTCATCAGATGATAGACAAGAAAGATGTCACTTTCATCAATAATTTGCCACTCACACTAAAGCAATGTACATTTTTCCTAGGTAGAATAATTTTATTACCCTAACATTTTTTCAATCTTTAGTCTTACCATGGAAGACGCTAATCTAAAAATCTCAAATACCTGATAGAAACAGAAATGATTTTGTGCAGAAAAGCTGAGCCACGGTTTTATGTGAGACCTCTGGTAGTCCAGTCTACTGCAGCAATAGCTGTCCATTACAACATACAAGCAGTTTGCTGGCAAAGAAATTTGAGTATGTATCACTGAGTTGAAAGATCTGAATATAAGAAGACTGTTCTATCATAAGTTTCTTTATGAATTCAGAATTAACGTTCAGATTTAAATTAAGAATTTTCTAAGAAAAATCTGTTTGACTTGTATGGCTGTTTCTTTCCCATTTTAGGCAGGAAAACGATGGATCAGCAAAGCATTCAGACATATGGGAAATATGGAATCATTTCAATATGAGAAAGCTCTCTAACCTAAATCTCCTCTCTCTATCAGTCTTACTGTATGTACCATATCTGCTATGAATTTGAATGTTATAACTTAGTTTTTTGCTAAGATAAGGTTGCTTTATTGATCTGAGTGATCAGTATCATTCCTTTTCTCCAGCAGACAGGACTAGAAATCATCTATTGAATTATCAAGTCTAGGCCCTTTTTATCAAAGGCAAACACATCGTCTAATCCTTTTCTTCATTCAGTTCAATTTCTGCTATCACTATCCTAAATTCAGCATACCACTAGAAAGTTATTCCAGAACCTGTTACTAATCTCAGAACTGTTAGATATTTGAAATTATACAAATTTATGAAATAAATTCATTTAAAACTTAATACTAAAAAAAGATTAAAGGATAAAATCAGGACAAATATAAGAACTTTAGGGTTTTGCTTGTGGTGAAGAGTCACATGCATTCAACATTCATGCATGTTTTTTTAAAAGACGACAACTCAATAATAACTTCATCAAGATATGATTAAGATCAACTTTGCAATCTCATTTTGAGAATCCGTTTACTCTAGACTTCATTTGGGATATACTAGTCAGGGATTATATTGATTTATGTTACCTATAAAATAAGCAGTGAGCTAGAGCCACTTTTCAGGTAAAGTATCAGTAAGAGGGCTCATTACAAGGTTCATTAGGAATCTATTTTTGTTGTACCAAGTAGCCCCTTCTTTCAAAGCTCAGGCTCAGGCTTGGTCAATAACACGGAACTTTTGAGCTAGAAAAAAGAAAAATTTTACTGCAATCACTGATGAAGAGAAACTTTACTGAGGAGCCACCTCAGACATTTTCTATTCTGCTCCCCTCAGGCTTTAGAGTTATTTGCTTTTGATAATATCTAATGTCACCTACAGAGTGGCTGGAAAAGGAGATACTGATTACATCACGGTAGAGTGGGAAAATCAACTTGTTTTAATCAAAGAATTACAGCACAAAACTTTGGCAGTCTGAGACTGATTTTTTCACTCACACTAAAATGTGCATAGAGACTGTGCTGAAGTGCTTCGCAAGCCCTTTTGCAATGCTGGGTTATATAATCATTATTTGATTTGTCAGATCAACAATTCCTGAACAGGAGAAACCACCATCTTCAGAAACAAGCAGTTCCATAAATTCTAGCTAAAACAGGACTCAGTGCTTCTCATTCAAAATGTGATTAAGTAAACACTCAGGTGTTTTTTGTTTTGTTTTTTTTTCCTTTTTGAACACGTTGATGCTGTCCATAAGTTTGGCATACAAATATATTTAAAAAACCCCATAATTTCACAAATGCTATGCTTTCACATTATTAAAGTTGTATCTGAAGACCATAAAATAATCGCAAAACAAAAAAAATTGCAAAAAAAGCTGATCATACATTTCAAAACACTGAGATAGCAACATCCTTTCAATTTGTAGTGATTAATGGAATTTGCTGTTATCTTTCAGTAGAGAGGTTGAGACTCCAAGGAACTCTAATATGTAGAGAATCTTACAGGTTGATAAACAGTTTTTAGACAATGATACGGAACCCATTACTTCAAATTTACATCATTTTTATTCCATTTTTGGAAGTTTAAGTAGCATTCCTGCAATTCTCTCTTTAGTAATATGGGCTTCCACATGTTACCAAATAGAAATAGTCATCATTTAGGGCTTAACAGTATGGCTTTATGTATGCTTGGTACATATCTCAGTAAAGCATAAACTAAGCATTAAAAACAAATGGTTTCAAAGGTGACATTTAAAACAATTTGACCCTTTTGCCAGGCTCCACCCTGAGGGTAATGGCACATATTGAAATATTGCCTGGATAAGCTTTTATTTCCACCAAAAATGATTTTCCACCAAACAATTTTGTTTTGTAGTTACAGAAGCAGTAATTTTTTTTTATCTGTGGTTCATTAGCAAGAGGCTCTCCCTTTCCCTATCCCATTTAATATTTATATTCACTTTATTCTCTCTCCAATTTTATTCCAAAGGAAGGCAACAAGGCTTGTAAAGGGCTTCAAGAACATGCCCTATGAGGAGAGACCGAAGGAACTGGGGCTGTTCAGTCTGGGAAAAAGGAGGCTGAGAGGAGACCTTATTGCTCTCTTCCAGTATCTGAAAGGTGCTTACAGCAAAATTAAAGCTGGAAGATCAATCTCTTCTCACTGGTGACAGATGACAGGATGAGGGGAAACGGCCTCAAGTTGTACCAGGGAGATTTAGGTTGGATATCAGGAAAAACATCTTTGCAGAAAGGGTGGCTAACCACTGGAATAGGCTCCCCAGAGAGGCGTTTGAGTCACCATCCCTGAATGTGTTTTAAAACCAGTCAGATGTTGAGCCCAGGGACATGATAAAGTTAGGGTAGTATGGTTATGCTGCAGTTGGACTTGATGATCTTTAAGGTCTTTTCCAACCCGAGCAATTCTATGATTCCAGTTACTGTAACAACTTTAAGCAAAACTGAAAGCTAAACAAGCACTACGAAAGTAACAGAAAAAGAGGTGTGTTTTTTCTTTTCCTCTGTCTAATAACAACATGTATAGGCTGTAACAATACCATTCTGAACCCTTAGATTTTATTTTTTACCCAGTGCTCACAGAAAGGAAAGAGTCTGCTTTGATTTCATGGGTGGAAGGGGAAGGGGGAAATTGAAGTGCAAAAAAAAAACCAAACATATCCAATGTGTTCTTGAGCACTACAGAAAGAAACCAGGTCTCTCCACAGTATTTTCATTTATACCAAGCCAAAATGGTTTTGTATATTATCTTTGCAATATTCCCTAATCTAATGTATAAGCTACATACTTTAAACATGGTTTGGGAAGAATCTTCACTGCTTTGGCAGAAATGCAGTTCTTACTCTACCAGGCGTAAGAACTATGATATGGATAATCTGTCCACCAGGAATTGGAATTAAAGCAGTAATTCAGTACATGCAGACTACTGACTACTACACAGCTTAATTTGGCAATTAATTTTGGTCCTTGTCAGCCTTGCTGTATTACAAACAGGAATAGAGCAGCTTATGATTTGCCAGCATACAGCTAATCTCATTTCTTGACAGCACTTTTTTCAATAACAGCTGCATTGTCACAGGCGTTCACTCTTCATACTCATGTGCAATATCATCATCAATGACTTTTTATCAGAGCACTGTCAAGAAAAATAGAGCACATCCTTAAGCCCAAGGATGCGATTATGTGTTAAGTACATTTTTACTAATCAGTAGCAAGGGAGAATCCAAGATCACATAGACATTTGACACTACAAGAAGGCAGTAAAGGAATTTATTGCTCCAATGTATCATTTTCTTTCTTATCAGCATAGCACTTGCTGTTGCCCTTGTTCTTATAAATTTGATTTTTGCAGCTGTTCCTATTTTTTGTTATTGAGTATTGTTAAAACAAAACCAGCCCACAGTTTACACCTAAAAAACTAAAATGCAGCAGTAATTCAAACTGCTTCATAGATTGATTACTTTTTCAGCAATCCTATTTTTCAAATCTGCATTATGAGTTGAAATTAATAATGTTATAACGGCATTGATTTAGGATTAGGATCTGCTCTATCAAATAGGGCTATCACATTCTCTGTATCTGTTTTAGTTTCCATGGAAATAAAAAAGGAAGTATTACTCTCAGAGCAAACATGATTTGGATGACTTACAAGGGGAAAAAACTCAACATGGTAATAAAGTGATGCATATACTGGTTCTCACTGAATAAAACACATGCAACACATGCAATTCATTACACAAGTATGCAGATGGTAAGATTTTATTATCAAATATAGCAACCAAGGAAATAATTACTGGCCTATAAGCCAGAGAGAAGTGAATTATTAAAAATAATGCAAAACATAAACAATACAAAGCCTAAAATTGACATATGAGCGTGAAATTTTCTTTTCCAACAATAAATATATATTTTCCAAATTAAATGAATTTTGCATTATGGAGCTATATTAAAACACAGCAGCCAAATAACAATCCAATTTATTTATATTTAGTTAAAGAAAGAGACACATCTGCAAGGTAATGCCTTACTTCAAAAAGGTCTGATAACAGATTTTCACAAGAAGAATATTTTACATAACAATGCTTGAAACCTGACATTCCTTCAAATAGGTAAACTGGTAGAACTCCAGTTTTCTTTTATGTCCCATTCTTGTAAGAATCTGCTCCGCAGTAGGAAATGGAATAGTATTTAATCTGTAAACATAAAATCAAGTAAAATTTGACATTTACATCCAGTGTGTGTATGTACATGGAATCTTGCTGTCTGTTAACCCCCGCAGGCAACCAAGTCCCACATAGTTAATTCCCACTGAGTGGGATGGGAAAAAGAGTCAGAAAGGTATAAGTGCAAAAATGTGTGGGCTGAGATGAAGAAAATTTTACAGGTAAAGCAAAAACTGTACACGAAAGCAAAGCAAAATTAGGAATTTATTCACTGCTTCTCATCAGCAAGCAGATGTTCAGCCATTTCCAGGAAAGCAGAGCTCTATCATACATGTTTGTTACTTTGGAAGACAGACATCCTATTTCTTCTCTCCTCTCCCTGCGCTTATGTGTTGCTGAACACTATGTCATAGGAATATCCCTTTTGTCACTTTGGGTCAGTTATCCTGTGTCCCTTCCCTATATTCTTGTACACCCTCAGCATACACTCAGGGTGCAATGTGAAAGGCCTTGAGACTGTGCAAGTACAGTTCAGCCTCAGCTAAAACACTCGTGTTATTGAAACTGTTTTAGTCACACTCAAAATATAGAATCACATATGCTGCTATGAAGAAAATTTACTTTATCTCAGCCAAAACTAGTACTATTTCTTATGAAATGAAAACAAAATTCACTGATATGAAATTTAGTTCCCAAATGTAAAATCACTAAAGCAAAGCTGCTTTAAAAAGACAAGTACATATCTCTTTCCCTGTGACACCTACAATATAACGGGAATCATAGCTAACTGAATCCATAGCATATCTGAATCCGAAGTTCAGCCTTGTTTTATAGAATGTTCACTCTTAAGCAAAACTGTTTGGCAGAAGAGCACACTATTGAATTTTTTTTACCCGTTTTGGTTACTTATAAATGATGACTCACATATCACAAGTTTTTGTGGGTTTTCTTTATTTGTTTATTTGGCTGCAGTCTAGACAGTGCTTTCTATGAGAAATTAGAAAACACAGTGTTTTCTATGATGAATTTAAGATATGTTAAATTTGGAGGAAGACATCCAAATATACTATGTTCATATGTAAGATTTTTGTATTAAGTCTATTTTTGCCATTATTTACTAATTTATTTACTATTAATAACAAAAAATAATAACAAATAAATGAAGGAGAAAACAAAATATCTGATAAAATTTCTAGTTCATTTGGTAATTACACTTCAAATCTCTCACAGCAATTAGAATTCTTATTATCACCTTCTAGATCAGACTGAATTACAGAACAATGAAAAGGTCAAAGCTATAGAAAATGATAGTCTCTCTCATTGATAGTATATGATATTAACATTTTACTGCCTTATATGACAAAGACTGTAATAAGAACATAAAATATTCTCCTCTTGAGAGGAGGGTACAGAAAACACACCAGATGAATTAACCCATTCTTGCTCTAATCACAGCAACATTACATGTCATGGTTGCAGAATCTCTCAGTTTTACTCAGAGCACTGTATGGGATAAGAAGTCCAGTTAATTTTAAGAATACTCCAAATATTGCTTACAGTTGAAAGCATTTTAATTAGATTAGTCCAAACTGTGCAACATTCATGCTGTCTTTGGGGAATTGTTGCTAAAGTCAGAGAGAAGGAGACGCTTTAACTTCCACAAACATATGCACCTCAAAGGTCTAATTCTAGGTACCCAACTCAGTAATAACATTGCTTTCAGGTCCCAGAAATAGGGTCCAGTTTGCTATCTAGAACACAGTATCCTAGGTAAAACGGTACTCCAGAAAAACATAATTTCACTAGAGCCAAATGTTTCTATGCAGAAGAGGGAAATAGTGAAAAAAATAAAAATTGATTACTGATTACTGGTTTATTAGCTCACACCTTGACAAAAGGCAAACAGTATACTAAATTAGACACTGTTAAATTTGGTACTCAAAAGTCAGCATACAGAATAGTACATAATATTATCCAAAAAAGAAAAGCAAACACGTGAAATAACTGCTCCAAAATATCTGCTAGTATTAGAAAACAAGGATGAGAAAGTAATGAAGGAGGCTGAGTCTGTGTCTTTCTCTTTCAAGGAAAACAAGGAATTAAGAACTAAATCCCCAAACCTGGAAATTTTGCCAGAAATTGAAAATTCTCTACAGGAACCATGCAATACCAGTGTGGTATGGACATACTGAAGCATCCGGTTCAACAAGTATTCCTTATCTATACCTATGCAAATACTGAGCTGCCTGCAAAACTGACAGGTCTAAGCACATCCTAAGTAAAAACAAAGGAAGTGTTAAGAAAAGATGCAATTGTAAATTTGGACATACTATCATGTATGTCAAACACTGGTCCCATACTGAAGTTCTTAAATGCCTGAGACTGATTAAGAAGCCTGTAGAAAGGGCAGTGTCATCTAACCACTTCTTTTTATGAGACTGGGACCAGCAGATCCTGACATTTAAATCAGATCAGACATGCTTGACATGTGAGAAGAAGCTCATCATAGTTAGTAGAGTTTAGGATTCATTATCAATTCTCCAAAGCAGGTGCGATTTGAACCACAAATTAGAAATAAAAAAGTTAACAAAAATGCATACTTTATCTTAACCAAAGCAGCTCTTCTCATTCTTTTCTACATCATACAGCAGTGTGAATACTGATATTGAGAAATGCATCTCACAATATGTTCCATAAACTGCAGAGAGAAATGTAAATTCCTGCTTGCTCATTCATACTGCAGAACTGAATTGATAGTACTAATATTTAGCTCAGATATGCCTGTTTAATTTTTTTTAAAGAAAAATTTTGGTTATACTTAAGACTTTATGTAGACCAAGAGATATTCTTTGTGTGTCAATTTTTATACTTCAGAAAGTGCCATTTCAGTGTGAAATGTGTAATCAGAAATACTATATTTTAAAATTTCCTGTAACCAGTCATAGGTAGATTCTGTTATGCTATGAACTTCAATAAACATAGATGGGTGGATCTTTGAAAACAGTGAAGCTCTAAACATTGGCACTTCACGAGCAAGATCTGTGACCCGACCTCATAGATTTAGAATAGTCATGTGGGAGTCTTGTTTGTATGTAAAAGCAATGGAAAGGAATGATCCTAAATGCAAAGTACAAGCCACAGTAGTTGCAAGAAATTCCACAGATCTAGAACACTAATTGTATTTAGTCTGGCTTTGCAGGTTATTGATGGCCTGTAGAAAAATTTTCAATTAATCTTTGAAATTTTTTGAACAACTTGCCTACTTTGGCTGCATGGGGTGGACAGGATTTGTCCCTACAGGCACAGGCAATTTCAGTTACATTTTCATAGCTAATCTTAGCCCAGCTAAGAAATCAACAGTACTATTTCTCTCATTTTCCATTTAGACTCATCTGCTCTAATATGCAAAGCCCAAGAACTGTCAAAAGAGTCCTTCATTTTGCATTCTTGTAATTAATTCCAACAACAGAATACATTACAGTTGGAAGTATTCATCACATTGTTGCAATCAGTGATCTGCTTTGTTTTTGTTTGTTTTTCTATTCCCAGTTATAAATTGTGTTTTGAAATAACTTTTATTGAAATGTTTTAATTGGGTTTTCTGCTATATTTTAAAAAGACTGCATTGTTCAAATATGGAAATTGTCCTCACATTGTCAAGCTGTGTGAAGGGAATGCCCTTAACCTCGCAGTCTGCTAAGCAGTGAAATGGGAGCAGGTTACTTCACTCATAATTCCAACAGCCATTTAGCCGTACCATCTTCCTGCAGATAGTTTGGTTCTTTCACCTAATCAATAAATTTTCCAGGTCATTGTATTACCAACTAGGAACAGCCATCTCCAATTTAAGGCTCACTAAGAACTCTATCACTGTAAAGGATTAATTTGTCTCCTTTTTAGCCAGTTTTAACAGAAAGCAAGGATTTCTGCACCAAATTCTGTGGCTTCCTGCATTTCCTGTACAATGTCTCTTCATTATTTTTCCCCTCTGTGACAATAAAAGACACTGTACTTTTCTTCCTTTTCATAAAACCTGAATACAAAATGTATTCATTTGCATGAGGAACACTGTTCCAACAGCAGTAAGTCTTAGTGTCCTTGGAGAGAAGGGCCTTATTCAGCATTCTGCGGAGGAACTCTAACTGCCTGAATCTGTCTCATTATGTAGGCCATATGCAGTAAGCCACAGTGCCCAACAGCTGCTGGTGCTAGGATTAAGGGGAAACTACTTAATGTGATGCAGAATCACGTGTGTCATTTCTGCAGCAGTTTCTACCTGCTCCCTAGAGTCCATGCTAGATATACAGCATTACACTGAAATCATTTAATCGTGTCAACAAAATAAGATGCTTGTTTAAAGTAAAAATCAGCTTTGTAAAAATACAGATTAGTTGATGGCTACTTGACTGTCACCATGGCTGGTAGATACAAAGAAAAACTGGTTTTGTTTAACCTGAGGAGTAAATGGGAATTTCTAGTGAGACTAGAGTAAATATACAGGTTATAAAATTGAATGAGTACTTCTGATTAGTAAACCAATTTAAAAAAAAAAAAAATAACGGGAGGTGTGAAGAATAACCTGGATCATACATCAAAATGGTGCTGTGCTCCTGTTCTTATCACCTTGCAAAGAAATGTCTTTAGTATGTTAGCACACAAAAGCATTCAAGATGGACAGAAATAGAGTACACTGTGCAGATTTACTGACAGAAAAACAAGCAAACAAACAAAAAAGAAGGTATAAGTTGAGCAAGGTGCTTCCCAGAATCTCTAAACTAGATAAATCTAAAATTCCTGGGCAGCATCTCATGTACATGTGTTGCTGCAAAACTAATGCCTCCCATTTATTTCCATGGAAAATGCAACAAATACAAAGAGGAAAAATAACATTATTTTATAGAGCAAGTTCTCAAGTTCTATCTTATAGTTCAAGTTCTCAACACTCTTTTTCAATGTGGTCACTACCATTTGTTACGCATTTTCACTAGCTATAAACAACTAGCTTGAATGCTGCACTCAAAAATCTGCATTAGTAAAAGTGATCTGCTGTTGCCACTGCTAAAATGCACCACCCACTATCTCACTGTGCTCATATTCACTGTTTGTTCTTTGAAAACATGCAGCAAGTATCAACTAATGTAATGGGTACCATTTTTTCCAACACAGAGGAATTCAGTGACAAGCCTTTGCTTCATAACACACTTCCATGTCCAATGCCATTCTGTCTTACTTTCTCTCTGCTGCCGTCCATTACATGGCAACAAAATGTAATAGAATATTGCTGGGGGGTTCAACTTCTACTGTCATACAACTAACATCCAACTCTGACGTAGTGGAGCAATATAATAAAACAGGAAGTGTTACTCTCAGAACAGTACTCATAGTAGCAAGTGGAAAAAAACCCACAAGGATGGCATTACCCAAAGAACAAAAAGGTAACTGCAGTAGATAGACATCATATGAAGATGCTGATGTTTGTAAGGATCACTAGAGTAGAATTGTCTTAAGAAATATTATAATGATATTTCAAAATGAAGTTTTACTAAGTAATAGAAAACACCCTCAAGCATAGGAAAAACAAACAACCACATGCACAAATGCTTTTCAGTTCACTTATGTGAGTCTTCTAAACAAACAGTGGAGAGAAAAAAAATCTGCAACCTGATGAACGAACAACATTCAATTTTTAAAACCACAATCAACATATTGATTAGTTCCATAAACTGCTTATTTAAATTGTTGACTACTTGATTACATTTCACTGGAACTTGCTTTGCTAACAAATCTTTTTCTTGTTGTTTATTTTATTTCTGTATTCAGAAATTTCAGAAAGTATTGTTTACAAGCCTTTCTTCATGTCCTAGACGTGTTGAATGTGAGAGCTGCAGTTATCTGTTACCAAGTAGCAGTAGGGCCCATTTTAACCACAGTTTTTCCATGTGACATATCATTTAGTGTTTCATAATACCCGATCTCCAGTATTACACCAGTTAGTAAGCTTAATGTTGGCTTCACTTTGACCAGGATGCTGAACATGATGATATCCTAAGGTCCATTCCAATCTATAAAATTGTAAGGTTAAGGATGGTACAAAACAATTGTGAAGTCAAGATCAGAAAGGTCTTGCATTTGCAACCTGCAAATACTTAGAGCTATTGAAGCAAGCCAAACAAAGTTGCAATATTTCTTATAGTTTAAATGTCTAATAAAAGCAAGGGAAGTCCTTGAAAAATTCATGTTTGGAGGCAAGTAGAAGGCGGCACATATATTTGTTTCATTGTTGTTCAAAATAATAAAATAAATAAATCCCCAATTCGATTTCCTATCCTGACTTTGTTTGAACAGAGCAAAAAAGTAATAATTATTATTTATATTGCTGAAGAAGAAATCAGAATTTTATTACATGTAGGAAACAGAGACAAATGAAAAATGTGTGAATCCCTAGTCTTGAAAACTGAAATTCCTTTTTTTCCCCTTTCATAGAAGCCATTAGATGACCTATTATGTTTATCACAAGATAACCAAGAGTTTCAGAAGTTCTGCAGTACAGGTGACTTTTGAGAATAACATGGCCAAATTACCCTAAATGTAGTAAAAAGCTCTTATTAACAGGGGAAAAAAAAAAAGCAGTGTTTCTGGCTTTTACAAGCACAGTTTTTGCAAGCCTGAGAGAATAAGAATATAATATATATTCCATTAAACTAAATTCCCTCCCCTCCTCAGTCAACCTGCATTGTCCTTACCAAAACAATGCCAAAAGTGTAATTAATATGAACTGCTGAAATCAGGTCAATAGAAGAGTATAGGGATGTTTAATCCTGCCTTTTGCTATGGGAAAGGCAGATTGATTTCTTAATATCACTCTCTAATATTCGTTTCAAATGTTGTATTCTAGCTCACATACACAATACACTCTGTAGGGAGGACACCATTTCTTCTCTTCCCAATGACACTGAAGGTAGAAACAGGCATAGATTAAAGTGTCTTTACAGTGCCAATTCTCTTTTTCAGGAGTTCCCAAGCACTGAGCAAGTGCTGGAAGGTTAAGAAAAATATGCCTACAGTAGTATATCTCTCTTCTAGAAAGCCTCAGGTTTCCAAAGATGTTCCAGAGGATGATTATCCTCCTAAAGAATTTCTTCTCATTAGACACAACTCTCTAACAAACTCTTCCTGTAGTGAAGACTATTTTTCAAAACTCAGGATAGGGATAATTTTTCTTCTTCCCTCCCCCAGTGAATTTACTGCACATGAAAGTGCTGGCTCAACAATCCTGAGGTTGAAGTTGTTATCCACAACATTAATGAATAATGCAACATAACCTCTAAAACTGTTTCTGTGAAATGAATGGGGTTATTAAGGTCATGTCAGAACTGCTAAGCAAATTATAATTTTTACAGCCAAAGTCTTTTCTATAATGAATATTACTAGATAGTAGAGTAGAAAGAACTGTGTTTTTTTTTTTTCCTTCCCTGTTCCCCTTTACACCTGAGAAAAACTTTTACTTCGTATGGTATAGAAAATACATTGTGAGCCAGATGCTTCATTTACAACCATTTCTCAGAAGTAGAATATAATAACAGTATTGAGATGAGAAGCAGTGGACATTTCACAATTTCTCATTGGAATGGAAACAATACAAATGCCTTCAGATGTATTGAAAACAGGTTTTGGAAATAAATTGCCACTTAAAAATATCTCACCATTGCTGTATTGTCACACAAAAAAACAAATAGGTTTTTTGGGACCACAAGTATTTTCTCCTTGTGGGAGTGTTTGTAAGTGATTCACTACTATCCACTTCATCTTCTTCATAGTAAAATTACACGAAGGCATATTTATTAGAGATTTAAAAGCAGAATAATGTTCAGCAGAGAAACCTTAGCACTGTAATGTTTTCTACATCACCAAAGTTACATTTTTTTCTGATATGGCAATAATTGTAATTATAAGTACAGTACCTTTTTTTTGTTTTTCAAAAATTATATATATATATAACATATATATATAGATATATATATAATATATATATATATATCTCAAACCCCACCTCAATCAAAATTTTTCTGTGTTAGATGAGCTCTTTGATTCCAGTACAATTCAGAAAATATCTCTTATTGTGTACAATCAAGCAACTTCTCCCAGTTGGTTTTCATAAATTTAGAACCCTCTTATGAATTAGAAAGAGGAATAGTACCTTTTTGGAATAAACGTATGCCTGGCATAGATAGCAGTATCTTCATTTAAAAGGAAAGAGACAACTTGATTAAACTTATGAATAGAATATTAGAGAGTCCTGTCATTGTATCTTCAATATGGAATTCTATATTGAATTTAAATTTTCACAAACAACACAACCCTGAAATCTAATGGATAAGGTGGTGGCAGAAAATACTTTGGTTTTAAAGGTTAAAAAAAAAACCCACAAACAACAGCAAAAGCCCCACTGATTTTCTGCTTTAAAGATAGAGACATGGGGAAATAATTTAGAAAAAAATAAATATGATGCCAAAATCAGAGCTTAATTTATACAATTCTTAAGAAATTTTCCAGAGAAATCATCTGTCTTTTCTTCTTTCAAGAAGAAGAAAACAAAGGAAAAACTATACAAGCCTGTTCCCATTGAGCTCCAAACTATATATTCACTTTCCAACTTTCAAGAACCAGACAAATTTACCACAGCTTTAGCTGCTGGTGATTAGCTCAAACACGGATTGGAGTGACGTCAACTTGCTTCTCAGTTTTATATTTCTTAAGCAGCTAGTGGCTTTTCAAATTAGCTCATTATGTTCATACCTAGTTGGTAGATTACAACAATGTAGAACTCCCAGTCTTGCAGTATATTTTAAGATAGGAAAGATACTATCTGGAAAAATCACATCTTCTGACTTCAGAGGTGAAAGATAAATGCATTTAGAATATCAAATTTGTTCAAGATTACTTTAAAGTTCTAATATTAAAATGCACATCCCTAATTTAGTGATCCAAATACAGCTAGGCATCTGAAAAGTATTGGCTGCATTTAGCTTAAGTAGTTTATAGTCCTGGTGCAGGAATACTCCTTACACACTGAAAAAGACTGATTTAGTCTTTATGCTAAAACACCTTCCTAGTAAGAGAAAAGGAATGAGAAGAGAATCATGCTGAAAAGCGAAGATTCTCCTTTACTCAGGATCAAAAAATACAGAAGAAAATTGTTAAGTTCCAGTGTACTTCACTCCCTGAAGAATCTTGGATGAGGGATGACTTCCAGTAGGTGCGTAGCCTTGAAAAAAACTCTTAATGAAAGCTCTGTTGATTACTTGCAGAGAAGCTTCTCAAAAAGCCAGCTCAGCTAAGGAAGTCTCAGTGCCCCCATTCCTTTCCAGAACATATGCCTGTATACACTTTTTGATCAACAGATTCAGCTCTGCAAAGAAAACAAACACTGACCCAAATTGTTAGTGACTCCAGTGACGTGTGAGATATATACGCACTTTTCTTATTTATGCTATCTATTTAAAGATGCTAGAAAAAAAAAAAAAAAACCAAAAACCAAGAAAGTATAACAAAATATGTTCCACTAGTGATTTCTGTAGTAAAACACTTAATATCAATGCCATGAGATTGTCTTTTATCATCTATTAACTACGCTCATCACCAAGAAAAATTTTGTCAGCTGCCTCTTCTAAGAGTAGTAACTGCCAGCTTTTATGATAATTATGGATTTTCCAGACAGCTGAGATGGGATTCATGTGTTGGCATAATGAAATGAACTGAAATGAACAGAGAATAACAAGACATAATTATATCACACACCTGAACACCTTAACTACATCAAAATATGTATGGCTACTGAATTCAATACACAACAGATTTGTGTTGGTGGGATTTGTAAGATGCATCAGAAATCAAAACAATGTTTAAATTACTTCTGGACATTTATATAAGTCTTGTCATTATAACTATTTTGAGGACAAAAACATGAAGAGGGAAGTTCACTAAAGATCCAATCTACTAACACCTGAGCACTTCCTGAAGTTCAGTACAGTCTACTTATTCACACCTGGCAAAATAGTTACTATACCAGACAACATTAAGCTAAGTCTGCACCCATTCAGCACAACCACCCCTGACAATCCATCACTACTGAAGATCAACATCTGGACTATGAACCACACTGGACTCATAGTGGTGACTATCTCTCTCTTGCTTTCTTCAAAGACTTCTTGATTCTATTTGCTACCTTTTTTTTATTGCCCATCTTCATTTCCCCTTCTACCTTAGTGACTAATACTTGTAATAAAGAGGTCTTACAAACATTTGACTCATTGTGTCTTAATCATGCCATCGGGTATATATGTATTAAAATAATCTCCTCTCTCTCCTGTGAATTGGAACAAGACATCATGCTTTGAGCCTGACCAAACAACCATCAAGAGTCCCTTGATAACCAAGTTCCTGGTGGACTTGAAAAACATTTGAATCTGGATCTGAGATGACTACTTAAAAAGGTATATTCACATAGTGACAATGTTGAACTAAAATAACCTATAGGATATGACTGTAGCACCCCTGGAACCACAACACTACTACCCCAGATAACCAATAAACTGACCCAAGAGAGATGGTATCAATAAACTCTTAGAAAAAGATTGTTCTTTTCTGTAGCAGCGATGTTTTACAGTCCTCAGCAATAGTTTATTATTGGTGATAAACACTGTATTTTAAGGCACTACTGCTGCTTTCTGGTTCACTGAAGTTGAATGGAACATCCAGATTTTTTTCCGTTTTTAGAGGTATTTGCTTTTAATTAATGTTAAATAACTAAATACTAAGTTAATCTGAATGCCTCCCATTTATTTCCATGGAAAATATAGTAGATAAAATAAGCACAACGGAACTATTTTACAGAGAAATTCTCAGCTACAAAACACTTTTTCACCAGTCATTACCATTAGGTGATTTGCACTGATAAACTGTTCTAAACACTCTTCATTTCTTGGTGCCAGAGCTGAGCATATCTGCCCAGAAACAGGGCTTGTCTCTCACATAATTTTTGTCACCACTGAAACACATCACCACTGCCTCACTGTGCTAACATCCACTGTTTGGTCTTCATAAACATTCAGTGAGTGTCATGGGTTCATCTTTTAACACATGGAGAGTTTGAGTGACACACACAGTTGCTCTAGATGCACTTCCATGTCAGATGCAAATTTGTCAGACTGTACCTCTGCTGCCATCTGCCACACAGCAATAAAGTGAAATGGAATGTTGCTGGGAAGGTTCAACCTCCACCACCATACCACTAGTATGTGACTCTGAAGCTGAGGGCCAACTTTATAAAATAGGAAGCTGTACTTTCAGAGCAGCTGTTCTATATTTGTGTGCTTCAACAGCAGGAAACCCTCTCTTAAATCAAAAGAGGATGAAAGATATTTGTTGCTGTATGGCTGAGAATAAGAACTAGATATCTAGCTGCTCCTGTCAGAACACATCTGTCTGAGAAAACACTGGAAGAAGATAGGATGTTCACTTAATAGAAAGTTCCAGGGGTGAAGAAATTGCTATACAAATGTAGATGGAACAATCTGCAGTTAACAGTGTATAAATAATGCTACTGAGCTGCTTGATAATTTAACACTAGTACCACCCACATTTATATAAACATCTGCAAGGATTCAGATGTTTGATATCAAGTTTCTTGGAGTTTGGCACCTGTATAAATAAAACATAATGATTTCAAATATTTATTTACTATTGTTTGAATGAATCTCATTTTTCTTGGATACTTTCTACTTTAAATAGCTTTTATGGTAACTAAGTCACATTTCTGTGATGAACTTCTTTAGAATATTTCCCATTGGACAAACTGCAACACTTTATCACCTTTTAATTCATTCATCTACATTTTAATCTCTTCTGCAGTTGGGATTTACAGTATAGTCTCTCTAACCTGCTGAAGATGATCATAAAATAATCATAACTGACATCTACATGCATACATCAGATGTTGAATATCCAATTAGCAGTCAAGCATTTTCAAGTCCATACATTGAGTGTCAAGGACTTAACTAGCTAAAGTCAAACCAACAGTAATGGCCATGTCAGGAGTAGCATACTTATTTCTCCATATGATAAAACATAAAAGGGCAACAGAGCTGTTAAAATTCTTTCATTTCTTGTCTATTCACTATACACTTTCTATTGTAAATACTTCAATAATGGTCCTTAAGTTCTCCCTTCAGATTCGGGAATGATCACCTTGTTACAGAGTGGTATTATTCCAGCTCAAAGAATACCTTAATTCTTTGAATTTATCCAAATACCATATGAAGATTAACGTTACCATAAGGCTTTAAGGGATTATGCTTTACAGGATATAAGGACTTTTTAACTCCCCCTCTTGCTTTAAGGTCAAAAGTCTTGGAAGTGAATTTCAACACTGTCTACTTAAGTTTTAGGAAGCAGAAATAGTATCCCTAAAATAGATGTGTTGGGAGAGACTAGAATACATGCAAATCTCTGCTTTCATACAAAGATGAATGGTTCTTCAACTGAAGAGGTACCTTAATTATTATAGCCTGTAAGCTCTGGGAACAGGTAGCTTTAGAAATAATAAACCAAACATTGAAAGGAATCATTCTGCCCAGCCCCATCTGTCACACTATGCGGACAGGAGTGATTTCAGCTCTACCTTATTGATAATCAGTTATGCTACATATAATTTTTTCCAAGAGCTCCTAGGTGATATTGAATGTCTTAAACTATTGCCACGTCTGGTTAAATCAGAAAAATTTTCATACCAAATGTAATAACTCAAGCCATAATTTTTTAAGGTATTAATTTCCAAACAGACCTCATAAATCTTAGCTCTATGGGGACTAGATTTAAATACTGGCATTCAGTAGCTCCATCACATCAGATACTTGACAAAGCAGCAATGTTATCACTTTTGCTATTTTTAGAAAACTGCAAACTATGCATGTACAAAAGGGAGACATTTCCAAGTAGTTTTTATTTAAATAAATCTAAATATTTCTGAGATAAGTATGTAAAAATAATATTTTCTGAGATTACTCAGAATTAAATAGCTAAGCTACTACAGAATATCTGTTCTGGTAAGTTTTTTTATATAACAGGCAACACTGTGATAGCTAAGACTTGTAGAAACATCAACAACTAGAATGATCTGCAAACAGGCTGGGTGTAATATCACTACAGCATGAAGACTTCTCACAATTCATTTTTGTACTGAAATAAGTCTTGCAAGAGATGAGTGCCCTGGAGACATCTGAGAATCAGAGCAAATAAAATACACCATTTCAGTGGCTGAAAACCCTTCAACAGTATTTGATACATTAATGCATTAACATTTCGTACTCTTTGGTTGTACTGCACACTTGTAGCCTGGTTGATATCTGTGCCTGATATGACAAGAATTTTATTATCTATACTGAATGTACATAACTTTTCTATTTTATTCTTGGTAGAATGAGTAATCATTCTGAGGGTGTATAACAAATGAATAGACAGGTGCTATAATTAAAAAATATACAAGAGAACTTGGCTAAGCAGGCTATTACACACACACACACACACACACACACAAAAAAAAAAAAACAAAACAGACAGAGTGCTTACCCTTGTCCTGGGCTCTCTAGAAAACTCCAAAAGGAGGGATCTCCAGAAAGAGATCCTTCCCCACTGGTAGCCAGCTCTTAAATGGGGTCTAGGAGATGTGGAGCCAGGCTCAACCCCTTCCAGCAGCACAGGTGAATTGCTTTCACCTGTGCTCCTCTGGCTGACTCATGGCTCGCCTCAGGTGAACACTCAGAGGTTCAGGCCATGGTTCAGCAGTTCCCATACAGAAAGCAATGGAAAAGTAGATTCATAGTCCGAATAATGGCCAAATTTACTACATCGCCTCTGTAGAGAAAAGCAAGCGTATTTTTTTTTTTTAAAAAAAATATATATATATACATATATGTTGAAATAACTGCAACAATGAAGAAACTTCCTACATATTTTCTACCTTAGCTAGATTAAGCGAGATGTGTAACGTTCAAAATATACGTTGTCAGGTTGCTTTCTGCCTCTCTTCTCCCTGTACAAGAACATAGTTTTGAAAAGAAGATAATTTTCATTATTTTCCCATGCAAATACCCATACAAAAATACATTTACAAAATGCATGCACCATGATTATATATCGTGTCATAAAGATCATGCAAAATAGCCATGTACGCAGAACATTACTTCTATATCTACAGGAAACTCAAGTTACATACTTATGTATACTTATTTATTAAGATTTTTTTTGTGTCATAAATTGGATTCCTGCTTTCAGAAGTGAAAGGTTTATACCAATACATCAATGATAAGTCCTTGTCATTCAAAAGTTATTCAAATATAAATGCCCCCAAACTGCATTTGTTAACTGTATGAACACAGACAGATCAAGGTGAAAAGAGAAATCAAACTTAACAGCAAATTTGCACTCTGTAAGGAATTTGCACTCTGTAAAAACAATATATGAAACAATTCATTAAGCAATAAAATAGAAGGCACAGAACAGGATTTTTGTTAATACATGTCTAGCTAAGGGAAATGAGCTTGCTAATGATAGTAAGAAAAAAATTCATTTGATTTTTTTCAGTTAAGTATAACATAGAAACAGCAAGAATACTTCTTTGCTGTTTTCATGAGGCTAAAGACAACTAACCTATACTTATGCATACTCAGAATATTGTATGGGACAAACTCCACGAAGCACTGGTTGAAACCAACTTCTGTGTAAAACTTGTTCAGTGCCATAGAAGCTGTAGGACTGCATTTTATCTGAACTAGATTGTATGATTTTGAATACCTTTTGACAGATAGGGAACTTTGACAGGTGAAACGAGGGTACTCATAACTGGCAGTGCAAAATTAGAGTAAATACAAAGAAAGTATGAACAAGAATCCGGTCTCCAGAATGTTTCTTATATTCAGCTAGATACCATAATATCAGAAGATGAGAAAATATGCCTTAGCCTTTTTAATACACTTCTGACAGGTAGGACAGTATCACCTTCTTGACTAACACAGCTTCTAAACACACTGCCAGGAAGGCCATTAGTAACATTGATTACACTGCGTACAAAAAAGCTTCTATATGTCTCTTCTGAACCTATTTTTCTTTAAAATCCATTCATGCCTCCTCTGATCTTTTGTGCTAAAGCTGAGAAAATAACCCAAGGAGATATTATCTTTCCTATTACGATTTCTGTAGTGCTATTGAGGTCTGTTCAATTCTTTTTCTTTTCCCATTGAAAAACAAATGTTTTTCTCCTGTCTTAAGATTCTTTTTTTTTTTTTTTCCTGATAAGTACCATAAAAGTACAACATGTTACTATTAATTTACATATTTTTATATATAAATACATAGGAATAATAATAAAAAAAGAATCAATCATACTTTTCTTCAGCTGACAATGAAATTCAAAGCACTGGAATTTTTATTTCAATACATTCTGTCAAAATCACCTGATAATTTTTATTTGACTTTTACTGCAGCTTTGTCAGATTCCTGTTATTTCACTACTTTTGTCTCCTAAAACAGGCAACTTGTTTGGTATGGAAGTGTTGGGTAGAAGGTACTTCTCTCTTAAATGTAGTTACGATGTTCACTGGCTACTGAAAGTTTTTGTTTTTGTTTTAAATCTTTTACTCTTTCCAGATACTTTTTAATTATGAAATGGTAGCATAAGACAAAACTGTCCAACTGTCCTTTATACTCAGTTCAGGACTGGTTACTATCCTATAGAAAACTAAAAGCCTCTCCGCCGCAGAGAGAAAACACAAGGTTGGTGGGAGATGTCTGGAGCCCTTTTATTTTCTTGTGACTGGTCCATGAATTGTAGAGTTAAGCAGTAGACTGACTTTCTCTCTGACCCTCTTCAGAAATTTATGCTGTAATCTGTTACTTTTAGCTCAGAATTACCATCAACACCCTTGTTGACAAACACTTCAATAATTTCAGGTTGTTCTCTTTTGAGCACCTACAGTCTCCTGTACTGTGCTGGCAAGCACTGAAATGAGCTGCATTTACTCAAAAATCATTAGCAAGTTTTAGTAGCCACCAATGTAGTTGCAGATCAAGCAGGGCTTAAGCCACCATTCCCCAGTTCCAATTAGTCCCATAGGACCCCTATATATTTCTATAACAGATCGGCTGACAAGTCCTCTAGACAAAACCTTTAGGTTTTAATAAATAAAATGAAAACTTCTCTGCATTTAAGTCACTGTTTCTACCATCATCTTAAATAATTTATAACCGAGTCATGAAAATTTGCTGACACTATCTTTAGAACTATTTAAGAAATAAAACCTCTATTTTCGCTGGTATAATACTGCTTAATAGTAGTGCAGTAACAAATAGCCTTTAAGTTTGGCATCTTTCTTACATCCTTGAAATAGAAGCAAATATAAGTATGGATTTGAGTGGTTTTCTGAACTTCTTCATCTTAATACCTGTATTTTATGTACTTCCTAACTGCAGAATTTTGTCATGGAAAAGAGAGGATGGGGCAGGCTTCCCAGGGAGATGGTTGAGTCCCCAGTCCTGGATTTATTTAAGAGATGTATTGATGTGGTACCTAAGGACATTGCTTAGCAGTGTTGTTTTAGTACTATGTGAATAATTGGAGTTCTTTATTTCTAAGGACTGCTCCAAACTGAATGATTCTGTTTCGGTAGCCATGTCTTTCTAGAACTTTCGCAAAGGGTAGAGGTGATTCTACAAAATGAAGTACTTAAGAGTGTTTTCATCAATCATGTATAACACTAAAAAAAATATAGAGGGTGAAAGGATAATATCCAATGAAAAACATTTTTCATTATGCCACAAGAAGGAAATAGATAAACATCTAATTTTTTAACTGTGTTTGAAACTAATATTTATGATTCAGTATAAGTACGAAGTATTTTGATTACTAACAAACAAGGCTCATAACACAGTGCTGCATCATCACAAACAACTTCATGCTGGATTTGAAGTAGTGGAGGAAAAAGAAAAGAAGAAAAAACTAAAAAAATCCAGTGAAAATAAGCTCATTGGTAGTGCTTTATATAGACTGCGTGTTTATACTGTTTATTCTGATAAGACAAGGGAAATAATAGTTCAAGAAAAATTTTAGTAGTTTAGAATCTAAAGTTAGCAATATGTTACATCTATAAATGTAACGCAGCCCTAATGGCAAAATTACATACAAGTTAAGGGACCAGAAAATTACTCCAGAAGCATCAGAAAAACAGGTCAAAGAAACAAGAAGAGGTGATGGAAGCACATGATGCTTGTTGCTTGTTTCTAAGATTCTGTATTTGGAGTAGAAAAATAAAAATTGTTTCTCTTTTTCTTAAAGACCTTCCTTTGAGACCTTAAAAATGAAAACATAATTGATGCACAACAACTTCTACTTACCATCAGGATCTAGATTTTAAAAACTCTTCCTAAGCACAGTGAAGTACTGCTTTAACTAGAACGTGGAAAATACTCTGAAGCAAATAATTACTGAAACACTACTGTTTCTCCATTATTATGCTTTCCTGAGCAGCTGTCAGAGGTTAGCAAGAATTTAGTTCACAAACTTAGGAAAGCTATTTTAAGACAAACATCCCATTCATTTAACAACTTTCTACAGATTTTTACAAATATTTTGTAACATAATAAAATTAACTAGATTCAATGGACAATGACAAGTACAGACAAAATGAAAAGTCACATTTTCCTAGAGTTATCTTAAAGGAATAAAAAAATAAAAACATATATAACATTAACAAAGACTCTCACAAAACAACTTGATAAGACACTGCTGAAAGACAAACACCACGAGCCATTTTATCAGCCATTTTCAGGACACCGCCACTGATATTCTAATTATTCTCAGGAATTAGAATTCACATTTCTCATATTAGTCTCTAAAACAAATAGCCTTAAAAGATCAGCTTCTATACAGAATCAGGTATAAACTCACAATCACCTGATATTTGGCTCTTGATTAGCTACACATTTGTTTTAATTATCCACCTGCTTTCAATTAAGTACCAGGAAATCCACCCTATTAACGGTACAAGCTAATCACTCTTGCATATAAACAGAAGTTCTTTTCCTCCCAGAGTGCATCTGATAGATAAAAACAGCTAAAATTATCCTTTTGAGTATATAGTATTTCAGCCAGCAATGTTAACAATATAGATGTTTTAAACACTATTGGTATGTGATATGAGTAAACTAAAGTTCTGTATCCTATTGTGAACATAAGTTGAAATATATTTCTTTTAAGCAGTAAATAAGTTTGAAAATGTTTTTCAACTGATGTGTTACTGTGTCCTAAAACTCTAGACCCTGTTCCCCGGATACATGGATGGTTTTATTCCATATGCTGCCTTGAACACACATCTTAGTGACTGTAAGATCAGCTGCTACAGCCAGCTGTGTGATAGACCTGATGTTCTAAAGATCTTCAGAATGTAGAACATCAGTATACTATATTTTAGAATTTAAAAATGTTACAGAACAGTTTTAAAAATCATAGGGAAGCCTAAGATATCCTGAACAGTTTTCCATGTCTCACTAGTGATTTCACTTGGATGGATTTCCTTTCGTATTTATTTCCCTTACTTCTTTTGAAATACAGTAAAAAAAAAAAACCAACAACACAAAACAAAAAAACATAACAGTGCAGGCAATTTGAAACAATACAGAGAAAAAGAAAATTGTAACTAGTACTATGTCAATGAGTGTATCTTTAATACAAATAAGCTATAAGTAAAGAATAGCTATGGTGCATTTTAGAACAGATATAATGAAGGAAATTTTTAAAAATGGATTATGCATTTGTACTTAAATGACAGTATAGGTTTTTTTTTGTCTTCAAAAGAAAATGAAAACAATAAAAAATCTCAAACTAGCATATGATACAGCATATTAAAAAAAAGGACATTGGAAAAACTATGAAGTTTTTCTTGTAATGCTGGTCATAATGTAAATTGCAATCAGATAATCTGTGAAATAGTCCTGATCGCTGAGCCTCCTCAAGTCATGTTAGGAATTTTATCTCTTCTGGACAAAAACTTCAGAGAAAAAAAATATTATTCATTTTTGACATTCTAAGAATGTTTACATGACAGAGGAGAAGATGACGTATAGCATAAAAGTATTATATCTGATGGTTCTTATATACAGGATGTAAGAAAGCCTGCTATAAGATCTAATTATCCAGAATTGCCTTTTCTGCCCCGAAGCAATCATTTTGATGACAGTCTTCTATGCACTGTAAAACAAAACGAGACGTCTGTGCTATATAAACTGGCTTGGTGCTTCCCTTTTTCTTCCTCTGATATCAGTTTCTCCATCTCATTCATTTTCCACACATTAATGGCAACAGTCACCTTGAACTGGTGATGCAGAGTAATTTTTACAGAAACCTTGATCAGAAACCATAAATCAGCTCAATGTGCTTTTATGGTCTAATAACATTCTGTCTGCTCTTAGAGGCCCTAATGTAAAACTGCATTGCAGAGAATCCCTAGGTGTTTTTTTTTTTTTTCCTCCCACACAAGCTTCTATATGCCTATATGTATCTGTACATAATTTTGTTAAATTTTGTAGCCATGAAAACATTCAAGTATCAACAAGTAAACATGAAAACACACAAATATAAGCTTGAAATTTTCTGAGTAAGCATTTTCTGTGCTTGATTCTTGCTTCCCGTGTAAGGTCGCAGAAACCAAGCATTCTCACCCTGCTCTTCCAGATGCAGTGTATCAACAGGCAGAGTACAGTAAAGCTGAATGCTTTGTCTAGATTAGAAAATGCTAACCCACATAGCTGCATCAGCAAATTCTCCAAACCTGGGGGCCTTGTGAGGCTGAATCTTGTCAGTAAGATTCCATCTTCATTTATAGAAAAGTGGAATTTGCTTTAGGATTAAAAAACTTATAGGAAAAAAACATTGATTTTACTGTTAGGATCATAATTTTCTTTCCCAAAAAACAACACTAGTATCTGCTGTTAACCCTTTTCCTTAAGATGTATTCAGACTATGTAAACCATAAGTATTTTATTGTATATTTATTCGTCCTTGGTTTGAGAAGGTGGTTTGAAGAAATGCTTAGGGTTTCCAGCTATATGATGTATCATGTTATATGAACTGATAAAAGTCAAATATTAAATGTTTCAATATACATATTTGAGATTGTCAGCGTGCCTCATTTCCTTTAAAGAATAATTCCAATTCTTACTCTTGCAAATATTATGTGAAAACACACAAATATTTATGAATAAATTATTCATCTTTTACAGGTTTTTGTACCTCTTCTATTATTGACAATAATTTATTTTTTACTCTTACAGCTAATATCCCAAAAAATTTATGAAGTTCTCCTCCTGCTCTGCTAGTCAAGAAACACAAGAAACTGATTGTTACAATCATTGCACTACCAAATGCCCAGCATTCACAGCATTTTCCCCATTAGGGTCCACAGAGAAATCCCTAGCTTTCAATAGAAAATGCCAGTTCATAAGAGGTGGATTCATCATTTCAGGACCTAAGTATGTGAAAAGGAAACAGAGCATAGGATGGGTAACTTCTCATCTTTTTCTGATACCTTTCACAGTCCGAATGTAAATGAGATTGGGTGGTGGGGTTTTTTTTGGTTTTATTTTTTGGTGGTTTTTTTTTTTTTTTCAGAACATTTCTGCAAAGTATTCAATTTGTGAACAGAGAACACAGGATTACAAGGAAAGAGCAATGGAGGGAAATGAAGTAAAGACACATTCCTTTCAGCTTTGCTCATTCATGACTGTGAATAACATGGTGATAGCACTAAAACAGACTTAAACAGTCCAGCCTTACCATTCAGTCACTGAGAATATTCATTTTATATACAGAATAGCTGCATTTTCAAGTACTAAAGAATTTACAAAGTTCAAATTAAGGAGGAAGATACTGAATTAAAATGAACAGATTGTCAGTTATAACTACAGTGAGAATGGTTAGCAGATACGATGCTTTTTACTGTAAGTTTACATCACTTCAAAGAAAAGTAGTGAAATGTGGTGGATACCATCCATCTTATCTCAAAGACTTGTCCTGTTTAGTTCAGCTTTATGAGAAAAAACAGGAGTCACCCCCCAAAAAGCATCATTCTTACTCCATGTGCATTCCTTTATTGTTTTATTGTAAGTTTTATAAAAATGATAGTGAGGGCTTTCTACAGTAATTTCTATAATGACAATATTTTGTCAATTTCACTCACTCTGATGACCTCAAGAACATTTTTCTGTTGAAATAAAAGACTACTAGGGTCCTGAGAAGCCTTGATTGTATGCAAAATGAAGTGAGAGATTAATTTGTCTTTCAGAACTAAGAAGGTTAACTGGATACAAAGGCACTTAAACTTTAAAATCTTCTCATTCGGGGGGTTGATATGTGCATAGACTAGAAACCAATCATATTTTGATAAAATGTCTGTAAGTATCCGCTGTATGGTCACTAAGTAACCTGTTAGTATAGGGCATTTTTGACCCCTGTAATGATGCAGATCCACAAATGATATAGACAGAATTTAATAAATGAACTACAGAGTAGAAGAGGTTATGCTGAAGAGATGGTCTGAGGGAAATACATTATTCAAACCTTTATCCCAAGACAATATATTTTCTATCAAAACTGTTTTTCTGAGCCAAGAGAATTGTGAGAAAGTCTACTGCGAGCAATACTTACTTACCACTTTAATTTTTTCGCTGCTTTAATTCTAGTAACAATGTTTCCAATGCCCCTGGATTTCTGCTGAAAGAAATGCTGGTCCATGATGTCCAATTTCTATATGATTGCCCAAAATTGAACCTGCCAAAAGAAAGAATTAATAGACTTTATCTCATTCTAATTTTACCTGATTTTTGACAGTGCTTATGAGTTATTTTGTTTTTTCATCATCACTGTAGCAGAATGTATCTTATGCGCTGATATGTATTAACAAAGGAGTGCACATGTGCATGCATGTGTTCATTTTTATATATACATCCTACATGCACCTGTTGCATATACAACTGAAAGAAACAACGGAAAATCCCAAAGATTTTGTGTTATTTTATGTTATAAACCATGTTGAGCCTGCAGTATATTTTTTTCTCTACTAAATCTAATCTGCGCTGTAGTGATTGCTGTTATCAGTCACTACAGATTTTATTTTTGTTTCTACATTTAACCTATAATTTGCAATACTCAGTATTGTTCTGCTGCTGTGGAAATTCTTTTGTGATGGCCAAATCCTCATAGGAGAATTTTTATTTTATTTTTTTACTTCTTTTGTTCGTCTATGAATTAATAATGATGGTTTTGTTTTTTAAGAACATGTTGGTGTTCTGTATTGGTAGTTTTTTATTTGTTGTAGTAACTGGACAGATTAATACAATGGGCAAAGCTTTACAATAAAGATATGATAATGGAAGGACCAGCACAACAGAAAAGTGCTATAAGGGAAGGAAAAAATTGGTCACATGTGTCAGAAGATTCCAGATTTGCAGAGGAAAGCTTCACTAAGGAGGGATCTCCAGAAAGAGATTCTTCTCTAGTCCCAATCAGCCCTTAAATGAGGTCTAAGAGAGGTGCAGCTAGGTTCCACCCCTTCCAGTCGCACATGTGAATTGTCTTCACCTGTGCTTGCAGGTCTGACCAGGTCCTTTCCCCAGGAGCTCAATCTGTGGTTCAGGTTGTTACTCAACAGTTCCCATGTGTTTGTTCATACTTGAAAATAGCTGTTCAGATCTTTTTGTATGTGTTCCAAGAGACTGTGCAGTTATTTCAAGTTTCACATTTGTTCTAATAATCACATATTCAGTAATCATGTCCAAGATTTAAGACTGCAATACACACATAGTTTGTGTGATATGTATCTATCTTCCCATGTATGCGGCTTACTGAAAAGGTTTACTAGTCATTCTGAAAAGTTCTACTAACTTGATTTAAATAAAAAATGTTATGTTTTGTATTCTGTCCTCAACATCCTTCTGACTCTGTGGATAAGCAGAATGTATCAGAGAACTATCCGTGGAGACAGTTTTTTGTCAATTGTCAATTGACAATTTTGACAATTGTCAATTGTCCTGTGGTGAACAAGCAATCAAAGTGACACTACTTTCTGAGCCTTAGATGTTGGCTTTTTCTGCTATTGTGAGGTATAGTTCTCAAATGCTGGGTTGTTCACTCACTAACAAGTAGAAGCTAGGATTACAACATTGTGATACAGGTTACTGTTACTCCACTAATGACATGCTGTTGCAAAAGTCCATCTCTTCTTTACAGTACAAGAACTGGTCTGCTACCGAATGTTAAAAATATCCCCTCACCTCTCCCACAGATGAATCCCAGTTAATTCCCTTCATTGTTTTTCTATTAGTAAAACAATAATCATACAGCAATGAGATTTAAAAACATGTAAGTGACCAGAACAGATTTATTGTATTTCTGTGGTCAACAAGAGAAGATCCTGTGTTAGTAAGAAACAATTAAGACAGTAAAAAAACAAATAAACAGAAGAAAACCAGACAGACTAGCAAAGGCAAGATGGCAATCTTGTTGCTTATGTGTAACATGATAAGTGTTTGAAATCTATTTTCCTGTTTCACTTAATTTGTTTTTCACTTAATCTGTTGTCATGTACCAAAAATTCTAGGTATATGGATATATCTTAAATGCAGATCACCCTAATTTCTCCAGCATAACTAACAGGCTACTTACCTGGCTTCGCTCCTGGGAAGCAACTTCCCCATGAGCTTATACTTGCTGTTTTGTTTCTGATTTTCTATAGCTGAGCATATTTTCTATCTTGGCTTTATTATCCTAACTAACTCTAACTTCCATTTTCCTATGTATATTTTAACTATATTTTATTTTGGTTTGTAGTCCTAGTCTATCTAGCAGATTCCCTGGCTCCTAAACAGGGAAATAGAGTGGGGAAATAGATTCAGAGGAACTCATGTCATTACCTCGTTGTTGCTGACTTCTTCAAAACTTTCCAGAACATTTTTCTTCATAATTTCTTAACTTCACTGGTGAATAAGGACAAACCAGATGCTAAGTAATCTGCAAAATAAGACTTGCAAATGATGATTAGCAACTAAGAGCATAAAGACTGAGGTGGTGTTTTTCTTCTAGGTATTGCTTATACCTAGAAATCCACAATTTTGGCAGATAATCTTTGCCACAGTCTTTCTGTTTTCTAGTCTTTTCACAAAAATGGTCAAAATCCAATGTCATAATTCCCTGTTGTATGGCTAATAACTCCTAAAAGAAAAAAGAAAAATATGGATGTTGTATTACAGAGCACATGGTATAACATACAATAACATGCTGCAGTTTTGAAAACACAGTTCAACCGAGGGAGGGATTTGCAGAGCGGTGATTTGAGTCTTGGGAGTTTTTCCTATTGCTGCAGTTTCAAATTCTGTAGGTTCCAGAAAAGGTAGTCATTTCAGAACACTTGCCTAAAATATATGAAGGACAAAGTGATGAAATGATTATGCAATAATCACCACATCACAATGTGAACAGAAAGGAAACCAAACAAACAAACAAATGAGAGATATTGGAAAGATTTTTGAAAGAACTTCCGAGGGAACGAGGGCTGTGTGAGCTTGAAAGGCTGCAATGCCACCTGCTTTGGAATTTCTTACTTAACAACTGAAATAAACCTGATCTCTACACCTTTTGAAGCTTACCTATCACTAATGAAGATGCTATTCATTTGTAGATGAGCAGTATTTTGATTTCAGAAAACTGCAGTAAAAAATGTTCAACAAAACTGAGATCCATTTTCAATTTTTTTTCACATCACAACAACTGAATCAATTGAATTAACAGATATAAAATCACAAAATTTTAAGAGCCAAGTAGAACAGATTTTACTCACATCAGTAGTAGAAGAGCTTTCATTATGTTATGCAGATTTCCTACTTCCTTGAAGAAGGATGCAATCCTTTCCAAAAAAGTTGAAATGGAAAAAACACCCACAATACAAAACACCAAAATGGTCTTCTGCTTAAGAAAAAACTGTTAAATGCTATTTTTTAAGATCATGGTATACTTAAAGAGATTTCAGAGCTTAGGTGATTTTCAGGTATATATGCGCGTCCAGATCACTGGAACTCACTTAAAATTTCTGGTCTTAAAATTGTTATATTCCTCTCATTTAACTATTAAACATAGGAAGAATAAATGATCTTCTCAGCTAATAAAAATGTAGTGAACTTGGCTGCTACAAAGGGAAGGGAAAATTTTTTGCTCTTTAAATGCATACATAGATAACAAGATCCATTATGATTCTCATGCTTATGCACAAATTTAAATTAGAAAACTTTTTGATAGATGAGTTCTAGTAGTACAACTAATGACTCACACACAAGCAAAGATTACAATATTAATGCTATATTCTTCTATATTGCCATTTTCTTCTAATATGTTTAAGTTTCCTTACCCTATTCCTGAGGTGTACATGAAATCTTTAGTTATAAAATGCCTCTAGTTAAAGAATAACAGAAAATTTTAGAATAGCTAAATTGGATGTAATGATTTTCTGTGATTACTTCTGGAAGAAGGATTAATAGCACTGTTTCAAAATGTGCCTTTCTCTATAATTCGATTGTGCCACTGCATGGGAGAGAATTTTGTTAAAGTACTGCATAACTGATAATGTAGAAGGTAAGAGCAACATAACTTAGGATTAAGTTCAGATATACTTCCAAAGGAATTTCTCAAAAGCAATGTAAACACTATTTGCACATATCTTACACATTTCTTCTGGGCAGTCTTAAAATATGCGCTACTGAGCTGTATGTTACACGCATGCTACATGACCTTCAGAATTTACAGTCTACTTGTTCCTACTTACTAGTATATAACATACATATTTATTCATCATGGTATAGTTGAGTAAATTGTTAAAATTCCTCAAATCAGAAATAATTTAAAAAGTCAAAGTCAATGAAAAATGATAGTCTAGCCCAAGTCTAGCCATTTAAAATAATTTCTGGAGTGTAATTGCTATATAAATTTACTTAAAAATAAGTCATTTTAACTCAGGTATTAAGAATTTGCCAGTTGACTACCTTATACGTACCTTGTTCACAGTTTTATACTTACAGAGAGTAGATAAAAAATAAATCTTTCTCAATCAATAACTCAATCAAATTTTTTTTATCTTGCTGTAGAATTTCTTCATTATATAAAATGTCAAGCCTTGTTTAAAAGCTGCTTTCTTTGTTTAAAAGGCAACAGTTTACTCCTCTAGTAAGAAAATGCAGTTACAAAAATAAGCTATTAATTTTTGTATACATTTATGTATTTTCTTGCATGTTTAATAATTGTATTTCTGTTTCTGCTTACAAGGTGTGCAGTTTATCAGGCCCTGACTCAGAGAGGTTGGTACTCTTGTTACTCCAGAAGAAAGGCCTCCCATTTATTTCCATGAAAACTACAACAGATACTAAGAGCAAAATAACATTATCTAACGGAGCAAACTCTCAGCTACATCTAACCACCAGTAACTGATCTATGTGGGTGAGCTAATTGAGATGTTCTTCATTACTTGTGGTGATATTTGTATATGGCTGTCTGGAATGTGTCTTGCCTTTCATATAGCTGTCACCACTGCTGTAATGCACTGCCCACCACCTCACTGAGCTCACATCCATTGTTTGGTCTCCATAAATATACAGCAAGCATCAGTGGATGTCAGTGGGTGTTGTTTTATCCCACAGAGGAATTCAGTGACACACCTTTAGGAAAGCAAAATTCTGGCTGCACAAGGAACTGCTCAGTGCGATCCCCTGGGAAACTGTCCTTAAGGGCTAGGTACTGAACAGAGCTGGCAGTTCTTTAAGAGCACCTTTCTGAGTGTGCAATGGCTCTCCATCCCCCAGCAGAAGAAGTCAAGCAGGGAAGGCAGGCAACCATCGTGGCTGTGCAAGGACATGCAGCTTAAACTGAGGGAAAAGAGGGAAATGTACAGATATACAAATGTACAGTGGAAGCAGGTTATGTAGCCTGAGAGGAATATAGGGCTGTTGTCCATGTGTGTAGAGCTAGGATTAGGAAAGCCAAGGTGCAAATGGAGCTGAACTTAGAGAGGGATGTGAAAGATAACAAGAAGGGATTCTACAGATACATAGGCAGGAGGAGAAAGGCCAAGGAGAGTGTATCCACTCTGATGAAAGACACTGGGGAGCTGGCTTCCTCAGACATAGAAAAGCTGAGTACTCAGTGAGTGCTTTGCCTCAGCCTACACGGGTGGTCAGGCTTCCCGTGTCTGCCAGGACCATGAGCCTCTAGGCGAGGGTGTGCAGAGTGGTTTCTGTCCCACTGTAATAGTGGAACTAGTCCACGTCCTCCTCATGAAACTCAATGTGTATAAGTCCATGGGGCCAGACGATATCCATCCTAGGATTCTGAAAGCGATGGCAGCCGATGGCTGCCGAGCCATTCTCCATTATATTTGTAAAATCATGGCTGCGTGGTGAAGTCCCCAGTGATTGGAAAAAAGGAAACATTACTCCCATTCTTTAGGAAAGGGAGAAAGGAAGACCTGGGGAACTATAGGTTGGTAAACCTCACCTCTGTGCCTGGGAAGATCATGGAGCAGATTCTCCTAGAAAGGCACATATGAGATAAAGAAGTGATTTGAGAAAGCCAGCATGGCTTCACCAAGGGCAGATCTTGCCTGACCAATCTGGTGGCCTTCTATGATGGAGCAATGGCTTCAGTGGATGGGGGAAGGGCGATGGATGTCATCTACCTAGACTTCTGCAAAGCCTTTTACATGGTCCCTCACCACATCCTTCTCTCTAAATTGGAGAGATGTGGATTTGAAGGATGGACTGTTCAATGGATTAGGAATTGGCTGCTCAGTCACAGCAAAAGGGTTGTGATTAATGGTTCTGTATCAGGGTGGAGGCTGGTCACAAGTGGTGTCCCTCAAAGGTCGGTCTTGAGACTGGTGTTCTTCAACATCTTAATCAACGACGTAGACGATGGCACCGAGTGCACCCTCAACAAGTTTGCAGATGACACCAAACAGAGCAGCACAATTGATACATTGGAAGGAAGGGAAACCATCCAGAAGGACCTGGACAGGCTGGAGAAGTGGGACCATGAAAATCTAATGAGGTTCAATAAGGCCAAGTGCAAGACGCTGCACTTGGGTTGGGGCAACCCCAGGTATTTATACAAACTGGGGGAAGACCTTCTTGAGAGCAGCCCTGCAGAGAAGGACTGGGGGAATCTTGCTGGATGAAAAGCTGGACATGAGCCAGCAGTGTGTGCTTACAGCCCGGAAGACTGTGTTCTGGGCTGCATTGAAAGAGGAGTGGCCAGCAGGGAGAGGGAGGTGATTGTCCCCCTCTACTCAGCTCAGCTCTCAGAGGCCCCATCTGCAGTACTGTGTCCTGGCCTAGGGCCCACAGTACAGGAAGGACATGGAGCTCTTAGAATGGGTCCAGAGGAGGGCCATTAAGATGATCAGAGGGCTGGAGCATCTTTCCTATGAAGAAAGATTGAGGGAACTGAGCTTGTTTAGCCTAGACTGGAGAAGAGAAGGCTCCAGGGAGACCTCATTGCAGCCTTCCAGTACTTGAAGGGAGCATATAAACAGGAAGGGGAAGGGCTTTTTATGAGGGTGGATAGTGATAGGACAAGGGGGAATGGTCTTAAACTGAGACAGGGGAGGTTTAGGTTAGATATTAGGAGTAAGTTTTTCACACAGAGGGTGGTGATGCACTGGAACAGGATGCTCAAGGAGGTTGTGGATGCCCATCCCTGGAGAAATTCAAGACCAGGATGTGGCTCTGGACAGCCTGGTCTAGTGGCAACCATGCTTGTGGCAGAGAGATTGAAACTAGGTGATCATTGTGGGTCCTTTTCAATCCAGGCCATTCTATGATTCTAAGAAAACTTTACTTCATATGCACTACCATGTCAGACACAATTTTTCAAATTGTACAGAGTACTGGTGAGGCCTCACTTCAAGTACTATGTACAGTTTTGTATACTTCAATTCAGGAAGGACATTGAGGTGATGGAGCAAGTCCAAAGAAGGGCAACAAGGCTTGTGAAGGTCGTGGAGAATATGCCCTATGAGGACCAACTGAAGGAACTGGGGATGTTAAATGTGGGGAAAAGGAGGCCGAGGGGAATAATGTTACAGATTATTCTTTTACATCATTGTCTCAAAGCTTGCTGGGGACCTTCGAAATGGCATGCAATGGGACTGCTGCTGGATCCTGGTGGTGACTATCCTCACTTTACGTGATTCTTGCTTCTCTCCTACCTTCTCTCTCACCCTCCTTCCCTTCCCCATCTCCCTGATTAGGATTTATAATAAACTGGTTGGACCATTTGAACTGTTGTTTCTTAATCTCATGCTGGGTATACATATATTAAAAGAACCTCATTTTCCCCCTATAAGTTGGAGCGAGACACTTTATTGCTCTCTTCCAATATCTGAAAGGTACTTACAGCAAGAGCGGAGTTGGTCTCTTCTCACTGGTGACATGTGACAGGACAAGGGGAAATGGCCTTAAGTTGTGCTAGGGTAAGTTTATGTTGGATATCAGGAAACATTTCTTTACAGAAAGGATTGTTAAGCACTGGAATAAGCTCCCAGGGAGGAGGTTGAGTCACCATCCCTGGATACGTTTAAAAACTTTGCGGATGGGGTGCTCAGGGACATGATTTAGCAAAGGGTTGTTAGTTAGGGTAGTATGGTTATGTCATGGTTGGACTTGATGATCTTTAAGGTCTTTTCCAACCTGAGTGATTCTGTGATTCTGTGACTGGCCCTCCTTGTGCAATCTGTTGCATGGAAACAAAATATAGCAGAATATTGGTGAGAATGTTCAGTCTCTACTGCCACACTACCTCTGATATTTTGGACCAATAAAATATGAGACATCCCCTAATAATGAGCAAGGGTGCTCTGAGTCCTGGAGCAGAAGCTGCTTTCCAAGCAGCTGCACATTGTTCTCTTCTGACAGGACTGCTATTCGTATAGACAAAATGTAAAGAATCATAGTGAGTGGAACAAGCACTTGCTTGCTGAGGGATCTTCTTAACAAGAAGGGCAGGGAGTTTTGACCACAGTACTGATGTTTCTGACAGTTGTTATGGTAACAGCAAAAAGAATCTGCTTTCTGCCTCATTTAGAAAATAAAATTGACTGAAACAGGAGCATGTGAGAGAAGGTAAAAGAGCCTTTAGGCCACAACTTCCACTGAAAAACACATCAGTCACATTTTGACACTGCTCACTACTGTACTGCAGACAAGCTTGCAAAGGGTGCAAAAGCGGTTCAAGCATTGGGGTATTAGGGCATTTTTTTTTCTCACTTCTAACAGATTTTTCATATAACAGTAAAAGAAGTCTTTTTGGCAGTTATCAACAAATTAACTCTGCATTCACAATGTCAAGAATATGCTGCTTCTCTGGCACAGAAAGATAAAAAAAGAAGAGGTATTTGCCAAGTCTTCAAAGTATATACAACCAGTCCCCTCCCCTGCCATCCACTACTCTGCAAGTGGAAGATTGCAGAATCCTATCAACAGCAGTTGCACTGGTTTCAGCTGTAGTTCTGATGAGGCAATGGGAGTGGTTAGGGACATAGCCTGGCTATAAATTAACAGCATAGTGTCTTGCTCCAATTTATAGGAGGGAGAGGATGTTCTCTGATGTATGTATACCTGATGTGAGATTAAGAAGCAATGGTTCAAATGTTGGTCTGACCAATTTATTACAAATCTTAACCAGTGAGATGGGGAAGGGAAGGACAGTGACTATTATGAATTAGGGTGATGGGTGGGCAATAGAAAAGATAGGAAAGAAGCAAGAATTGTGTGAAGCAGGGATAGTCACCACCAGGATCCAGCAGCGGTCCTGTTCTACACTGTTCTGATGGTCTGAGGCAAAAGCACAGAGGGAGGGCAGCAGCAGCATAGCCAGCATTGGGCAGCAAGCAGCAGTAGGAAGAAGCCACAGGGTAAATCTGTGAGGAAGCAGCAGGACTCAGGTAGCAGGCCCAGGAGAGTCTGTCAGTATGCAGGAATTCCATAGTGAGGGATCTGATGGTAGACACCCTCTTTTTCTTCTTCAGCATGCGGGTTGCAGGTCATGGGGAAATTGTTGTCAGAAATCCTAATCTCATGGTTGTAGGTCCTCTTTTTATCCTTCTTCTGCCAATGCGGCATTTCTGGATGCTTGGTTAGAGCCATGTGCCAGCACCCCCTGAGAGAGCTATCTCCCTTGAGATAAACTCACACAAAAGACTGCTTCCTGGCCATTAATCTGCAGAAAATAAGAAACAGCTTCATGTGCTGGCTGTCTCAGAAGGCAGACAGGAAAAAAAAAAAAAAAAAAAAAAAAAGCAAGAAAATAAAAGCTTTAGTTGTTATCTGAAAGAGAGGTGTCCTATGCCTGCAAAATGAAACCTGTCTCTTTGTATTTCCTGTGCAGCATGAACTGTTCTTTTCTTCAAAAATCAAAACCAAAACTTTGCTGGGATCATCCGGCTGAATCCCAACTCCATGATGCTGATCTTCTTTGAAATCAGACTTTTTGTTATTACTTTCGTCCTACTCATAAGCCCACTTCTAAGGATCTAATTCTTCTGAGATTGCTTTCCATAATTAGACCATCTTGAGGTAGGTTTGACACCTCCATGTGTCTGGGATCTGTTTGATGTACTTCACTCCAACAATTTTATGTAATATATACATACATAATACATATTGTACTTACAATCATGACAACTGCCTTCCTACTACCCCTGATTGCTGATCTTATTAGTACTGCTCCCTTAGCATCTACTACATACATGTACTTGTTCCTGGTAATATCTGTAATAGCTTGTTATCTACCTACATGCTTACTCCTTATTTATAGTGTGATTGCTTGTAGTAATTTTTGGTAGCCTGTGATAAATGTAAGTTTTTGGAAAATTGAGTCTCCATGCCATTGTGTATGACAAAATCCTGCCAACCCACTGTTGTATCACCATACACCCACAGACAGAGTAATTGTTTAGGTCATGACTTAAGGTAAGGAGGCTCTTGGCACTAAGATAATTCTGACACAACTTCAGCGGTACACCCCAAATTTTTGCTTTCAAAATAACAAGTACCATGGGGTTAAGATTTCACTGTTTGAAAGTCTGTACAGATAGGACAGCATTTTGCAATTATCCATGTTTGCTTTATTGCTTATTTTAGTGTAATTACATGGTAATATGCTGACAAAGGAATAAAGTGCTTTAGCCAGCAGCAGAAACATCTCTGGTCTGTGATTAAAAGCAAATCGCATAGATGTATTTCTGTGACGATAAAAATCTCAGAGAAATAAAACCCAAAGGCATATTGTTAGGTTTCCTTTTTTAAAATAAGATTTGGTAGCATTATTCTTCTGCATAAGTAAATGAAAACAAAATTGATTAATAGAATGACTTACCAGAGAAAAAAAACAAAACTTAATTCTTAATTACCTTGCAAGAGCTATAACAAATCTCATGATGAATACTATTTTAATTTCCTTGTACATTCTTTAATATCGTTGAGAGTAGAAAGGAAGATTTTAAAAGTTAACCTTTCCTTTAGCAGTTGTCCTTTTGTCTGTATGACTCACTTCTTCACTGCTAATAGCATATACCAAAAATTTATTTGGATTTCTTCCTACATGAGTGAATATTGATTTGATTGTACATGGAAATAGAAATGCTTTCTAAAGCAATTTACAATCTTATGTAAGATTCATTATGTGAATTATTTTTTAAAAATCTGAATCTTCATCTGAACTAATGAAGCTGCTTGTGATTTTCTGGCAATCTGGCACTGATATTTCTGTTGCTTCGCTAACCTATTTTGCACATTAACTGTAGAAGTCCAAAAATTGTTCCAGAAGAAACTGCAGAAATGTTACCCTCTTTAACATCTTATGCTTGAAATAAAAAGCCATTGGACACCAAGGCCATTAATGAATGTTTGTTTACATGGAAGAGAAGGAAGGACAAAAGATGCATGCACTGTCACTTCTGTGGATATGTGCAAACAGGGCAGGCATCCCACCTTTCCCAAGCCCTCAGTATTCCCTTGATTGCTTTCTCTCTTTGCCTACAGTGTTCTTTTTGTTCACCCTAGGCACTTAACAGCACATAGTATGGAACGGGGCCACTGTCGTATTTACAATGATATTTTACTGTGTTTTTGCACTTCTAAGGGTGGCGAAAACAAGTGGAGCCAGGGGTTTGGCTTTTAGTATGAGAATATTTTAAACTGTCAATAACAATAAGGTTTGTTGTATTTTTCCATATTTGAGAAAGAAAGTCATCAAGAGCTTTATGTGTAGCCTGCATGGAAATCTCATAAACAACTGTTACACATGCATTAAAAAATACCCACGCATTTGTTCTGATAAATTGATGGTAATCTCTGGGAGGTCATGGTTGCAACCATAAAACCTGCAGCAAGCATCACATAAGCATTCTACACACAGCTGAAAGAGCATCTTGGCTTAGGTAAACAGGGAAATAGAAGTCACTAGTAACAGATTGCTTATTCTGTTTAAACAAAGCTAAAAAAAAAATCTGGAAAACAGTGAAAGCCCTCTCATATATTAGCTTTAATATAATTATCTGTGTTACTTTCATGGATGTTTATAAGCTTAACTTCTTTTGCATGGACATCTGTATATTTGGGTCCTCTGCATCCTCCTTGCTTTTCTTTATCCCTCCACTCTTAGCCATCCCTTACAGACTGCTACTATTATGTTTCCTTTCTGCTGGTGATGCTTCATTCATGCAGCATCTACATAGTGATTTTACTTCCTATATGCTTCACGTCCTGCATAAAGCTCCCAGCATTTGTACTTCTTGTGTGCTCTTACTAATATTTTGTCTTAACATGTTAAAAACAGAATTTTTAACACTCAGTTCAATGTAGATTCTACATCCTAGAAACTGTACTGGAAAACTGAACTATCTTGAGCACTTGGTGGTGTGAACAAGTCTATACTGAACTCTGTTGCTATATTGTTTCTTGTAAATGGGTACAATTATTATAATAATACCTCTGTGTGGAAGCCATTCCCATAGTTTGGGATGTCTTTTCTTCTTATTATTGGTCTATATATGCATTTGTATATTTTAAAAAAAGCAGAAAGGCAAGGATCTTGAGGGTCAAAACATATTTTTAAATTCAATCCCCATTTGACTTAATGTTTGTGATTTTGCATCAGAAACCAGAATCTATATCTGGCACTGCTAGACTACTCTGTGAAGCTGGCCTGTATTCTACTGTTGAATTATCCAGTCTTTCTATTTCATTATTATGAGATTGAAGATCACGTTTTTCTCCTCTATGACACTTATACCAGGTATTACTACTGGGAGAGACTGTAACAGTAATAAAAGTATAGGCAAAACATTCTTTTTAATAGTAGTAATTTTCTCTGCCTACAGGATATTTGTTCCAGTTGTCTTAAGTTTTTTTTAATTTGCTGCATCAGTGGGTCAGAATCAAACTTTTTTTCCAGGGTCTATGAGATCTCCACACTTTATTAAATAGTGTACATCACCCACATAAAGCTAGGTTTTGTTTACATACTTGCTTGTGTTCATATATTTAATGGTATCATTTTCAACTTAGCATGTCAGAGATTCTTCACTGATTACAATTTTTTCTTGACTGACAATTAGTAAAAGAACCCACATTTCCACAGAATTTGTTGATTTATTTTAGGACATGACCATTAATTATGTTCTTTGAATATATATCTACATAATTTGGATGAAAATAGTACCAAAGAAAATCAGACAATAGTTTAATTTTAGTTTCCTTGGATTTTGATTTAGGATTTGTGTAAACAGCCCACATCTTGATATGAGTTATGTCATTTGATGATTTTTAAATCATTTGGGGGCATTTTTTGTTATATAGTAAGCAAAAAACACAAACTTGGGTTGTTTCTTGAAAGAGATTACAGTACAGTTTCAGGAATCTTTCAAATATTATCCTCAGATATTTTTCATTCATTGATATGATCATCAATGCTTTAGATGCATTTTAAAAATCAATGCAATGTTTGTATTCTCGTGAATATTATAGTATTTTTTGTTCACTAGAAAAGCAACATAAAATAGATGAGATTTTTATTCTTTAAGAAGTAATATTTTTATCTATCATATTTGCCTGTTACAAATAAATATAATAGAGTGACTACCAGCATAGCATGGAAGATATTGGACAGGATGTGAGTTAGAAAGTTTCTTATGTCTTATACAGCTACATCGTGTACAAGTAAAACCCTTCTCTCATAGTCATTTACAATACTAGAACTAACTCTTCATTAACTGAGTGACTCTCTGCACAGTTCACAGATCTTTCTGTTGATGGAATAAAGACAATCTTGTGTTGTAGCCAGCTACTACTAGAAACTGTAACAAGCACTCCTGATTTTTCTCTCAGTTTTTCACTTCCTACATTGATAGTTCTGTGCTCTCTTAGATTTTTTTTAATCTCCAATACTGATTTTTATAAAGTATTTCTACACTAAATGAAAATATTTCTAATTCTAGTTAGAAAGCTTTTTTTTTTTTTTTTTTTTTGAACTGAATGAACTGTAATTGTTGTAAACTTTAAAACCTTAAAAAATATATATTGGCAGAAGAGAGGGAAAGACTAACTTAATCTTACTCTTTTGTTTCTCTAGATGTGCTCAGCTGTTTCTTAATCACATTGGAATTTTCAAAGTATATTGCTTTCACTGTTATTAGTGCTATTAAGTCAACAGTTTATGGGCTGGTCCAGCCTGGATCTGTGACTGGTGGGGTGGAGGGATCCACAGATCCCCACATCCAGAAAGGGAAAGCAGGGGACCCCAAATAATTAAAAACAGTGGCAATGAACTGAGGAGAAACAAACTAATTTACTAAATATGTTACCAGAATGCAAGACAACACACTATAATACAATACAATTAGAATTGAAGCTAATAAATCAAATGTAATGAGAGTGTCCAAAAGGTAGAAAGGCCACACCACAAAGCTGAGGTGAGATGCACAGTTGGGTTGATCAGCAGGGAAGGAGAATTGAAAGAAAAAGAATACATCAGGTGACCTTGCCAGGGGTTATATATCCTCTCTGAATGTAAAGTGTTCTGGGGAATGTAGTTCTCTTCTAGACAGGTGCCCAGAACTGGAGCATTAACTCTTTAACTCTCAATGCATTACATGATGTTACGATGTGGAACACTGATAACCAAAAGTCATAAAACCATGACACTAGACTTCTGTAAAAATGGGGGAAAAAAAATTCATCTTACTGTTTTTCACAGATATATCTAGAGGATATGATCACATCAGATTTTACATCATCAAATTATTGTAAAGAACTTCATGAGAAAAATTCTTGTAGTAGGGCATAAATCATATGTTTGAATCAAATGATAAGCACTAGTAGAGATTCAATTCAGATTAATATCCAGAAGCCTGTGCTCCTTTAGTATCAGATCTATCTCAACATGGCACGGAACTAGTGCTATGAAAACACACAAATGCTATTTTAGTTTCTCCTTCAATTTGAACACATTCCTTAATTGTTTAAATATTAGTGTTTTTATATAGGAATAGATTTCAAAATCTTCAGTGAGATTTGGTCCACTTGACAACATTTTTATCAGATGAGTTTCATTTTCCTGGTCCAGTACCACTGTACAGTCCTCATTGTTACTGAACTCCACTGTCTCATGGCCACTGCTGCATAGTCACATGCTGGCTTCTTCCACAACCATAATCTGTTTTACCTTGCCTGCAAGCGTTACATCTTTAGACAATCTCCCTTTATCAGTTCTTTGATCACATGTATCATAAAGTCATCATCAGTTCACTCCAGAAATCTCTTAGATTGTTCCCTGCTGTGTTTTTCATCCAAGACATACCAAGGTGATTTAAATACTTCATGGATCAAGGTCCGTGAAACTTTTAGTTTTCTGAAAAAAGCTTCACCTATTTCTTATTTCTGATCACACAGTCTATTGCAGATATCCACAACATGCCCATATTTATCTGCCCACTAATCCAAATCCATAATCTCAGTTATCTATCATGCACCCCAAATCAGAACTCCAGTCATTTGTGCTTCTTTCTACATGAACTGTAACTATCTCTTTACCTCAGCCAGTCCTTCTGAAAGTGCCTATATCAATGAATTGCATGTGAGCTATTCCACAGTGTGTCTGCGATCCCAAAGATGTTGGCAACTCTGCAACTCTCTACACAGTGCTAATTCCTCTTATTTCTTCCCCATGTTGCAAGTACTTTGAAGAGGTACTTGACTGTGCTTAATTCCCAAGAAGATAAGAAAGTTTTCTCCATAACGCTGTCCTTATTTCTGTACATATGACTGAGATGGGCTCTTTCCAGTCCAGTTTTCATTTTAACCTGTCAACATCAACCTAGACAATTTTTTCCTTCCATAATAAGTATGGACAATTTTTTCCTTCTCAAAATTTCATAAATCCATACAGTTAAGCATGTACATTTTACATTTCACTTTTCAAAGAAGGTTACACTTTCTTATCTGTCATGAATATTTATTTTCTATTTCCACTTTGTCACTGATTCATAAGTGTCAGACACCATACTATATTCTTATATCTCTTCTTACTTTAAAAATTATCTACATTATTTTTACTCACTGAAATTTGTATTCCCTGCTCTATTTTACTCATTCCTCATCCTTTCAGTGCCCACTTCACATTTCAAGGATAGAACTTTATGCCTATTTTCCACAGCTCCAGAAACACTGGTTGAGAAAGGGCTTAAAGAGAAAGTTCAATCTATAATGTCTTTCTGTCAGAATTTCCAGTAATATATCTCATCTCTTTATGTAGCTTCAGAGTTACAGCAGATAGAATCTATAACAACTTATTTTGCTGTTTTTGTTTTGCAGATCCCTTTGATCACTTGTTTTCCTTAAAAAAATACTTCTGCTGAAAGTAAAGCAGGTTAGTTATTATGACAGCTTAACATACTACAATTTAAGGAGAGAAAAATGTCTATGACGTGCTCTGTCTGTGACAAGCTATTAACTGATCACAGTTATTTTTTAGTAAGTTCTAAACAGTTAATGTAAATCTCCTTCTTCCACATGGTCTGACAATTCTATATTTCAAATATTTCAAATTTCCCTAGTCTCCGCATGATCAAACTTATTTTCTGCATTTCTCTCTTCCTCCTTCTGTTCGGATGCTCTAGTTACATGTGTAATTAAGTTATATGACATGGCTAATTAAAGTCCCATTCTCAATATTTACCTTATTCCTCTGTGAGTTTGGATTGGGCTTTCTTTTTTCTTGTTGCATGTTTATATATCACTCAGAAAACTACTAATTCCCTTGCCACTTGTCACTGTGGTAAGTAAAGTTAAAGAGCATAGAGAATTTCCCTCAAAGATGACACAAAATAACTTTCAGAAAGTACAGAGGACTTATGAAGAGTGTTTAGGAAAACTAAATAAAACTAGCTGTCCTGGTTTCAGCTGGGACAGAGCTGATTTTCTTCATAGTGTTTAGTATGATACTATGTTTTGGTTTTAGAAGAAAAGGAATGTTGACAACACAGCAATATTTCTGTTGTTTCTGATCTGCAGTGCAGTGCTATACAGAGCCAGGATGCTTCAATTTTTCAGCTTCTCATTCATGTCCCACCAGAGAAAGGTGGGGGGAGATGTGAAGGGCTGGGAGGGGAGAGAACCAGGACAGATGTCCTAAACTCACCAAAGGGATATTCCATACCATGGCATCATGTGAAAAAAGCTACAAAACTGAAAGGAACTGGCTGGGGGGACAGCCGCCTCTTGAAGACTGGCTGAGCATCAGTCAGCAGGTGGTGATCAATTACATTGTGCATCACTTGTCTGATATAGAATATATATATTGTTATAATTACTTGTGTTTCTTCCTATCCCATTTCAGTAAATAGTTTTTATCTCAACATACGTCTTCTTTTTTTGTTTTGTTTTCTTCCAGTTCTCTCCATGTGACTAGGAGGTGCAAGGAATGAATGAATGGCCGTCAAGCTAAATCACAACACCAGGACAATTCAATTATCATGTGTTGTTTCCAGAATAACTAACTCATTTAAAAAGGAAATAGATACTTAGGATATCATGATTATCAATTTTGTGGTCTCTTTCCCTCCAAAATATCTTTATTTAGTTCCGTAAATTGGCTGATAGTCCAAATTATTCTCTTATTTTTTTTCCTCCAAATTAGTATCAATACACAGAATGGTCTTAGGTACCATGTATTTTGAAACTCAAATATATGAAATTGAACTCTGCAATCTGTCCTCTAAATCTTCCCTCTAAATTTTGTTTTCTTAATATTCTGCTTCAATGCTTGTATATAATCTGTACCTCTTACTGGTACTATAGGCAGCAGAAAATCACAAAGTGAAAAGAAATTTCAAATGGATGCTTGTAAGTGACATATAATTCTAATCTTATACTTTAATAACACACATACATATAATATAATAACATTTAATAACATATATATATAAATAAAATATTTGAATGTTATAAATTTTGGCTACGTTGACAAGAATGATACTTTGCACTTGGCTTCAACAGAGAATTTCAATCATATTACCTTTGGTTATGTTACCACTGGATTGATTGCCCAGGGAAGTTGTGGATGCACCATTCCTTGAAGTGTTCAAGGCTAAGCATGGTGGGTTACTGAGCAGTCTGATCAGGATCAGCAACCGTGACCATTGCAGGGGGAATGGAACTAGGTGATCTTTGATGTACTTTCCAACCCAAGCCGTTCTATGATTCTCTGGTTCTATGATTCTATGATTCTATGATAAGCCCCTTGCTGTTCTACTTCCCTTTTTTTTTTTTTTAATCTATGTGTTTTTTTCAGTGGAAAAGCAGCTCTCAGATAAGGCAGAAGATGAAAGTTAACCCCTTCCCAACAAAAAGCAAAACAAATCTCCCCACAATTCTCTACTACTTCATGCCTTAGTATCTCCTATAATAGCCACATAAAGACAAAAAGTGACTACAAATGAGCCTAGAAAAATTGCTCTGGCCTGCTTCACAGAAGATCACAGTTATCATTTTTTCCCCCGTTTCTTTGCACTGTATGCTTTGTGGTTTTGAAATATTTTGGTTTTGATCAAAGATGAATCTCTTCCTTTGCTTATGAATTATATTTATACATTCTCAATTTTTGCTAAAGGCAAAACTCAATTTCATAATGTAATGAAAGGAAAAAAAAAATAGGCAGTAGTTAAAGTTTAGCATGCCTAAATAAAAAAATTATGAAGCTGTATGTTTATGGCAACCATTAAATTCCTAACTATATTTTGATGGTATATTTTCATGCTTCCTGGTAGATAATTACTGCCTTCAGGAATGAAAGTGACAAAGGAATAGCAAGCAGAATCTGTGTTTACTTCATCTGTGCAATTTTTGGTTTAAATAACTTTCTCTTTCCATCCAAACCTAGAAATATGAGTTGCAAAAAAAAAAAACAAACAACAAAAAAAAAAAAAACAAAAAAAACCAACAACAACAACAAAACCAAAACAACTGTGTTGACTTCCTCATTTGAACATATGATAATCATTTTGCATAAAAGTGAAATTGCACAAGCATTTAAAGTCAGTGAACATGGTCTATGGATCTGTCTGCTTACATCTTCTGGTGAATATTTAAAATGTTTTAGTCATCAGGTCTGTTTATATGGCCAATGCTCTTTAGAACATATTTAATGAATTGAGAATATTAATTTGCTAGCAAAATCCAGAATTTTTAGATCTTTTGCTTCCGCTGAGGTAAAACTAATAATGTCCTAGATGTTCTATCAGATTCTACTTTGCTAGCAATAAATGCAGTAGAAAGCAGCCTTTTCTTTCTCTAGTGAGTAGCTCAGCTGTATTCTAAAATTCTTCTCTAGAGTGTTTCTGTAAGTGATCAGGTCTCTGTGGACTTTCCTAACCAACTCATACCACTAAAGACTAACCTCCTGAGAGCATAAGCCTCGTTCTTTATTTCTACTTTTCAAACTACAAATCTCTGTTTTAGCTTAATCTTTTCTCATGGTTTTACTTTCATGAACAAAAATACAAAGACAGCTACTCATATAAAAGGAGATAATTATATGTAAGTGCAGATGCTCACTTCTACATAATAAACCTCTACATAAGTGACTGCTGTCTACTGCATCAAGTATCAATGATGGAAAAACAGGAAAGGTATCAGAGTGCAGTAATCTGAACTACTCAGATCTTCAAAATAGCTGTTGTCCTTTGCCCATTAAGTAAAGTTCACTATTGATACTGCTTTGATTCTTCCCAATTTACCAAGCTGTGAGAAAAAGGACTACCTATCATCCTTATTTTTCTGGCTGTGGAACTTGTACTTGTAATCATTATTCAGTCCTGTCCACACCAAACATATTTTAAGAAGGGCAAATAAAACCATATGCCCTCATATTCCTGACTGAATGCCACCACCTACTTCCCCAGCCTTCCAGCCTTTAAAACTCTCCTTCAAAAATATTTTTGTGATAATTAAAGCAAAGCAATACTTAATCCTGCTCACATTCCTTATTGCATAGAATAGCTTTGTATGTGGAGAATGGTATTGATTTCAATGATTTCCTATTCAATTTCTTTATATTAAAATCCACTTGATTATTTTCTTTGCCTATTTAAGTTAAAACCAAAAGGAAAAAAAAAAAAGCACACATCCACTGATGCTTGCGTAGTATTTGCATAATTATTTTGGTGTTAATCTATATTTTCTTATAGCTGCTGACTGTCTGAATTGAGATCAGGGAATTCCTTCACTATTCTGATGGACTTTTCCTTAAGATCAGTCCAGGGCTTTGTGCAGCAGCAGTGCCCAGTAGGCATCCATATTAAAAAACCCTCCAGTCCTTTATATTTAGGGAGGATTTTTATTGGAAAGTGAATTTTACATGGAGACTAAGGCACACCTGGAAGATGGATAGGGAAACCAGGTCAACCTGTAGCAGATATTGATTATTAATATTCTTATCACAGAGAAATACTGAACAAATTTATTTTCGAAGGAATTGATATACCATCATTGTATGAATGATCCTGCTCTGAATTGTGCTTCTCACATCATCACAAGCAAGGCTTAGAACTTGGTTTAGAAATAAAGTATCTGAGTTTTGTAAGATTATGTTCCAACTTCCTCCTCCACAGTTATTTTCACAGTCAAACAGAAAAAAAAGATAAGATCTGCATTGGTTCCAGTCTGTCCAGAATTGTGGGATGCATGCATATTAGAGTATATTTTGTGTGCAAAAGCTAAAGTTACAGTCTCCTTTTTTGACCACTTTGTGCAACAGCGCTGTATTTTTTATTGGCTATGAGCAAGAACTGCTGTTCCAAAATAAGCTGTAGGAACAAAGACTAACAGGGATAGAATAAAGGGTGAAGAGGTTAAGACTCAGCTCAGCAATTGTCAAGGAGAATGGGCACTTCTGCAATACACTGTCTGTAGGCACGTCATTATTTAGAGGTTCAACTTCAAACAGGAAAACTCTGCTGCTTGAAACAGATTTGAGTCAAGAGCATCATCTTGTCTCTTGGCTAGTAAGACTGGAGAAGGCACTCCAAGATCAAAGGTACTTGTGAAAAAAATAAACTCACTTTTTTGGTCCTTGTGAACAGTTCAGTATTTTGCGTCTGTAGCAGTGTGACAAGAAGTGAGCTGCCACCATGTGCTTCTCTGCAATGAGAAGCACAGGTACACTCCTTCTGCAACTCATGTTGAGGGCATAATGATGCAAAACGTTGCATGCTCTCTGGGATATGCATTAATGCACATGCAGGTCAAAACTATTTGAACTACAGTAGAGGATATTAACTAAATGTGACATTCACCTCATCTGAGCACTCTCAGGATGTCCAATTACATTCTAGGATTCCAAGCCAGAAGGAAAGATATGGAATTTGTCTTGAATATCTTTGAGGGAGAGTAAACAGCCTGAGACAACCCTTCATCAAACTGTTTTCCTAATATCTGTTTCTAGACAGGATAAGACTTAATTCATCTAGACGTGTTTTTTTAATTTGAGTTTAATTTGCAACTCTGAGCACTAAAATAATTAATTTACACATGACATCTTTGGTCTTGCAATTTTTAAAATTATTCATATCTATAAAATCTTATTAGTCACAAAGTAGTCACATACCTGAACTTCAATAGTCATTTTCCCTTCCAGTTCTACTGTTGAATTTCTTGACACTGACTATTACTCAAAGTCATTCCTTTGAGTATTACATAGAGATAATAGGATGAAAACAATAACAACAAAGGCTGTTCTTTTCTGTTGAATGGTTAATTTTAACAGTAGAACCAGTAAATTCTCATGGAGTTACTTATATCTTAAGTGTATTATTCCTTTACTACTGCCTTTATTACGCACCCTTTTGTTTCCAATGAGAAACCACCTTTCCATATAGTCTAAACCAGTCATAAACTCAGAATAATAAGGGATACAATAGGTGAGTATTCAGAACTGTGTATGTGATTAAGGATTCTATTAAAAAAACAAAATAGGCATTTCAGAATTTAATGCCCATATCCTTCAGTAAGATTTAGATTCCAAATAAATAAGCTTCACTTAGTCCTATTTATTTAGGCTTGCACATGTATGAGTGGAAAGTAGTCAAACTAATGCATGAACGCAACCTGCAAGATAACTGTAGAATTAACAAATGTACAGTTAGAAGAGTGGTGCGGTTAGGATAGTATCTTACAGGTTTATAGTTAAAAGGATTATCACGGTGGAAAGAGACAATCAAAAATGAAATGCTCACCCATATCCTAGGCTTATAGTAAAAGACTCCAAAAGGAGGAAACTCCAGAAAGGAATCCTTCCCCAGTCAGCCCTTAAATGGGGTCTAAGAGAGGTGCAACCAGGTTCCACCCCATTCCAATCACACATGTGAATTGCCTTCACCTGTGCTCCCATGTCCTTGCCTCAGGTGATCAATCAGTGGTTCAGGCTGTGACTCAGCAGTTCCCATAGAGATACCTGTCATAGTTCTAAGGAAGCAGAATCAGAGCTTTCACTCTGGTATTAAAATTGAAGTTTAGGCATTAAAATTTATTGTAGCTTAGATAGTTATGACACCTAAAGAAGGTAAAGGCAGCCATCAGACAAGATTCAATTTAACTGAAAAAGGCAAAAGAATATTTAGAACTCACTGTCATGTTCTTTAACACATTCATGCATCAAGATGAATTCCATATGACATTATCATATGAAGTTACATAGTTTATTAGATCTGAAATATAATGCAAAAGTAGAGAAGAATATTAAGAACAAAGCTTTAATCTGCTTTTTCTGTTAGTATGAGTTACTCTTGAAGAGTTTCATTCCTTCCAAGAAAGCCTCGTCTCTCCTCTCCTCTCTGTGATTTATAAGCCCATAAGAAATACTTAATTACATGGAATGAATGTAAATAAGACTATAAAGCAGCTGAATGCTATGAAAATGTAAATACAATCTTTAGAAGCATAATAAAGCTATACATTATGCAAATCAAAATATTATTTGGAAAAAAAAAGTGCTGACATCAGCCATCAGCTACATTGATATTTTTACAAAATGTTTGCACAATATGACTGGACTTTATTGTCCCTATAAATGGACTATAACTCTAAATGGAATATATCTCTGAATTTTGAAAACATAGCCATATTAGAAAATTCCTGTGCAATATTATTTCTATCATTGTCTCCTCTCACCTCACCCAAATGGTTACCTTTTCTTCATACACACTCAGTTGACATTTTGTAAGACTGTCCCTCTGCTGCCATCTGTTGTTGAACAGCAACAAATGTTACAGAATATTGGTGGGAAGGTTCAGCTTCTACTGCCATACTACCAATTTTCACCTCTGATGTTATGGGTCAGCATACTAAAATAGAAGGCTTTAACATCAGTTAGCTTTGTAGCTGTTATACCTTGAAATAAAAACTAAAACTGAATCAAAGAGATGAAAAAATAAGTTTGTTAGCTAGGCCAATTTTGTTTTCCTTGTTATACCTGAAATCAAAAGAATAAACCTGTCCAAAACTAAGCTTCCACCAGCACAGTTACTTGTTGTTCAACAATACAAGGAGACAATCACTCTGCAAAGAAATCTGTCTAGTATTTGGCACTAACATAAGTGTTTGTTGTTGTTTTATTTATCCATTTAATAAAAGTGAAACCTAAAATACGCTCACTGGGACTGATGACTATCTAGTGTTTTTTAAAGATTTGTCTTTCTCAGAAAAACAGTATAAAATTGTGAAAATATCCCGTTCAGAGTGAATAAATGTGTCTACTCATCCTAAGAAATGGCAATCGTTGTAGAAATAATTCTAATAGGTGTGGTAAAAAATATGCTAAAATAATGCAACATTGACAGGCATACTTTAGAGCAACATGTCAATCAGCATAAATGTGGGAATTCAAATCTGATTCAAGGCCAAGTAGCTATTCATGAGGGTTCTATTATGGCCTTAAAGCCTGGCTTCTTTCCAATAACAATTAGAACCTATTTGCAGTGGAAGCCATGATTTGTTCTGTTTTGTATTCTATCCGTATTCTATCCAATAATATAGCTCTGAGTACTTCGCAAAATCAAATAAAGTGATACATACTATTTCTTTCTCAAACATTTGTTGTGTATATTTGAGCACATTTGGTTTGGGCAGTTTATAGTTTATTCAAGTTATTTATAAGTGGTTGTTGCTTCTGCTACTCAAGATGCTTTGAATTGCATTGTTTTAATCTTAACCTGAAATGTCTGAAGATGTATTTTTGTATATATACATATACACACGAACACAAATACATATTTTGCTCTTCAATGAACAGAAAAATGAAGAAAATATAAAAAAAAATGTGAAAAGTATTGTTAGTAAAAAAATAAGAGCAATATTGAGAAGTATACCTGTCACATGCATTCACTTTCTCTGGTTGTATACTAACGAACAGTTACAGAGAATAAAAGCCTGAATTTTAATACATTCACCAAAGCTCCCCAGCAAGCACAAAATTGTAAATCCATCTTATCACAAATATGTTGAACTTTAAATGTCCAAAGCACATCCAATACCTATGAAAATTGCCCATTTATAGGAAATGCATTCAAATTGTCTTTGTCCAGGCTGTGGAAATGGTAGCTGAAGGAGTATAATTATGTTAAAACGATTCAAGAAGGGTGACAGTCTTTCATGAAGCCTAATCAGTACTGTGGTTGTATCTATGAGTGTAGAATGATCATGAGCAATCTACTGAACTGCAGACCTCAATTATCATCATTTTTGACTTGTTGCTGAAGTATATGCAGTACTGCTGGGTCAAAGCTTATGCAGTCTGGATTCCTGTGTAAGTAACCATCTCTGAGGACATTGAAATACCAGACATCTATATTGTCTTTTCACCTCCTTTTATACATTTTACCATTCTCCATTATATTATTAAGCAATACAAATGATCTTGTCACAGGATGATCTGATCCAACATCCTTCACTATTATTTTTGTAAGTTTGATTGCTAGTTTATGACCTGCCACACATTTATTTTTGTTTGTGATCTGCAGTGTTAGGTCAAAAGAAATATTCAGTTACACAGCTGTGCTAAAGATATGTGGTTCCTTTCTGAACTTTTTTGGGGGGCAAATCCATTTTAGAAGAATAACTTATTTTTATTAGTTTTGTAAAATTACAGCCCTGAATAGTAATATTTGACTTTGTGGATATGTATTATACAGTGTACATTATTCAATTTTTCATCTGTTATTGATCTTTTTCCCCATCTTTAATGTTTTTCTATCCCAGTGTACATTTGATGTAGTTGCTTGACAAATGAGGTGAGACTTTCCTGATAACTTGCATTTATTTCCATAGGATGCAATTTCAAAATGATAATATTATCCCTTTTCAAACAGAATTTTAGCCAAAAAGATATTCTACACCATTTATTTGAATTTACTACTTAAGTTAAAGAATACTGCTCTGCCACACTTCCTCACTACATCCCTCCCCTTTTTCTTCGATTTTTACCATCATTTCTAGGAGTGTGAGCTACATACTAGCCACCAATCTTTCTTATTTCCATATTTCTACTTCACAGTATTCATTTTCACATCCTACACTGTAAATTCAAATTTCTCATTTCTTTGGTCAAGTTATTGCTATTTTATGGTGCAAGTATTTACAACAATTATCATAGATTTCATTCCTGTGCATTATACATAGTGAGAATTGCCCTTCTGACCACTGTTCAGACCAATACTAGTACTTCTTCTGTTCTTAGAATCTTTATTCCTTGTCTTCTCACACTTTACTAGCAGTTGCTATATTTACATTTACCTCCATCTGTGTATTATTTCAAATAGGAATAATTATTTCTAGTAGGAATAATTTCAGCCTCTTTCTCAGTTCATTCTTTTGCCTTACAGTTCCTCTTCTCAGCTGCCCTATCCTCAGTTCCAAAAGGTACAATGCCAACTATTGTCCATTACCTCTTTGTCTCAAAGAATTACATGCATAATTTAAACAACACCTGTCTTTGCGTTTTTTTTTCCTGTAACCTTTAAAAAAAAGATTTATAGTAAAAACAAAAAACACAAAGACAAACAAACAGCAAAACTGAAAGGAAATAGTATAAAAGAGAAGAGGACTAGGGTAGGGAAGAAGAGGAACTGAAAAATATCTCAGAACAGCTATAAAAATCATAGTTCTTTTAAATATTACCAAATATTTGAGAAGATACCGAGGCAGTTGTTCAAACTGGATTAAAAACAAAGAAACAAAGAAAAACAACAAAAACTACAAACCTACCTAGAATAATTAAAAAAAAAAACAACCTGAAAACTGGAGAAAATTTTAAACTGAAGAAAACCAGAATTTTCAAAAAAATTTAAATTCAAAAACACAGAAAGCAAATCAGCTCGAAACCAGAATTCTTCTTTCATATTATAATGTCTGATTTCAAGTTATAATGTCCTAAGAATATTAGAGGTTAAAGAAAATCCAAATCCAAAATCATGGAAACAAAGTTAAAGTACTCATAAGCAGATTCATAAAGAAGTACTCTATAGGTTCTTCATTCTATGAAGATGTCTAGAATTCTTTGTGATTTGTTGATTGTGTTACAGCAGTTTCTTTCCCATCTGCCAAAACCTTTTTTGTCATTTCTCACATTTAGCAGGAAAGCAGTTAACTCTTTCCATAGAAGTCTGTAGAGTGCTGTGTTTTGGATGTGTGTCTAAAATAGTTTTAATAACACGTCAGCATCTTGGCTATTGCTGAACAGTGCCTGCGCATCATTGATGTTTTCTCTTTTTACCACTCTGCCCCTTCTCAGCTAATAGGTTGCTGGTGGGCAAGAATCTGGCAGGGGATACACCCAAGGCATATGGTCTGAACTGGCCAAAGGGATATTCCATACCATAACACCATGCTAAGCAACAAAAACTGGGCTGGGGGAGAAATAAATGGGGCTTTATCTTCCAAGGTATCGATTGGTCAAAAGCTTGGTCAGAAGGCATTGTTTTACTTATGGGAGTCTGTTAGTGATTGCCTTTGTATCCCTTACTTTGGTTTTGTTCTTTTCCCTTACACTTACCAAGCTATCTCCCCTGTGTCTCTCCCTTGGCCTTATATAGGGATGGGAGCAGCTGTGCATGTGCATAGCATGCATAGCTGTTGGCTACAGTCAACCCACCACACCTCTAAAAGAGGAATGACTCCACCTCAATATTTAATTTAGGTGCTAGTGGAGAAATTATAGGGGAGGAGAGGTATTGTATTTATGGTATGAAGTGCGTACTTGTGCCTGAGCATGTTGAAACTGTTGGAGTTAATTATTTCAGAAGTTATAATTTATATTTTACATAGCTGTGTATTGCTGCTGTTTTTCACATTGACTCATTTTTCACTGTAGAATATATTTTTAAGGAAATCCTGATATAAACATTAGATAACCATATTATTATGTGGAATATAAAAATGTATATTGAAGGAGATTTCTTACCAGTCAAATCTCCAACAAAATTATTTGACCTGTTAGACAATTGAAGTGTCTGGTATATGACGAAAAGCATGCTTAATACTTGCTGTTTTTTCCTTGTATAATTTCACATTATTTTCTCTGTGTACAGAAATATAATACTTATTAATGTATATGGGACACTTAATCTGTACTGAAAAGGAACTGAATGCAGGAATAAAATGTTGATACAAATTAGATCTTAGACTATTGCCTCTGGGCAAAGCCATAACTGTGATTTTTCTATGAAGAGAATGCTGTGGCTCAACCCTCCTTTCTAATGTGTCCTTCCCAAAAGATGATTTACCTAAATGTATTCATTGGAAATGTAAAACCAAAGACTGAATGCAGGTTAAATTGAAATTTAGCCCTTAAAATGTGCAGTCAATATGAATATTCTAGCATCTGGGAAAGTCTTTTATCAAAACATTGATGTTCTTAGCTGACTATAGTATAGAGCTGAAAATCTCTGTCAGCATCTCAGGATTTTCTTTTCTCCTTTTTGTGTTCTCAGGTTGTAATTCTTCACTCTGTACTGTGGGAGCCAAGGACAACAGAAGAATAATGATTTTTTTTTCAATACTATGTTCGCTTGAGTTACTAAATGATAATTTGACAGAAGGTTGTTTTTTATTTAAACAACTGGAATATTTGTTTTCATTTTTTTCTTTAATTTTGTACACATTTATTCAAATACGCCATGAATTAAAGAGTGATTTTTAATTGAAGAATATAAAATATCAAAAAAAGTCTTCTGACAACAGGAGAAGATTAGCTGGAAAGAGGATGAAAATTTTACTATTCTGCAGATATGTGTATTAGCAAATCAAGCATGTGTGATTCAGTTTTGTGAACTGAACCAAGATCCTCAAAAAAACTTCAGCGAATTTATGTCATCTAATGATGCCCTTCTCTTCAAAGAGAAGAAGGAGTTCCTACAAACTTTCACGGCAACAGCACGGACTTTGAGGGCAACTTTTGTTTGTAGACCTACTCTGACTGTAGATTCCTAAATCAGAGCTTGCATATAGAAAAAGAACACCATAAAAGATTACATATACTTGCCTGATAATGGGGGAAAAACCATGTTTTTTTTTTTTTTTTTTTTTTTTTTATGATGTTCACGTTCACTGAATTCAAGAATCTCTCATGTAATAAGGGGAAAAAGGTATTTCTTTCTCTTCGCTTTTCAGACCTTCTGCCTTTTGCATATTTTCTCCTTTTGAAAGTGTACCTTTTTCCTCTTTCCTCTAAGTACGGCAAGATTCTGAAAAAATTTTCTGTTTTCTGACTGTAGGCTTGGACATGTACAACGCAGGTAGAAGAACAGACTAAATCTTCCCTTCTCTCTCTTTGTTCTTTCAGTGTGAGGGAACGGCTGAAGAGCCACAGACAGCTCTCACAAATCCTCTGATTTAGACCATGGACTTGTGATACATGTATGAAGACACTCTACGGCTGTGCACAACTCACAATAAACTGTGAATGTACTACACACATATGGTGCTTCTGAGTGTGAGGTTTTGCGAACAGAGGAGCAAAGGTCTGTTATTTCTCACAGTGATGTGTGGAATGCCTAGAAATACAAATTCCAGTATATTGATTGAAAATAATTATGTATTTTGTCTTTTGCTTCAGTGTGAAGTAAAAATAGCTAATCTAAATGAAAGTATCAAAATTGTTTGATGCGTTGTTTTTATGGTCAAATTTATAAATATAATACATATAAATAATTTTGGTGAGTATAAAGCCCAAGTTTTTACACTGCAAATAAACATCAGTAGTTCCATAATGACATTTCAAATCAGAATATTAAATACATACACAGAACACAATTATCAATGTTTTAAAGTGGAACAAAAAATTTATTCTGCATGTAATGTATTAAATTATATTTAACAAACTCAAATATGTGGTTAAAAAATTCAAGAATAGCTTTCTCAAATTTAGAAGATTTAAGCATGTTAAACTAATCGTATTCCATGAACAGCAGCTTGGTGCAGTGTTCCTGTGAGAAAAATGGATGATTGTTTTGGAGATTTAATTATTACAGTTCCAAAATTTGGAGTCAGACGACATAAAATAACCATGGGGGAAGAGGGATGGAGGGAGGGAAAGTTATAGTCATGGATGCATTCTGACCTATCTTTGGTACGTTCTGACTTTGTTTTGATTGCATTTATCCACACCTCTGATCTGAAAACTTTTTGAATGAAATGGTTTCAAGATTTTGAGTCAGGACAATAAGGGCTAGACTTCAGACTATACATCATCCTGATTTTTTTATTGTAGTACTGTCTCAGCTGCATTAAAATCTTGTTTACAACATGCTACAGAAATATTAAGACATGGGAAAATTAATTAGCTGATAAAGTTTAACAGGTTTCATAGGTCTCCAATAACCGATGAAAGAAGAGAAATATAGATAGCACCTTGATCTATTTTTGTAAACAATATTGAGAATCCATCTTGAGGCTGACAACAAATATTGTTTAACAACCCAGAAAAAAAAACAATTCCTTTCGAGCTCATATGATTTATAACTGTTTGCTTGTTTTACTATAATTGAGAAAAAAATATTTTTTTTGAAATTTCCCTACGGACATTAATTAATGAAGAAGAATATTTATTTTATGTATGTCACTGTGAAGGAGCTGGTTTTTCACAGGGAAGATAAAATTCTGCGATTTGTGGAATAGCCAGGGGATTCAAAAAATTTAATTAAACTAAAAAAATCCCAAGCTGATACTGAACTACATTTTTTTTTTTTTTTTTTAATATTTCCTGCTAATGTACCTTTGCTCTTATCAAAGCACTTTAGTTGTAAGGACAGATAGCTAAAAAAAATTCTGTAAATGTTTTGTTTTGTTTTTTATTGAACCCTCAACAACCAATACTGGACAATGCATTATTGTCTTTATAGACTAACCATATAGCAGGGCACTGCTACCAGCAAATTCTATGCGTTTATTAAACATTCTCTTTTTAAAATGCAAATATGATTAATTTTACTGCTGGCACAAAGATTCACTGTGATCTATGACTGACCTTTCATTGGTACCATGAATGATGTATTAATCATCCTCATGATACACATTTTCTTGAGTTAATGCACATATGAATGACTACAGTTCTTGCTATTGTGCCAAGTCCTAGAGGCTGTTGAACTTTTACACTTCATCCAGACTAACGTATGATTGAGGAAATTGGGTTGCAGGAAATGTTTGTATGCACCTCAGCCTATTAGAGAAGTAACCATCCCTTCTTATGGTACAGATCTGAAAAGTATAAAAAGGGCATTAGATTAAGCTGAAGGTTAGGGTGCCTCCTCTATTTTTTTTTTTCTCTATTAAAACTGTAGCCCCTTTATTAAAGGACTTGACAGACATTGCCATTATTTCCATGCCATTCTAACAACTCAGGTCAACTCAAGTACAAATGCTGCAGGTATTTTAACCTACCAATTGCTTTTTGACTGGATCTTGTTTTCATTCTCTTTGAATTTCTTTTACTCTGTGGATTTATATTTTTCGGTGATTTGATATACTTGTCACTATAATTAACGTTAATAATGATTAAAATTCTACTCCCAGCACCCCCAAAAAGGGGGGGGGGGGGGGGGGGGGGGGG
>NW_024884586.1:25862599-25891998 GCF_019232065.1 Centrocercus urophasianus
AAGGGGGAGAAGTCATATGTTTAGAAATTATACAGGAAGAGCAAGTGAAATTTAATTTTTGACCTATGGATCACATCACATGATCAGTTATTATTACAGGTTGAAGAGATATGCACAGACTATTTCTTTGTGACACATTGTAATGCAGTCAGTTCATCAAAGAGACTGATAATGGAGTCTTATTGCAGCATTTTTTTAAGTTTTATTTGTATTTAGAAGTAGAGTTTTATTTGTATTTAAAAGTAGATCTGTTATGTTAACAAAGATTACACTACTTGTGTGAAGATAATGTTTAACAGAAATATAAATTCTTTTGTCTTCAGAAAAATCTATTAAACAGATCAGAGAAACAAAATAGTAGAGGCTGAAGAGGACCTCTACAGACCATCTAGTCCAGCACACTACGCAAGCAGATTTCAAACTCCTTGAAAAACAATGGGAACTTTTCCTATTGCTTAAGTCCTACTGCTTTTGACTTTTCTTTCTTGAAAATAAAATCAATGTGGATTAATATATAATTTATCTCACTATTTCTAGTGCAATTAAAAAAAAGAAAGGCAACTTGAATAGCCTTATCTAGAGAAAGGAAAATGTTCTTTGGATTAATTATCCAAAGTACTTGCTGAAACAGTTTTTAACTTATTATTACAGTGCAGTTTTTTTTTTACTTCACAAGTTTTTCCTTAATTCGCCTAGCTGGTAATAGTTCAGGATGAAAAGTGTATATTAGCAAAGATTCCTGAGACAAAGGAAAAGCTCTTAACTAATGCATTCTTCTTTGAAATATTCCTGAACCGCTAATTATCCTTAAATCTGTTTTTGTAAAATTTCAGGGAAATCTTTGAAAATATGAAGGCTGAAAAATCAACATAGTGAATCTCAATATACTAATTTCATTAGTCACACATATTCCAACTCTTATCTTTGAACTTGAATTTCATTAATGTGAACCAACAAAACACTTCTAAGTGAAAAAATGGTCAAATTCCACATTTTCCATGGCAAGAAAGTTTAGTTATAACGTGACTTCACTGGTATTTTAATAAAAACTTATTACTGTATGTCAGCAAAGTCAGTCTAAATTCAGTACATAAATTCTGATTTCATAGTGAAATTCTGCAGTAGAACTGCCAAATGATCATATAGAATACTTAGAACAATAACTTTATGAGTTAGATGTAATCTAACAGCTGGCAGAATGAGCTGCAGGTTAATATTCCAGTGATTCTTAGAGATTGTGTTGAGAAGAATCATGTCTTTATGGACTTACATTTTTCTTTCTGTCATTTTTTCGCAATATCTGCTGAAAAACAATTTCATGTGCTTCCTCTTGTGAAAACAAAAGCTGTTATGTTTCATAAAAAACATGAATACAAATGAAGTAAACTTGTAATAAATCTTTATACTTAACCGTAATAGCTTTTAATGTAAATTTTGAGGCCTCAGCCTTCTTTTTTTGACATATTACCATATTCTCTTTGAATATATGCTTATAATAACTGATAAGGCATGCAAAATTACTCTATACATTTTTTCTTGTAGTATCTGGAAAAAAAAGTATAACTCCTAAAAAAAAAAAAAAAAAAAAAAAAGTAGGAATAATAACATACTGGAAAAAACATACCAGTTTCAAAGATACCATGTCAAAATTGTCCTTCATTCTGTGTGTAACTTGGGGATGGCCTAAATATCTGTATTTCAAACTCTTGAAGAGAATCTGCTACTGTGCTGTATTTGTAGAAAGGCAGAAAACGCAGCTCGAGGTAGAGAATGGCTCTTAAAGCCATTCAGTATTTCACCTATTTAACTAAAAGAAGAAGCTTTGTATATTGTGAGAAATTAGCAAAGCTAAGTTTACAATACTATTATTAAGTTAAAATTAGTAACTGCACTAACATTCTGATAGTACATAAAGAGCAACGGGGAGATCTTGGAAATGTTTAGAAAGGCATTGTCTTTGTTTAGGCAGCATGTAAGCAGGAGGTAAATTTCATGTCATAAGAGAGAGTAGGCATGGACAGGAAAAAGTGTGGGATTATATGAAGAGCACCACATTTTCTTGTGGACTTGCAATATTAGCGGTATTTGTTTATACCTCAGCAACCTCATCAATATTATAAGTAGATCCCAAGTACTGAGGCTGTAAGTATAAAAAAAAAATGTTTATAATGGTTGATATACTTTGTAAAAAAATAAAATTATCAAGTAATGACTGAAAAGTGAAAAATATTTGCTTGAGGTATGGGAGTTTTTCTAAAATCCATTTTATTAAACTTGTGATTGGTTGGTATCATGATTTTTGTAGAAAAGCTAAAAAAAAATTGTTAAAAGGAAATAAATCTTACCAAAGAAGATTAGCTACAGTTAATCCTAAGGCAATTTATTCAATGTGGTATTAATAATACATATTCCAAAAAGCTCTTTTTTTTCCAAGTTACAATATAAACATATGGTATACAATTATTATAGTACAAGAGCTGCTCCAAAAGTAATGTCTCCTACTTTATTGTATTTACCCATCATGTCAGAAGTGAATATTAGTGGCATAGTAGTAGAGGTTGAATCTTTCAACCAGTATTCCAATAAATTTTGTTGCTATGTGATGGATAGTAGCAGAGGGATAGTCTGATAAAACGGTGTCTGATACGATGTGAAGCAAAGGTGTGGAAGTGAATTACTGAATACAAAAATTGTACCTGCCGACATTCACTGGTGCTTGCTGAACATTTCTGGAGAGCAAATAATGGATGTTAGCACAGTGAGGCAGTGAGTTGATGTATTCCAGCAGTGGTGACACTGACATGGAAGACACATCCCATATTTGAGATGGCTATATTTACAAGCATAGCATGTGCTTGTGAAAATACATAACTAATGATGGTGACTGTGTTGAAAAAACATTTTGTAGCCTAGAATTTGCTCTATCGAATAGTGTTATTGTGCTCTATCTGTTGTATTTGTGGAAATAAATAGGAAGCACTACTTACAGAGAAACTTGCATGTCATGGAATTACTAATATTATGAAATTGCCAATATCATTTTTGTAACTATCAATTTATGACAATCAAAATCTGCTTGTAAAAGCTGTTTCAGGTCTTCTAAATATTTCTAGTGTTTTGGTAGAAGGCCTGGAATCAGTGAAATAATTTGTGAAAGCCATCTTTAGGGAGGAATAATTGCATGCACCAGCACAGGTTTGGGGATGACCTGCTGGAAGGGAGCTCTGCGAAGAGGGTGTCCTGATGGACAACAGTTGGCCATGAGCCAGCAGTGCACCCTTGTGGCCAAAAAGGCCAATGGCGTTCTGAGGTGCATTAAAAAGATGTGGCCAGCAGGTCGAGGGAGGTGATCCTGTCCTTCTACTCTGCCCTGGTAAGGCCTCATCTGGAGTACTGCGTCCAGTTCTGGGCTCTCCAGTACAAAAAAGACAAGGATCTCTTGGAAAGAGTCCAGCGTAGGGCCACAAAGATGGTGAAGGGCCTGGAGAATCTCTCCTATGAAGAAAGGCTGAGTGAACTGGGTCTGTTCAGCCTTGAGAAAAGAAGACTGAGAGAGGACCTGATCCAGGTCTATAAATATCTAAGGTGTGGGGGGGCAGAATGGCGAGGCCAGACTGTTTTCAGCAGTGTGTGGAGACAGGACAAGGGGAAACGGCCAGAAACTGCAGCATAGGAAGTTCTGCATAAATGTGTGCAAGAACTTCTTTACGTTGAGGGTGACAGAGCAATGGAACAGGCTGCCCAGGGAGGTGGTGGAGTCTCCTTCTCTGGAGATATTCAAGACTGACCTGGATACCTACCTTTGTGACCTGGTGTAGGGAATCTGCTTTGGCAGGGTGGTTGGACTCTATGATCTCTGGAGGTCCCTTCTAACCCCTACGATTCTGTGATCTTTACTGAAAAAGCTGATTCAAATGTAAGTCTGTATTGGATGCAGATAAATTAGAGCACATTTTCACATCTACCATTAAACTCCGCAAAAACCAGAGGCTTTGGCCTGGATTTTCTCCCAGCTGAACTTACAGCAATTCTACATTAAGATATAAAGTTTTGAAATCAAATATTTCAGAAAGAAATATTTTATTTCCTGATTTTCCTTTTCTATGTATCATACTTACCTGTCATGTTTATGTTACATAAAGTGAAAATCTCTGAGATGGATTCATATCCTTTTCATGCCACTGAATCATCAATTTTATAAGGAAAAATTTAGATTTACTTCATTCAGAGATTTTGTTTCTGGTTCATGGTGAGGCAAGGTATACCCCACTCTTTTGTGCTTTTTTTCGGATTAAGATTTCCAACTACCTTCAGGGATGCTATGAATTCAAGCCTTACAAATGAGAGAAAAAATGGGAAAGGTGCAACTTGAATATTTTCTTCTAAACAGAGGAAGACTACCACCGAAAAAACATTTACTACTAGTAGGATCCCATTTTAGACCTAAATGCACATCTTAGCTGACAGCATGTAACCTGAGAGCTAGCATCGCTGTTAACACAAACATTTTCTACTAATCTTACTCTCTTTGTCAATACCGCATTGGGACTGCATTTATTTATTTTTAATTGCTGAATGCGTTCCTATGATTTATGCTTGTACAATCAATGAATACACAGATGATATAGTATATTCGAGAGCTTGGCTTATGCAATTATTATACTAGAGCAGAAAAGGACACTTATCCTATCCTGGGCTCACATAGGAAACTCCAGCAGAGTGGATCGCCAGAAGAAATCCTTCCTCACTGGCAGTCAGCTCTTAAATGGGTCTAGGAGATGGAGCCAGGTTCCACCCCTTCCAGCAGCACAGGTGAATTACCTTTACTTGTGCTCCTGTGGCTGACTCATTGCTCACCTCAGGTGATCAATCAGAGGTTCAGGCCGTGACTCAGCGGTCCCCATACAATGCTATAACTCCAATGTGTGTTCAAGAACATCAGATGCCCCAGTAAGCTTTCCACACCTCTCCTCAATCACTAAGGATGAAAGAAATACACAAAAGAATGGTTTCTAAATTCAGTAGCCCTATCATCTTTTAAGTCTCTTCACTGTAATCAACTACATACACATTAGAGCTTTGAAGTAGCTATTTCTTACTAAATGTGAGACAATATTAATCATACATTTAAAGGGACTGCATGGTTATTCAGAGTTTTTACGGCAGAGGATTTTTTCTTCTTTGAAGAAGGAGTTAAAACATGATGGTCTCTGAATACTAGTAAAGTTAAAACAAACAAGCAGACAATCAACAACAAACCCTAAATTTAGGGAGCATTCTGTTGCTTCACATTATCAGAGAACAGAATTCAGTATGAGTAAATAGATGTCTTTTGAAAAGAAGATACTCTAAACATCACAACTTTTCAAAAAATCTTCAGTAAAATATCTCAGAAAACAAATTTTCTAGTTTATATCAGAAAGTCACTGCATTGTTTACGACGTTCAAAAACTTTCGTGAAATTTAATATTCTTTCATTGTTTACAATAAAGATGCTTGTGATGCTGATACATTAATTTTACCAAATTAGCATTTTAAGAACTTGCCATAACTTTACTCATGCTGAGATTTTCAATCCTTCAATACTCACCCAGCCTGTACTTATAACTGCCTCTTTGAGTGACTACATGCCTTCTGATGTGAACGCGTACTTATATTCACAATTCATATATTAACATTTCATTTTAATGGAAGATTAACACAAAGAGAAACTCTTCATAGAGAACTGAACCTTTTTGTCATATGGCAGTGTTATAGTGAAAAACATTCTTCACATGCAGTTATTAACAATTAGAATAACAACTCTCTGGTCATTCATAAATTATATCAATATTGTGGAGTTGTTTAATCTTATTTTTTCATGAGTGATATTAGTCTAAGCTATCTAAGCTATTCATGTGTTGCTATAGATGTATATGTAAATCTATTCATGTACAGCCTTCAATTGGCACTGACCTTTGAGGATCAAAAACATACTGGTCCTTTTTTCTTTAAAGTTTCCTAAAAATTTATATAGTAATATATATTTTTTTTTTAACAGAAGCCTTGAGCATGCATTTCACTCAACACGTGCATTTTAATATGAATTCACATAACTATTATGTACAGAGGTGGACTGTGGTTCTAATATGTTGTATTGGGTATAAAAGCCAAGAGTTAAGTTGGGGAGTTGCAAGGTTGACTTTTGCAGCAGGAGATCAAAGTGCAATCATGTCTAGTGAGTTATTTCCCTGTTTTTATTTTGAACCAAAAACTGACTCACTATTTTCTTTGCCATCCTGTTAGGCAGTGAGTAATTGGCTGTGGGATACTTGGCTGCTAATCAGGGCCATCTCACCACATATGTAGAAGCAAAAGTCATTCACAGTGTTAACCAGGATGATCCTTCCCCCCTCCCCCCCCCCACTAATGGCTATGTAGCCAATCTTTAATCAGTATTTTTTCTTTGTAAATGCGGTATGCTTTTACATTTATTTTTCAGAAATATAGGAAAAAAAATGGAGCTACACTGCAACTTGAAGATTAATTTCCTGCATAGTGCAATATGAAATAAGAAGCTATTTTAGCATAAAATAAAATATTAGACTTTAAATATATTTTACTATATAATAATAGTAATAATAATAATAATAGTAATATAATAATAGTAATAATAGTAAAAAGCAAATAATGTTTTTAAGATGACATCTCCCAGAATTATTTGCCCTCCAAGCTTTTCTATACCTTTCCTTCCTCATATCTAATGCCATACATCATCCCTGAAATCTGTTCAGTCATTCAGCATATCCTTTATTCTGTTCCATGAGCTTCCTAATTGTGGAGGATAGACAGCAGAGTAAATACATAACAGATGATTGAAGATAATAAAATTGTTAAACTTTTGTCCAGTGGTCTGTGTAGCATTATTTTTGCTGATACCTTGCAAAGGCTGACCTTTTAAACTGACAGGATGTTCACCACTGATGCTTTTTTGAGATGAGCTATCTCATCTCAGAAAAATGAAAGCCAGACATCCAAGATCGACTTGTTTCTGAATCAAACTGACATTTTTGCTCTGTTATTGTCTGCTATCAAGTCTGGACAAGCAGTCATTCTGTGGGCTAGCTCATACAACCTTGAATTATTAAGGGAGTCCTTGAGAGCGTATGCAACTACAATTCACATACGCATGTGAGTTATACAGTATCTTGGCAGCTAGCTCTGCTAATAAACATTTAATTTACAATCCAAACTGTTATTTCTACTTTGCAAGTTAATTAAGTAACCATGATTTATTATAATCCATATTTAGTTCCATTTCTATTTATGGGGAATCCTCCATGGTGCAAAAAAAAAAGCTAGGATTCACGTATAAATTGTTCATGATTCAGCAGGAATCATGTTAAGTTTTCAGGCTGATTTACTAAGTGGATTAAGAAAAAAGTATCAATATGCATTTATGTTTTATGACAGAGAACAAGGAACTCATTGCTTCTCTGCAAACATAACGTAGAACCCATATTACTGATGGGATGGGGCCAAATCAAAAAACAATTCTGAGTACCAGAAGTATTACATATTGCAATACATATTTGCATAATTTACAGTAGAGTCTTAACCAACTAGATAAGTCATAAAATCAATCAGGAACCCAACATTTTTAGGCAAGTATCTTAGATCAGATATCATAAACAAGTTTCTGAACCACCAAAATTATCTTAAAAGAGTGGATACAGTATTGTACTTTATTTCAAGTTTTTTTTTTTCTTCCGGATTTTTGTGCCCTTCTTTTTTAAATTTTTTTCATGAAAAGGTAACGTTGTAATAATTTAATGTTATTTCAACACTGATTTGCCCTATATATTATGGTAGGCAATGTGTTCCTGAATGTTTTTGCCAGGCGGCAGTAATATTCTGAAGTCATCATGTGTAAGTGCACAAACACATGAAAATGAATTTTCACCTATACCTACAAAACTTTCATGTAACTAGAAAGAAAAAAAAAAAAAAAGAAAAAAAGTATATTATCTGCAAGGATTTCAGTTCAGAATACTGTTTTTCTCAAATGAACAAAACCACCCCAAGGGCCTAGATATCCTTATTACTCCAATTGACTTTACTGTGTTCAGCGATTATTAAGAAACCCACGCATTATCCGTAGCCTTACAAAAGAAAAAAAAAATCTTTAACAATGTTTGTATAAATGAAATGATTTCTAATAAAATATAGTGTTTAATGATCAAAACTAAGCAGCAAACACTAAATTAGACTTTGCTGCTCCATTTTCTATATATTTTAGTGCTGACTGAACTTTTTTTTCTATTTAGCCTTATCTCATTTTTCCATTTCCTTAGTCCATTATTTTGATTCACAAAGATAGAATTATTTTACAAATGTTGAAATTCTTAAATATTTTGTATCTTCATAATGCTAATCAGTGCTATAAAACATATCTGATATACTGAGCAGGATTTAAATTGAGGAGAAAGTAATGTGGTAGCACTTTTCTCAAGCCCTAGAAGTATAATATAGGAGATGAGGATATCTAAATAAAGATTCTTCAGAAAATATGTAAGTCCTACAGTTTAGTAGCAGTATTCCTAATAGCTCGCTTGAAATTTTTGTGGTGGAAAGTGTACCAAAATTTTGGACTTCTGTCTCTAAAACATTAACCACAACAATGTGTGACACAGTCCTATTTTGAAGTCTACTGCAACTACCAAACCGTCAGTAGAACTTAATCCATACACCAATGTATGTTATGCGTTCATGAATCTTTAATAAAAGAAGAGGACAGTGCAAAATGAAGTTTGTGAAAAGTAAAATCAAATCATAGACTGCATAATATTTCTCATAAAAATCTGTACACTTCAAATCAGACATCAGGTCAGGTCAATGTCCTTTTGGATGGATGAAAATATAAGGCATATTTGAGTCATAAAGAAAACAACCTATGAATTTTTGACAGTTTTTCACTGACATTGATTAAAGAAAGAAAAAACTCTTTGGAAAGTTGAATTTAGAGTTATTTCAAATAATGAAAACAAGTTGGAAATACTTCTGAATTTATTGGAGCATCCTTTTTTGACATTTTAAAATCCAAGATATTTACATTAATTATTTTTGCAGTTTGAAAAACAAACAAAGGAAAGAGAAAAAAAAGTAAAAAGATGCCAAAATACATATATCTCTTAGAACTATTAAATCTTTTTTGCTTCTTTATGATCAAGAAAGTGGACAAAAATGGATGGGTACTGTGGCATTTTGATTTGCTCACCTGAGAAAACCAGACTGATTAATTGAATTCTTTGAGTAAGTTCTCTGTTCTCCATTTTGCGTTAACTTCATTTTTCCTTAACTTCCCACTGTATCAAAAAACAGATCAGATAGGCAAAGTGATTATTGCTACTGTAAGGAAACTCTTGGAGAGCAAAAAGCATTTCCATTATTTTCAAGTCTGCACATAAACATACTTTCAGTATATACTGTAAATGGTTGTCAAGACAAGTGTCACCATGATAAATAGCTATTATGGTCATGTCTGTCCAAAATAAATCTAACTATTTGCCAGGCTGTCTGTCTTGATTCCTGTTTACAGGTAATGTCAGGCTGAGACAGTTAGATTGTCTTAAGAGCTATGGATAGTAATTCATTTTCACATTCCACAGTGTTTTAATTTCTTGGCTTTCATTGGGCTCAAACTCCAGAAGATCATTTTAGCATATTCTCATCAAAATACCTCACAGACCCTGCTTCCTTCATTCCTTTAGGTCTAACGGTACCAAGTAGAAAGACTTCTATATACATCCCTGGGAAGAAAAAAGTCAAGTAGAATGGCTTTCATTAAAGAGATGCACGTGAGTGGGAAAAAGATATGACCAGACTCCAGACTTGAGGCTGGGAATTTTCTCCTGTAATAGTGAAGTAAAGGGATTATCCTAAGACTCTTGCTTGATATCAGTACCACTGAAAGTATCTGGAATTTCTCTGTCTAGTATTACCTTCTATTTTACAAACTTCAAGGTGCAAAAGTATGTAAGTTGCATTTTCAAGGCTAGAGTGGTAGTCTTGTTTTGGTGAATGTTGGTGCATGTCTGCACTCAGTCGAGTTATAGAGCTCTCACAGTTTCTTGTAGCGTCAGAATAGTTCTACTTTATTGTGTTCAACATACATCTTACATACCATTCACTTACAAACAAGAAATTCCTGTTCCTCTAATCAGTTAATTGGCCCTAGCTTCTCCCAAGCAACAGTGATAAAGAATGAAAGGTTTCTTAAGTGAAATAAGATTAAGAATGCATACAAAAAGAACCTTCTGTTTACCCTTAGATGCAGACACCATTTCCCTCTGTCTCACACTCCCGTCTCCCAAGGTTTCATAATGATAATTTCTATCAAATAATCTGATAATCTCTTCGGTGACTCGCTCACAGTTACATCTTTTCGCACAGGTGCATGAGTAGAAATGAGCACCCTGGAAATAGCCACCAATCTGAAAGCTTTCTGCTTAGAACATGTCTAACCTGCAACCTGTGGGCCACATGCAGCCTAGCATAACTTCCAGTGTGGCTCAACCCCTCATCGTGATTTAAAGGCAGATGCTTTTCCCTGCTGTGTGGTGCCAGGCATACGCCCATTACTCACCAACAGCCAGTCCATCAGTGCTCTATTAATACTGTATCAATTGGAACCGGGGCATGGGGAAGGCAGTGCTGTACGGTGTTGACTCAAATAACAGTTTGATTGCAACTAAGAATGGCAACGACTGTCATCAAATCAGACTGCTGTTTTAGTTTCACAAATACAAGGTCAACTATCCCCACTAGTTTGATGTATTTGTTCCTCTCCCTTTTATTTTGTCAGTGCAGAAAGAAAAATAATTAAAATTAAAGTGTTTTACTACTTACATATTAATGTGTAGTACCTCCTGTTTCATTCTGCTGGCCCATAATAGAGACAGATATTGGTGGTATGGCAGTAGAGGCTGAACCTTCTTGCCAATATGCTGTTACGTTTTGTTGCTGATAGATGGCAACAGAGAGGCCTTCTGACAAAATGGCATCTGACAATGAAGTACAGATGAAGCAAAGGTGTGTCATAGAATTTCTCCATGCAGAAAAAATTGCAGCCACCGATGTTCACTGATGCTTGCTGAACAAACAGTGAATGTGAGCACAGTGAGGTGCTAGCTGGTGTGTTTCATAATCCCTTATCTATCAATTAGCTGCTTAGGTTAGCCAAAGTTTCTTTCTATGTAATATTGTATTTTTATTGTATTCTGACTCTGGTTATATTATTTCATTCATATTTAATACAGACCATCTTATTTCCAGTTCTTTTATAATAATTAACTTTCATATAGCTCACATAATCTGATATAATATTTTAATTTCTACAAATTTATACATTACAGATCTGATAGGACAATCCTCATCACTTTGTCTCCTTTTATATTTTACAATGGTGTTAGACCTTCCCTGAGTTAATTCATGTTTCAGTGCAGGAACATAATCAATAGTCAATAATAAACTCTGAGATTTCAATCTCATCTGTTTAAGAACAGCATTTCTGGTAATCTCCAATTTAAAGAGAGAATTAGAGACATTGCTCATCAGAGACACCTGCTGGAAAATCCTGTATTGGTTATATCTTGCATCTCATGAAATTCATCAACAGACTTTGTAAAAAATAAAATGAAAACATTACCCTAATTGATTTTATGTTGTAAAAGCTGTATCATTTCCATATGTGTATGTTACCCATTGAAGATGTTTGCTGTGGGAGGATGGGGTGAGCACATGCTTCTCTCTGGACTTTTCCTAAGCCTGTCTACCATTTCTACCAGTTATCACTGCAGGTAACATGACATACAACATAACTTTTTAAATGGGAGCACAAAGATTAATTGTTCATAATATTTCAGTGTCATGATTTCACTTTAAAGCTTTATAAAACAGAAAGCTGCAGAATAGGACTGAACAATCATTATCATACTATGCCCAAACATGAACCTGCCCACTGAAGACATGTTGGACTATGAAGGCATATATATATAAAAATATATAAACACTTACAATATTGTAATATAATAAACAAGTACTTTCACAGAATTGGCCATAATCATAAATAAATAGGAATTTCAGCAGTCCATGTCATTTCTAGAACAAACAATGAATACGACATGGATTGTTGTGTTTTAAGACTTTTCCCAGTCTGAATTCTCTTTCTTATTGGTAAAATTCAATGTGATCTACCACTTGGGTGGCACAGCTTTTGGTTTCCCTTTTCATTACTTCCCAGAATTCTTCTTACTTTTTATTTTCTCCCCACCCCACAGTAGAGAGGAACAGGTAGTGGCTGGGTCAGGCTGTAAGCCAGGGTGTCAACCTACTCCTCTGTTTTTTGAATCTTACATTTCCCTTTAAAAATCAGACTATCTGGAACAGAAATAAGGCTTGTTACTTCATTAACTTTATTAAGTATTCTATTTAAACCTATACCATGGAAGTTTGGTACATAATAGTGATTCTGTACTTAAGAGTCTTGTTTTACAACTAAAGATGTTTCAAAATTCATGTGATTTCTGTATGTTAGCAGATCATTCCCCAAGTATTAAAACTTCAACATTAGGCATCTGAAGAAAGCTGACTGCATAGACTGATACAGATAAAAAGGAAACTTCTTACCTTGACCTTCACAAACCTAATTAGTTTTCCATTCATTTGTTCCTTTTTTTTTTTCCTGACTGTACTCTCACCCTCGTGTAATAAGTAGACTAGAAAGAGAGTTACATCAGGACAGATAAATGAAACTGAGTTCTTTAGAAAGGTACTCCTTTATCTTTTGACTCCATAAATTAAAGAGAGACAAACAGTTAAGTGTATCAAACACGACATGATGGATGATTGATGCAGAAATAAAGGTAAGAACTCAATATTTTTTTTTCAGAACATTCCATATGATGAGTACCACCAGCCCTTGCAAAGAGAGCTGACATAGGTTATTAATGTAGAAAAAAAAAAATTGGCTTTTCCCAGATCTAATAGTTTTTCCTTTCAGTGTTGCTTCACTAGTTACTTTACAAGATAACTAGTCCTTTTCCAACTGAAAAGACGTAAAATGTTAGATTGTTTTATTCTACTAGAAAACATGAATGAATTCATGCAATCATCAATTTTTGGTAATCTGTACACTCAACATTTGAACTTGACTAGTTATGTGAGTAAGATGGTATTGCTGACTCTTTGTCTATTTTTTTGCTTACTCACTGATACATACTTTTTTTCTAACTTTAGTATCTTTAAAGTGTTCTACCTTTTCTGGAAGCTTCAGGTCTTCCAACTGTGGTATCATTCTTTGTATAGAGCATTTTTCATTCCTGTGAATTGTGGTTTGGAAATAAAAGTACAAATATTAAAAAGAGACATTCAGTTCATAACTGTTTTACCTTTCTTATGAGGAGGGCTACATTGCCTCAAGAGATGCTTCATTTTTCAAAAGCACGAAGAAAAAGCATAAAAGCACAACGTAAAGCAAACATGTTTTGAAGATCATGGTGCCAGTACACTCTCTGTTCTTCAATCCTGTTCTGAAACTTTGATGTTTGTTTGAAAGGGAAGAGAGAATAGATAAGGAATTTGGGCTAAAGTCAATCTACTGTTAAAACTTCTAGAGTAGTGAAGTCTCCTTGGAGAAGGATCACGGAAGAGCAAATGGTCTTGAACTTGTTTAAGATCCCTTAGAAATATTTTGGCTTTAAAAAACCAGGTGACATGCATGTAGAGTATGTCCATAAAATTATTACGGTTACCCCCAGGACATCTTCTTTGCACTCGTATGTTACCTAAAAAGCAAATTCTAAGAGAGAGGCAATGATTCACGCATGAGTCTCTCCTTATGTTGCAAAGGTGTCTCAAAATCTCAGACAACTGAAAATCTGCAACAGATTAATCTATAGTTTCACACAGTACAATACAAAACATTTTTCAAGATGTAATTTCAGTAAAGAAAAATGTATGACAAGCATTTTAGCTTTGTACTGTTTGAGTTCCTCCCTTAGGAGTTCACAGTTTTATAGATAATAAACGTTTCTTTGAAACTCTGTATTTTCATAAGACATTGATATTCTGATAGATAATGATGACACAGTGAGGTAAATGTCAGTCTGAAGGCTTCTTTTCTCCTGCTTGACTTACGCTGATAATAAGGTGATAACTACTGATAAAATGCTGTGGAGTGTTAATTATGAGGTTTACATACTGCTCTTCTGTCACGGGTTTAGGGTCCCTGATTTCCATGAGATCTGAGCATTTTTCCTTACTTGATTTTGGACTTACCTCTTGACATTTGCATTCTTTATCTCCACTGTTAAGAACAGATTTGCAAGAAGTAGCATTGCCTTGACTGTAATCACTTTTTAAGTCAAACAAAAATGCCTGGCTTTGTCGATCAAGTATATTGATTACTTACTCAACTAAATAATTAGTTTTATGAGCCTTGATTAATAATATATTTTCAGGTAGTAGAGTATTGAAAATGTACTTTCTAATGTAATTTACAAAATTCCCCCCTATATTTCATGAAAATTATTTACTTAAAGATACTTTTAGTATGATAATTTTAAAAATTGTTAATAATAAAAATATTTTTACCAAAATTTTATTTATTTTATTTAATTTGCTCTATTTTACTATTATGTTTCTATCTTTTATATTTCGTGGACTGTTACGCAAGTTTTTTCTCTTATTACTTTTGAGTAATTAGTAATTACTTTTAACTATGTGATGAACACAGCTATGCAGTACAGTAATGATAAGGAAAGTTCGTTTGGGATAACTGAATCACAAACACATAGTTTTTGAAAAAGCTTAAGTAGGGGATTTTGTGTAATAAGTCTAATGAAGTACAGCAATTTTTTTTTTTTTTTTCCAAATCTGTTTTTTAAAAATGATGTATTTTTAAAAATGAAAGTATTACATTTTTGTGACTAAGACTTTCTACGACAGAGAATGCTCACTTTAAAAAAAAAAGATAGAAATTTGTTTAAGAAGCTTATTGAATTCATATATACAATCAATTTTTAAAAAAATGAATAAACTTCATTTACTTATTCTAATTTGGAATATAAGCAGGTTTGTGAGTTTTAGTTTTTGTGAAACAATGAAGCTGTAGCTCATAAAGTATATAAATTAACTGAATGAAAGTATAAAAGATAATATACAGTAGTGAATACATAAAAATTGTTTCTATTGTAGCTGCAATATGTACCAAATTTCTATGGGAACATTTGAAATACTCCTGGTTCAGAGCATAATATGTAGTAACATCATACTTCTTATGTTATAGCTTTCCCTTATTTATGCCAGTTAAATAGAAAAGCAAAATAAATAAATAGCAGCTAATACAAATTTATTTGAGAATTTAAATTACTCATGTTATTTTTAGGCTATCTTATGACATCATAATTAAACTTCTACAGTTTATCAAACAAATAGAAGATTGGTAAGAACCTGAAATTCATGACATGTTCTAATAAAGTCAGCCTGGAAATCTCTTCATTGAATATTGTGATTTGATTGCCATCAGATTCTGATTGGACCTTTTATTTTCATTTTAATAAGTGTAAAATAGACAAGCAGTTATCAGAGGTATTTCACTTGGACTGATGAGGTTAAAATGAAAAGCTTGTAATATTTTGCTCTATAAAAATATTTTAAAATAATGTGCAAAGCAAAAAAGAAAAAAGAAGTACAGAAATTATTTCTCACGTTCAGATAGAACTTGCTGTGTTCCAGTTTGTGCTCTTTGCCCCTAATCCTCTTGCTGGGCACTGTTGTAAAAGAGCCTGGCCCCATCCTTTTGAATTCTTTTCATTAGATATTTCTAAGCATTGATAAGATTAATTCTCACCCACAAGCTTTCTACTCATCCATCATTCATTCAAAGACAGAGCTCAATACATTCAGTTTGGTCTCTGACACAAGAGAAACTCCACTGCCTTGCCCTGCTTGCTTTTCTTCCCTAAAAAAGTACGTAACTATCCAGTCATGCAAGCTGTTCCACCGTGCCTCTATGATTGGAATGAAATCATAGCCCTGTGACACACAGATCTCTAGTTCTTTCAGTTTATTCTCCATGCTGTGTGCACTTGGCACTACAGGGAAGAAATGAGAGCAGAGGATGCAGTACCCCCTAGAAATGGAAAAGACCTTACTTAACTATACATTCACTTGAGGTAGCCAGCCTTATGCCTCCTGACATGGAAGGCAGCTCAGGAACATCTGTCACTGTTCTGGTTGACCTGGTTTATTCAAATGGTGTGAGCACTACCATTTTCCACCCCACTCCCGAATTCTTCAATTTAAAGCCTACCTTGGTAAATTAGCAAGCTTGCTGCAAATAACAGTTTATTATTTTGTTACGTTGTTTCTATTTCATGCCTTCTTACAGCTTGTTTTAAACACAAAGCATGCAAGTGAATGCACAACTGCTCAAGCAAGTTGTAGAAACATCAGGTTTTACTAATCAGTTGGTTTTTTATGTGCATATTTTGCACGACTGTAACATTATTGCTTAATGAACAACACTGTCTGTTCTTTTGTATGAAATACTTTGCGTAAATTTGAAAAAATTTGAAATTTTTAATTCTGCTGATGTATAATCAATGGATATTAAGATGTTACAATCACAAAATAAACAAGAGAGTTAGGCGAAGTAGATTATGATAACAAAAGAGAATAAATGGAAGGCTTACCATTAGTTGGACTCACCACAAAACACCAGAAGGAGGGATCTCCAGACAAGATCCTTCCCCACTGGTAGCCAGCTCTTAAATATGTCTAGGAGGGGTGGAGCCTGGCTCCACCCCTTCCGGCAGCACAGGTGAATTGCCTTCAGCTGTGCTCTTCTGGCTGACCCATGGCTCGCCTCAGGTTCAGCCAGAGGTTCAGGCCATGACTCATTAGTTCCCATACAGCTTAGAAGGTAACCACTACAAAAGAGTAACTCTTTGGATAAGCATTTTAAAGATGTTTCACATTTTACCTCCACAGGATAATCAGTTATTACAGTCAAACATTCTTCTATACTAAAAACATTTTCATTTCAGCAATCTCGTTTTTCTATCCTTTTTCTCATGAATGTTTTATGGATATGTAAATGATACTAATTAATGTATGATTCACTTTTTGCAAAGAAGCCTTCCATGGTTGCTCCTTGATTTATTTATTTATATTTATATTTAAAGCATCATTCACATTATATATATATATATTTCTTTAAAAAAAAAAGTAATAGATTTAGTTACTCATTTTAAGTATATAACTTGGAAAGAGTAGATAGGTGATACTCATTTTCAGGAATTGCGAACAAGTGAAATTTTATACATTTTTTCCCTGACGTAGTTTTTAATCCATGTTAAAGCACTGACAATATGTTTATAGACACACCCAAACAATAGCTGATCTAAGACATTGAATAGCTGGGACAGTAAAGACTAGAACTAGGAACAGACTGATATCTGAGTAATGCAGTGTATTTTTAGATAAGCAGCTGAGTTTAGATTTATTTTCATCTTCTTATTCTGAAAAAAGAATCTTTGGTGACAAGGTACTGTAATTCACCAAGCTGGTCAACAACATTTTCCTCTGTACTGCATGGTTCAGTTGCAGTCCTTCTCAAAAAAGATAAAAACAAATCATCAGTAGTTGTAAAATTTTCCAGCTCCATTTATGTTGTTATGTCAGGTCTGGTGATCTTGCTGTTAGCTCATTACACTTCAGAAAGCACACAGGAAGCAGAAGTCAGTCCTTATTCATAAGTGCACTCAGAAGAAACTTCAGATTATGAGCAAAGAACAACAATTCTATTCAGTTTTCTCCTTTAAACTGACATGGTATTTATTTAAGAGCTTAAAATATGTGATAGTTTTTCTAATTATTTTTAGGGTGAGGTAAATTTTTGAAATCTATTTACTATGATAAAAAAAAATGTCAGGAGGCCTAAAAGTACAAAAATTCTTGGAACAATAAGATATGCTTAAATTGTGATTTTTAACGGGATTAATAAAAAAAGTTTCATAAGCATCCAGCTGCTGTCTGAATTCTCACAATTAGCTGGACTCTTAGTAGCACAGGCCCAATGTTTTCACTGGAAAAACATATGTTCTTAAAATTAAACAGACCAATCCCTACTGAACTATAATTTGTCTATAGGTATGGCATAAACATCATATAAGAAATTATATATATATATATACACACACACTAAACTGTGGCACAAAGAAAAATCTTTCAAAATAATGACATTTTCAGTGCTGTATTTATTGCTTATCTAACCCACACTCAGCTGAAATCCTATTCCTAAGGGAGATATCTTCATTTATGACCTGGCATAACGTGAGCTTATGATGGAAAGAAGTGTAAGTAGTCAAAAGCCAGTACTCCATGTACATTTAGGATGTTTGCTGCTGACAGGATTCTCAGACAGAAATTTCCAAACAGCTGACAATCTTAAATCTACAATCCTATGTTTAAATAATACAGGAGTATTAATTCAGCTTTGAGATGTTTTCATTTTAAAAAAAAAAAAAAAAAACTTACAATACAAGATATTTAAGAAAAGCAGCTAAGTAAGAAAAGATCTCAGGCTTTTCGTTTAGATTTTTATTCCTTCCTGGACGTGATCTGCAGCAAAGTAATGTAGCAAAGATTCAAATCCTTGAATACAGCATCCTGGATATAACATTATGCTTGACCTATGGGGGGAAAGAATAAAAATCCCTTACAACACACAGCTGAAAGCTACTAGGACATATTTGGGAACAAAGTCAAGTAAAATGGTACCAATTCACCATGAATAAACGTATTCATGCAGCAAACAAAGATGATTTAAGTCTCTATGTCTGCTGAGGACTGCAACCCGTCTGAACTGTCACGTTCAGATAGGGTCAAGCCAGACAAAACGAAGGGAATATTTCAAATTTCATGAAGACTTTGTATTAAGCCCAGTGACTCCAACCAAATCATTTTGTCTTTAGACTCAAAAGATCAAAAGGTCATGTACTGAGTCTGAGTGGTTTTGAATGCAATCAGTGCACTCCTAAGTTTTTTTTTTTGTTTTTTTTTTTTTTTTTTTTGTTTTTTTTTTGCACAAGGCGACTGAGAATTAATTGTGGCCACCATCAGTAGCAAAACACAGAGACATTAGGTCATGATTGGTGGTAAGAAGCCTATAACATGAAATATGTGAATGAAAATTCAAGAAACTTTGAAAATAGATATTTTTAATGCTGAATATAGATTTTATTATTTAATTCTAGTTCCAAGCAAGTATTGCTATCCAAGCAGAAGTGAAGTGTCACTGGAGCCAGTGCTCACCAATTCAGAAGAGCACAGAAGCAGTCTGGGCTGTACATCATGCCCTGGTTGAGTTAATGATCTTGAGGAGTACAGGTATGGCAAAAAGCAGAGCTCAGACTTTGAACTTCAGGAGAGCAAACTTCCATCTTTTTAAAGAATTATTAGTAAATGCCCTGGGAAATTATCCTTAGGGTCATAGGACAGAACAGAGCTAGCTGCTCTTTAAGAACACCATCCTGAGAGCACTAGATCTCTCCATCCCTCTGCATGAAAAATTAAGAAGAGGATGCAGGAAGTCAGCATGGCTGAACAAAGACATATTGGTCACACTGAGGGAAAAGAAGGAAAAGCATAGGGAGTGGAATCAGGGATGTGAGGCCTGGGAAAAGTTCAGGGATGCCAGCTGGACGTAGAAAGATGGGATCAGGAAAGACAAGGCACAGACGGAACTAAACGTTCCAGCACAATACCAAGAACAAGAGCCTGCATGCTGTGCTTGTAAAACATTGCATCACTGTACAGAACATGAATTGTTTTACACATCATTATCACCACTGTTGAGACACACCTCCCACCACCTGACTGTGCTCACATCCAGTTTGATCTCCATAGATGCGCAGCAAACATCAATGAATGAATGTCAATGGGTACATGTTTTTCCACATGGAAAAATTCAGTGACACACCTTTGCTTCATACACATTTCCATGTCAGATACCATTGTGTCAGACTGCCTCTCTTTCGCATGATGTAAGAGAATGTTGTTGGGAAAGCTCAACCTCCACTGCCATGCCACCAACATCTACCTCCAATTTTACCAAAATAGTAAAACAGCAGGTGTTCCTTTCAGACCAGTCATCATAGGAAAAAAAAAAACTAGCAGGAGATCCCTACTGTTTTTCACACCCCTAAACACAACTAATTTTACTTTTCTGTGGTCTGGAAAAATAAAAGACAGGCACTGTTTGCAATGAATTGACTAGTCTGTCATCAAGATCTACTGCTGCTCTGCACTCTGCTACACTGAGTGATACCAGTTTGAGTCTGCTATTCCTAAATTTACCATGGATACTTTGAGTTTGATATATGACTTTGCAATTAGACACCTCAATGCACAGATAAAAGCATCATGGTACCTGGCAAGAATAAAGCCAACTTGCTCTTATCTCTGTTGTTTGGATCTACATTGAATAAAAGGGGAAGAAAAAGAGAGAAATCAGAATCTGCCCTTTAAATCTGCCCTTGTGCTTAAACTTCCTGAGTGAAATTTAATAGGAGAAGAAATTAAGGTTATTTCCTTTTCTGTAGAAAATAGTTTCTGATAAAAATAGGGGCAGCAGTACTAGTAACTGAAGAATGCAAGTGATAAAGAATATCTTAACACATTTTTAAAATAGAAATATTGTATCTCTAAAAATCTCATTGGGATAAATAATACCTCATTTCACTAGGGATCTTTTTCATCACATTATATTGAAAATGACTTATTTTTCACTCACTTAAAGATATCTATTTTATTCTTCATGATGAAAAGCAGATTCCTTTTTCAGGAGTCTCTTGAGCATGTGAAGCAATTGTACAGAATGTTCTATCTTACATTTTTGGCAAGCTGTTAAACTGCTTTTGCCGAATCACATTTTAAAACCTTGACAGTGACTTAAATTACCACAGATTTAAGCTTTGCTCCTAACATACCATAATGTCATAACTGTGCTCAGCAAGGCAATGATGAGTTTGCTTAAGCAGAGCAATGCACTCTCTGTGCGCATGTAGTCTCTCATCCCTCCTTAATAAGCATGCGGAGATATACATTGTACAAAACACAGCAAGCTAAGGGAAAAGCACCCCATTAATCTTTCCAGAAGCTGGAGTGATTTGTTTTGTGATGAAATTTCATGCTTTGCCCTGAATACATACTGGCATTTGTTTCCTATTGCTTTTTAGGTTTTACAGAAAAGATCTTTGGTAGCAAATTGCCCTTTCACTCTCAGCAGGTCATGCATTCTGCATAAACACAACTCCAAAATACTTTTCCTGTGCAAAAAATACTCAAGAAACAAACAATTGCTCTTAGTAGGTATTTGGCACTTCATTCTCTTGACTATTTTTTCCTCCATATGTCTTTTTTTTTTTTTTTTTTTTTTTTTTTACTGAAAATGAATCAATCATTCCAGTTTTACCTGGTACAGTGGTTAAATAAGTCTTCACTCACTAACTGGAATACTGTTTTGGACTTAAAATGTTGACTATATTAATTCACAAATTCTAACTGCTCACTGGAAATCAGTTACCTGCAGAAATTTTTTCATGAAAGACAATTATCTCCAGCTGCAGCATGGAGTGTTTCAGTGTATGTATCTAAACATTTGTTTGCTTCTGGCACAGGACCCCACAGAGACTGTATTTAGGCCATTAGCAAACAGACCTTGCAAAAACTGCCTAATATTATTCTTCTTAAAGTATGCTACTTGCATAGTAATATATAACAATTACCGTATAATAACTGTTGTAGGAATCACGAGTGTTTAGTAAGGAATTGATCTTGAAAGAACTGCATACTGGGAAAAACGTTTCTGGAGCAGGAAGTAAAACAAAGTTATGAATTTTGCAGCTGATATGATTTGGATTTTTTTCTCCTAGGCTTATGTAATACTGTCAGAAAGATAAAAGAAAAGTAGCACAGTGCAGCTTCTGCTGACATACAAGCAACAGCAAAAGTATTCAGTGTTGGTAGGGAATGCTTAAAATATCAAGCCTTTATTATTAAATAAATAGTAGAATTCATTCTTAAGAAGTTGATTTGACTTGAAACTAGAATCACAATATTTATGTCTTGAGTATTTATTTGCTGATGCTACAGAGAAATTATGCAGAGGCCAGAAGATCACAAAATTCATAAAAGAATTTTATGAATTATTTTATGAAATATTTGTTGGAATATTTCCCGACAAAACTAGTCCAGTATTTCTAGTCCTTTTTCTCATTTTGAAACTGGCTTATATGTTCAAGACCTACAAACAATAAGATGTGATTCAGCTTGTCAATTGTGCATCATAAAGAATAAACTCTGAGTAACTTGCAAATAATTCACACTCAGGAAGATTTTCTTCTAAAATATCCAGATGTTGAATTTCAAAGAGGATCTGAGGAAATCAGGATCAGTTACAGATCACTGGATGACCAAAACCAACTCTGATGTAATTATTATTGTTCTTTTGGATACTTAAGGGGGAAAACAAACAAACAAACAACAAAAAAAAAAAAAAACAGATTCTATGAGATGAATATTTCCATTAATACATCAAAAGTAACAAAAAATAAGGATATTAATCATTAATAGTGTTCTACATAATTTACACCATTTCTTTTTCTGTGAAGGTATACTATTGGCATTATTTCACAGATAGAAGGATTGATTTAAAAAATTAGCCTCCAGTTCTTAACGGCTTGCTCATAGAAGCTTCATCATGAAATATAATGGAATTAAATTTACTCCACAGAGATAATTCTGGATTAACGTTTTCATTTTTGCAGTGCATAAATGCATTTGAATTCAAGTTAACTGAAGCTCTGCAGATGATTTACAATTGAACATTAAGAAAGCAGACTCAACTGTCATTCTGGATTAATTAAACTGTAACATGAAGAGAATTTATTTTATAAATACACACAATACTCAGTTTGCTTGGAACAAAAAAAAATAATAAAGTGAGAATGTAAGTTTTTTTCCTCAAATATTCTCCTCTAATCCTGTTTAGTTGTATTAGAATCCCATTAATTCCTACAGAGATGCAAAAGTTTGCAGCTGTACAGGCGTTTGCCACAAAAATAATGTTCACATCATATTTCAACATGTTAAAAACAGATTCTATGCACCTTCAGAAGTCTGAGTAAAACTAAATCTTGCTGCTTTTTAAACTATTTCTGACACTTTTAAGCAGGTTTTTGAAACTCCAAATGTTGTTTTCATAAGGATGTAGAACAGTATTCTTAAGAATTTTAGGAACAATTATTTTTTCAGAAATCTTTTATCAAATCCCATATAAGGCTGTTCTTTAATGAACATTACAATAATGTGTACAGGTATTCTAACAGGGGTGCTAGGTGTTAATTACATTGTTCTTATAGTAGCTGTATTAAAAACTAAATATTCTCTCTCCAGAGAGAAAAAACTTTGTGTAAAAAAAAGTCTAAATATCAAAAGCAGCAGCAGCTCTTAAAAGCCAGTAGTACAGCAAAACCAAAAACAAGCAAAGAAAAATAATTCAGAAATAAAGTGACTATAATGAAAAAAAAATATATCAGAGATGTATGTAATGTTTTTTATGATTATTGGTTATCGGTATTCTACATCATAACATCATGTAATGCTCTGGGGGTTTAACTGTTAATGCTCAAGTTCTGGGTACCTGTCTGGAAGAGAAGAACTACATTCCCCAGCAGGCTGCTGTCAGAGATGAGATATAACTCCTGGCAAGGAGTTTGGCAAAATCCCTCCACCCCACCAGTCACTGAACCATGCCGAACCAGCCCATAAACTGCTGACAATTTAGAATTCCTGAAGTGCTGCCTGTGCTCTAAGACCATAAAGAGTCCTGAGTAAATCTGTGGCACTGAAACTTTTTGAATTTCAAACCTTCTTAGATATGAAGTACTGACTGAAGTGTTAAACTCAAAGGCTTTTGTTTATTCTTTTTTTGTTGTTGTTTTGTTTGTTTGCTTTTTTTTGTTTAACGCATCCAGATGACTGTATTATAATGCTCTTGATTTATTTTCTGATCTATATTTACAAAACTAAGCCCTGAGAGTGACAGCTGGATGTAATTTCAAACAGTTTGCACCATTCTTTTGGAATCTAGGTGACAATACATCACTGTTCAGGCCTGGATAATTTTGGTTTTATGTAGAGTTTTTCCAGATTAAAAGGAAAGTATTTTCTGCTGGTAGGTAGGGGGAAAGAAGATATCAAACAAGGTTAGTCTTGATGATAGTTTAGGCATATATACCTGGAGGTTATGTTCAGATAAGTTCCCCTTTGCCTTAAGCTCATAACTATGTACATTTAAAAGCCTAATTTTGTCAAATGTCTTGAACTGGCTGATATTAAAGCAGAGATTATACCTGGAGGGTAGGGAAGATAATTGGTCTTGAGCAATGTCCCTGCACTACATATTGATACAAATTTTCATACAATGATATGGAGGTATACTGTTGCAGTATTTGTTTTAACCCCATGTAACCTGCACAGAAAAAAAAAAAAAAAAATTGGGTGATGCAAGATTAGCTCTAAAAAGATCTAAATGGCAGATCATAGAAGGAAAAATAAATAAATAAATAAATAAATAAAATTGCAAAATGTGTTTTGCTTTCCTGGAGAACTCACTTAGGAATTATTTTTTCAGCTATCCAAAACAAAATACTTGAATTTGGTTTCCATCATCATTCTGAGAAACTGCCAGCTCTTGCTGAGAACTTATGAACTTAAAATAACAGCAAAAATCAAATCAGTTGAAGACATTACACATTTGTAAAACAATAATTTTATCAAAAACTTGCAATGTAGACATGTTATTTGCACATACCTTCATGCAACTTCATGATTAAAAGGAGGACATTTGTTCACACGCATTTGTTCCCTTCCAACCCAACCATTCCATGATAATACATTGAGAAATTTGGAACATCGTGTAGAGTTGTGATCCCCCATGTTTAAGTAAGAGATTGGGGATAATTGACAATAGAGTGATCAAAGCGAATATTAAAGCAGTTTCATATTCAAGAAGAATGAAATAATATTGTTTGTTTATCCTGCAGGAGTTGTGTTTGCTTTTTATAAACATGCTGGTCATGTAATCACCATGCAAGTGGAGGAAATATATAAGTTAAATGAAAAAAAAAAAAAAACAGTGGCAAAACTAAATGCATATAAACTACTTATAAAAAATAAAATATATTACGTCAGTCTTTACCTGTGCATGGTGATTTATACTTGTCAGCATTTAAGTTCAGTGATTCCTTTGATTTCAACATATATTTCTATATATATCAACATATATCATATGTTTTTATAACATTGATTTTTAGCCTGACAGAGTATAACTGAGCTCAGGATATCTTGTACCGATCTAAACTCTCTCTACGTTTAGTTTATATGAATCCCATCACGGAGAATCTAAATAGAAACTTGGGCTTTCTTTTCAAGTGTTCCCATGCACTTGTAATAGACACCACTTTTGTGAATAAACAATATAATAGTAGAGATAAGCACTGAAAGAACTACATTTCCAACCCCAGAGGAAGACGCGCAAAAAGTGCTTTACAAGAAAAGTGCTTGAAGGTTTAGTGCTTTCCTGTGTTGTTGAAAGAAAGTAATGAAACAATCAACTTTTCCCATAAACGCAAACATATGTTTCTCAATAAACATAACATTTCAGCATCAGACATCACCTGCTCCTACAGTGCTATTACAGAGAGTGAAATCTCAGGAGAATTAACAACAAATTTCTCTATATTGTTATTTATATAGCTCTTAATATGTAAGAGAGTATATTGTTCTGTCAGATTAGAACAGAATCTCTAAGATAACAAACAGCTTGTACTTTGTATGTCAGGAGTGGAGAGAATGTCTTTGTACCACTTGCTCTTACACAAAGGCTCTAACTGATATATGTTGGACAAAACCTTGTTTATGATTTCTGTATCTTCTGACTTCTCACCCAGGCTAGGTGGTCACTAATCTAGCATTAGATGGAGTGGCTGATCTTTCACAATGTAATAAGTGTAATTGCAGAAGGACGGTCAGCTGCTGCATGGTACAGCAACTGGTGATGATGAGTTTTGTTAAATACGTCAATAAGCCAATGCAAAAGACATTCTCCCACTCTGTAAGCAGTTTGAGTCATCAAACCATAAGATATCATCTCTCTAGAAAACATCAGTTAAAATGACCAATCACTTTTCCAGCATAGATATAATGAATGTTACCAAGGTCGCGTTCAGATGTCAGTTTTATGCTTGATTCCTTAGTAAATATGCATCACAGCAGCAGAATAAGGACAGATTTGCAAAATAACGTCATCTTGCACTTCAGCAGGTTGGGTCAACTACCTGTTACTATTAAAGAGACAACTTTTTTGCAAATTCTGTGCACATACTACATACAGCTCTTACTTAATCTTACTGCATTAAAATAGAATTCTTTCAAATTGCTAAGATGACAAGACTGAGAATTGAAAAAAATTCTTTCAGCCTTTCAGTATTAGTTCTATAGTGAACATGGCAAATTAGAAATGCACTGACTCAGCATCAAATTTACATGTTATAACTTATGTTTTAACAAGAAAAATATGCCACATTACTGCAACAATTGATACTGATGAAGACATAATCAGTAACACATACCTAAAGTAGCTTCTGTCTTAAAGGTAGGTTAGTGGTTGTCTTTCTCTAAAAACTTGGATCAAACAATGGAACTGAGTGTAGCTACACTGCCTACACAGGGGGAAATTATGGCCCATCACTTCTCTATGACCTACAAAAATTTGAAAAGAATTTTGTGAACAGACAAACATGAGTGTTTACTGCATTCTTAGCAAAGATGCATAACAGAAAGGAGAGAAGAAGGAAAAAGAAAGGAAAGAAATAAGAAAGTAAAGTTACTTTTGCAAAAACAATACGATTAGAGAAAGAAACGAGTAGCGTCTTCTCATCTGTTAATTAAAATCTTGAGCCAACAATCTAAGTTTTTTTTCACTGGGCTAATCTTGAATTATCATATATATTATAAATTTTTGTAGGTTTCTGTGTTATTCATAGAGTATTTAATACATAAACAAGATATTAAGGGTCAAGTTTTTAAAAGCACTGAGTTTTTCCCTAAGTTTTTCTTTATCTATTCAACTCAAAATGAACTTCTAGGCAGAGATGCCTAAAAGATTTACGCCATTAAATGATTCAATATACTAAAAATATTATTTTTATTTTATAGTAACAGAGAAATTTCTATGTTGTAGGGCTCATGGTAATCATTTTCATATATACCCACCACAAATTTCTAAGACTGTAATATGAGTAATCAGCTACTCAGCTGCACAGATATGCAAATCTTACTACTAGGAAAGACAGAAAGTAAAAATTGTTTGAGGTGCTGCAGTTTTCTAGGGCTCTGTCTTCCTTCTGAACAGCTGAAACACTTAGAACTGTGTTATTAGGAATTCTGAACTGCTTGTTTTGTATCACATTTATTTTCATGTTGCTTTGAGCAGGGAACATAACAGCAGTGTGTCCATAGCATTTGACCCTGAGTCCATCAAGCCATGCCCTCTAGAAGCACAACTATCACTATTTAACAACTTCAATTACTACCTTGGAAGAAAAAAAAAAAAAAACAAAAAAACAAAAAAACAAACACAGGCTTCTTTGTGACATTGTGAAGTCTGTCTGGAAAAGAAAAAGCTAAAGGATATGTGCCAAAATACAGTAAAAACTGTTCTGACAATTTTATTCCACTCTCTTTCCTCTCTGCCTTCAAGAAATCCTTCTTGAGTGATGATCTTTTTTGTTCTTCTGATTGAGCTCAACTGTGTTACATTCTGAGAAGATGAGTTTTATACTAGTTACAAGTCTTCACTATCACGCACTAAGACAAATTTTATATTTTTGAGTAACTTTCTTGGTTCATCTACCTGGCTCAAGAAAATCTGATAAAAATATTTTGTTCTGGCATCTGTGGGTAGCATCAGCATGCCTTATTACTATAATACAATGTAAAATATAATAAATGTAAAGTAGTAAAAAATACTACTACTATATATAAAATGGACAATATCAGTATCTATAAAAGCTAATCAATAAGAATCCTCTTTTCATTCCAGATTCATCCTAGCATCTCCATGTTTCCTTTTAGGGTTTAGAAAAAAAAAAAAAAAAAGACTGTATTTTGCAGAAAATATAGCATTTTTCATTCTCCATTTAACAGTGAGTGAACACATAAAATGTATCAAATGTAATACAGAAAAGATGCATTACATTAGTAGTCTTGTCTTTAAATGACTGTGTTGCAATTTAATTTATTTTAAAAAGGGAAAAATGCATACTGTTTGTCAGCTCACTTTATGCTTATTTCCATTCTGGTTTGATAAACACTGATTAAGATCACAAATTAACCCTAAAATCTAAACTATTTATTATACTAAGGGGAAATAAGCTAAATAAATAGTTGCCTTATTTCCCCTAGCAACAGTAATAAGTGTCACAATGGTTTTTAAAAAGGCTGGTTCGTGTTTAGGTTTAGTTATCAAAATCCCCAGCACATAGGCTGACAGCTTTTGAATTACATAAACTGTTTCTGTCCTTTTTGTTTCCATAGCAACTGAGTGCACAGATCTTCAGTTCTGCACATGAGAAAGAGGAAAAAAAAAAAAAAGGTGCACCCTTTTTGAACAGGATCTGGAATTGTCTGGAACAAAAGAAAAACAGGAGGAAATGAAAAATAAACTACACTGAGTTTTCTTCTACCCCCCCTATACATCCTCCTCCAATCTAAATAAAACCTAGTACCAAGCATTCTCTCCTTTTGATTTTATAGATGGCTTTTTCTTGAGATGGTGGATGCTTTGCTTTGGACATTTGTCTAATCAAAGGCTAGACCCATTCATTGTTTAGTGCTTTAGTAAAGTAAAACTCTCACAGTGACATTTATTTAGATGGCTACTGCATTCACCTTGAAATGCCATTTCATTATAAATACAAGCTTGTTGGATACTCTATTTCCTCTTACATTACTTAGCGCTGCTATTCGTATCACCAAGGGTCTGTAGCTGTTTCTAGGTTTGGTTTGCTGAAAAACCTGTTTTATAGAGGAATGCTGTTTACTTCAAAATATTTTGGTAAGACTTGCCACAACAGAGAATATTTTACCAAACTGAAAGAGATGTTCACGCATATGTGGAAGTATATTTAAATATAACTCAAATACAGAACATTCAGAAGGAATAAAATTAAACCAGAAACAAAAATACACTGAATTTACAGAAAGCATCCTGTTAGCATGGCTAACATATA